>NW_022589707.1:22201540-22521626 GCF_004348235.1 Phoca vitulina
AAAAAAAAAAAAAAAAAGAAAAAGAAAAAACAACAAAACAAAAGAAAACAAAGTCATGAAACGAGTTGGTTGAAGACCCGAGACCAGAACCCAGTCATCCAATCTCCCAACACCCCTACCCCCACCAATCCAACATTCTTTCTACTATACCGTGCTAATTTTCTGAGAGAAGATGTAGCATCCCACACTAGAAAAAAGAAAAAAAAAAAAAAGCAAAACAAAACAAAAAAGCCTTGTTGACAGCATTTTGCAATTAGAACTACTTAGCTGACTTTTTCCCACCCTGAACTCCCCAAATTTTGCTGTAATAATAAAAATTATTTTTAAGCATTTACTAGGCAAAAGTGTTAAGCAATTTATCTTCTGTATTAATATGGATTCTTTGGTTACAAGCAATAGACAATGACATGGCCAGCTTAAGCAAGCATGTTGTGCTCCCGGCAGGACCAAAGGAAAAACTGAACAATCAAATTTTAGAAAGAACAGGCAACAGAATGGCTCCCAAGATCTCAGTAGCAACAACTCTCATCGAATGCACCCATCTCAATTTGTCTCCATTAAGATTCAGATTTCTGGAAAGAGATTCTGAGTACCCTAGCCTTGAGCATATGCCCATACTTGACATCACGGGGTGGGGTCCTATGACCAAGAGCCCTCTAGAATCACAGATCACAGTGGAGAAGCAGGGCCTCAAAAGATGAGCTGCATGACCACAAACACAAGTTCCCCATTACAAATACATTATCTCATTTAATCCTGACAACACTATGTGGCAGGTAGTAGTATTCTTATTTTATTAAGGAGGAAATGGAGGGTAAAGGAAGTTAATAACTTGCCCAAGTTCACACAGAGAAAGGGGCACTTGCATGTCTAGTAGTTCTCTTGGCTCAGCCCTGAGGCTCTGCCTCTTTTCTGAGTACTGTCTCTCCTACCTCTGTGTTTCCCTCTCTGGGTAGAATGTTCATTCCCTGTTGCTGAGTTAGGGTAAGTTGTAATTGGCTCCTTTTGGTAGGAAAAGTCGCTTCCTGATTGGCATCAAAATGGGATGCACAACTATGATGCTCTATTTCTAAAACAACTAAGCCTTCCTTGCAGCAGGATTATTATTTAGCTCCTTCACCTCCACTGCAGTGAGGGCACAGTAATATGCAATGTACCTGTTGTGCAAAGTTCATTTCTGTTACTGGTTGTGTTCTTATCTATTGCTTCCACAGAAGGTGGTAAAATTTGATAGGGATAAAATTCTGTACTTTTATAAATGCAGAGTGATTGTTAACAGTTTCCATGGGACAAAAATAAACAGTGTAGGCTGGGGGAAAATATAGATCTACCCACAGTTTTGCAAGAATTTTTCTTACTGCTTCTTCACAAGTGGTGATAATAATCAGCTCATAATTGATCAGACTTAATAGATAAAAAAAAATTACCTGGCAAAACCCAAAAACCAAAATCCCTTTCCTATAAGAAGTTTCTTGCCTCATATTTTAATGGCATAGCCTTTTAATTATTTACTTTGATTCATATAAAAACTGAGAAGTAGACAAGCTCCTTAAATGAATGCTAAGGTTTTTTTTTTAACTCCTAATTATTTGGCATAATGGAGACTATTTCTCAGCATAAATGAAAATCAAAGTGTTCATAAATCACTTTTTTTAAGATTTTATTTATTTATTAGAGAGAGAGAGTACACGCTATTGAGCGTTGAGAGCTCACAACGGGAGGAGGATACGGAAGGGGGTGGGGAGAGGGGGAAGGGGTAGAGGGAGAGGGAGCCTCCTGCTCAATCCCAGGACCCTGGAATCATGACCTGAACTGAAGGCAGATGCTTAACCGACTGAGCCACCCAGGTGCCCCTCATAAATCACTTTTATCCAGTATCAAGAATGCAACTAGCAGTAATATCAGGATAAAATTACTCATTATCATCATTATCATTATCATTATTATCTGTGATGGTTAATATTAATGTCAACTTGGCTAGGCCACAGTACCAGATAGTTGGTCAAATGTTATTCTAGATATTTCTGTGGAAATATTTTTAGATTAGATTAATGTTTAAATCAGTTAATTCTGAGTAAAACAGATCACCCTCCGTAATGTGGGTGGACCTCATCCCATCAGTTGAAGGCATAAATAGGGGAAAGATTGACTTCCTCCAAGGAAGAGGAAATTCTGCCAGTCAACTCTGTTCAGACTCAGACTGCAACATTAACTCTTCCCTGGGTCTCCAGCCTGCCCACACACCCTGCAGATATTAATCTTGCCATCCTCTATAATTTTGTAAGCCAATTCCCAATTCTTAAAACTTTCTCTCTTTCTCTCTCTCCCTCCTCTCTCTCTCTCACATTCTTATACACACACACATACATACTATTGATTCTGTGTCACTGGATAACCGTGACCAATGTGCTATCACTGGTATTGATAATCTAGCAACATATTTTTTGATTACTTAAATACTTAATTTATTTAAATTTAATTTATTTATGAAATATTTTCAAGATTACTTAAGTCCTGACTTATCTATCATGAGATTGGTTTAGTTACTTGTTTCATGCATAAGCTGATGTTTTATAATCTTGGTAAACTGAGCTGCAAACACAATGCCTGGTACATAGAGGTTGCTCACATATTTTTTATTGAACTGAGTTATTAACTGGACAATATTTCTATCATTAAAAAATTTTTTCTACACATACGATACATGTTGATGAGATTAGTTTTCTACACATACTGTACATGTTGATGAAGTTGGTTTCTCATGGGAGAAGAGCACTTTAAAGGCTATTTAACTTGGAAATTTAGAATAAAGTGTTTGAAAAGTAATTTTGTTGTCATCCCCAATTGTACTTTCTTTGTTGAAATACTTATTCTCCAGGGAAGATGTTATGTCAGTCATGTTCCCTTTGAACAAAAATGTATTGAATGCTACTGGGTGTTAGGCACTATTCTATGTCCTAAGGAAAGAGTGCTTGAACAAGACAAAGTAGAGCTTCAATTCTCATGGCAGAGATAAACAATAAACAAGTAAACAAATAAATAATATAAGCCTACTATTAATACTATGAAGAAAATGGGGGAAAGTAAGGGGCTATTGAGCATTGAGAGGGGGAGGTCAGGCAAAGCCTCCCTACTGAGAACTGATCGGAGAACAGAATGGTGAGATAAAGCAGTTGTGCAAAGATCTGGGGGAAAATAAGTGCAAGTAGGGATAGCAGCAAGTGCAAAGGCCATGAGGCAGGAGCCAGCCTGGCAGGTGGAGGAACAGCAGGAAGGCCAATATGCACAGAGCAGAGTGAACAGGGGAGAGGAAGGAATGAGGACATGGAGATAAGAAAGTGCCTGATTACATTGGGTTGTGTAAATTTTGGATGGGAGTCTGGATAAAGGGGAAGTGAGTTACGCAAAGATTATGGAAAATCAATATTTTTGTGGTTACTATCAGAGTCTACAAGTCAACCTACAGCAAAGGTTCTAAACCTGGGAGTTCCAACTGTACTTAAGACTTACAAGCTTTATAGTGGCCCACTCTTAAATGGAAGCTGACAGCCAAGGGTCTCCAGCACCTGAGGTAACCCCTAGTAGTACCCCTACTAGAAAGGCAGAGATCACAGCAAATATAGACTAGAAAGAAGACAGGGCAAAAGCAGCAGAAATGCTATTTTTAAAAACCTCATCCGAGTCTTTAGGGTGGTGGCGAAGTCAAGTCCCACAAGAGTGCAGCAGCGGGGCAGAAGGATAGAGCGGTGGAAGAAATGAAGATGCCCATAAAAAAATGAAACTGATCCATTAGCTTATGTGTTGTACAATATTGATCAAAGATTCACATTTCCCTAGGAAACTTTGAAAGCAAATGAAAAAAACAAGACAATTATTATCTAGAAAAAAACAAAAAAGAAAGAAATACAAAACTTGGCTGAGCATCAAACAAAATTTACATAGTCATAAACACTACATATTCATTCAGTTCTTTCATTGTTGAAGAGGTATCCTCTATTTCAGTAAGTTTTGTCTTAAACAATTAGGAAAATTGATACTATATGAAAAATACCAAACTGATATAACTATAAAAGAATGATATAGGGAAGCGAACTCGTGTGTGTGTGTTCAGGTTGGGAGTGGACTCATAATACCAGAATTACTAGCTAAAAGTGTTGAAATTTTAATAATTAGTGGTGACACTATTTTTAAGAAGAATTAGTTATTGTTTATTGTATTTGAACGCTAAGGTTGCAGCAAGCTTGTCAAAAATGTTTTCTGACAAAATGAAAACCCAGGATCATGGGCCAAACAGCTTAAAAAATAGCTGAGGTGATCACTGTATGCTCTTAACTGGGGGTACTAAGAGCAACAATACCCAGAGAGACTAAAGACTGTATTTTAAAAAAAAAAAAAAGGATTAGACTTTAAAAGAAAGATTTTTAAAAATGCAGTATCCAAAAAATGAGCAGTCATTGATAGCTGCCAAGATCCAAGGTGTGGGAAGGTCTAGCTACTGACAGACTCCATAAGAAGTAGATCTTGACTGTAGAGTGAAAGAGTTTTTTTAACCTTAAAAGTTTGACTCTGAGATACTTGATAAATATCAAAATTTATCTATGAAACAAAAACTTGAATGGATATTAAGGTGTAATGGGTTGAATGATATGCCTGTGTTATAATCCCCAGAATCTGTGAATGTTACCTTATTTGGAAAAGGGGTTTTTGCAGATGTAATTAAGGATCTTGAGATGAAAAGATCAACCCAGATTATGCAGGGCCTTAAATCTAATGACGAGTGTTCTTATAAAAGATATACAGAGGAGAAGGAAATGTGAAGACAGAAGCAGAGATTGCAGTGATGTGGTCACAAGCCAATAAAACCAAGGAATGCCATCAGCCGGCAGGAGCTGGAAGGAGCAAGGAAGGATTTTGTCCTAGAGCCTCCAGATGAAGTGCAGTCCAGCCAACACCTTGATTTTGGACTTCTGGGGATTTTAGCTCCCAGAACTGTGAGAGAATAAATTTGTCATATTAAACTGTTATTTTAAACCATCAAGTTTGTAGTGATTTGTTAAGGTAGCCACTGGAAACTAATAAGTATATTATTAATACTTAATATATACTAATATATACTTAATATATACTAATATATAGTACTATAACTAGTAAGTATATTACTAATACTAATATATAACTAAATCTTATTAGTTTCCACTGGCTATCCTAACAGATGTTATATATAAGATATATAAGAGATTATATATCAAATACTGGTAAAAAAATGAATATTAAGGAGTAGGAAGTCAACACACACAGAGACACATACAACTGGGATGGGCAGTGAGGAAGCAGGCTTTAAGTGTGCGGGGATAATTAGTCAAACTCTTCGGTACATATGAAAATAACCCCCAGTCTTCTTTTCAATTGACCAGCTTCTGTGACTTCCGGGGGAGGGGAAATGTATACATAGATATTAATATACAGATAATCGATCTTAGCAGATTTACCTCAGTGTACAATATATTTACAAACCTTGGTTCTCAATATTTTCAGAGATCTCTAATTCAGACACACCATCACAACAGCCATGGCTCTTCTCTCCACCTATCTCAATATGGATTTGCTCTTTTTATGAAGATAGAGCTAAAACAAATCTGATAAATCAACCTCACTAACAATTTAGTGGTGGTATTTCTCATGAGGGATTTGAATTTAATTAAAGGATGATTGAAAAAGAAAAAAAGAAACCTTTCCTACTTTTTGTGCAGTTTTTGTTTGTTTTTTATTTCAACCTCGAAAGAGTGGAAATTCAGGTCATCAGGGGCATACCATCTCAGATTATAGTAAAATGGAGGCTGTTGTTACAATTTCCCCACTGCTGGTGTTTTTTAAAAAAGACCTGAGGTTCATATATGTAAACACAACGTATAATTCTCCTCTTAGTATCAAGTCAAAACAACTGAAAAATACCTGGTTATCCTTTCTCCAGGATCCAAAACCCATATACCCATTCAATCTATAATCCCTTCCTTGTTTTGCTCTCTCTTCCAGATGAAGGTAGCTTTTGGTGCTTATTCTTTCTTTACCATGGTTTACCTATATGCACATTGACACGAAGAAGCACACTTCTCTGAGAATGGTGTTGGTTCCACACTCTTTAGAGAGGATTTGTGCACCAGATTAGTCAAATAAACTCTCCTAAGGAGGTTTCTGGTCATCACGCATACTCTCAGTTCTTTTGGGTTGCTGCAAGCTGTGGTGAGTAAATATAAGATCAGGGCAAGGAAACAAAAGTAAGATTTACTTTATTTCCTAAGTAAATGCCAAGTATTTCCCTAAGTAAATGCTTTCAGGAATAGATCCAACATTATATAAATATAATGATGAATCTAGTACATTGGAAAAAAAATACACAACCCTATGATAATCAATTAATTTTTAAGACAGGATAAAATTTTACCCACATTCCTTTCTGTTGAACTTCTAAATAATTAAACTTCACATGAATAATTGACAGCCAAAGTTGTCCAAACATAAGAAACATTATCAAGAACATAAATATATCAGTGCTTTGTTTAGTATCTTAGCAATATAGGTATGTTTGGTTAATTTTGTTAAGAGTTTATGAGAGGAGAATTAGGCCAAATGTGTCTATTTTCTACATATTATTGACAAAGGCTGTGAACTGACAAAGTGTGACCACTTTTGGGAGGGGAGCTGTCAGTCAGCATCTGGGAAGATAGATTGGATCCTTACTGGGTGTGGGTGCATTGACTGATTATAGGCGAGTAGTGAAAAAGCCAAATCACAGAAAAGTGAGATCACATTAATTCATGTTCAACTATAGCAGTTCTCCTAAATAGGGGCTCCTCCTCTCTCTAGGCTCTGAATTAGCTGGCATGTAGGAAAAGCATTTTGGTAGTGGGAGGGAGAAATCACTAAAAAGAGGTTTAAAAAAAATTAAAATGTAGTTCTAAGTAAGGAGAAAAGCCAAAAATAGGGCAGCCTAAAGTCATGTGATGTGAGTTCTCTTAACCAGTTGGGGCACAGAGCTCTTAAGAGAGCAAGAGTCATACACAGTTGGAGACCAGCCCACGACCAGTGACAGATAAAAGCATAAACTCAAAAAGAAAACTAAAAAGCAAGGTCTGAGAGAGACAGAGATCCCCATTACCTCACCCACCTTACCCTGCTTTGGGAACAACACAAAGATACCAGACAGAGGTTAGGTGTCTCAGTGTCTTGTTTCCTTGTAGGTCTGGATGTTTGTCCTGAAAACTTTTTCCAGTCAAGACCATGTGTAGCTTGATTTCATTTACTTTAAAATATGCCATTTTGCTCTATGATGTTCTTTCTTCATATGTTCTTCTGTTACTTCTTTTTATTTTGACTTTTTTTTCTTAGCCTCTTCATGAATTCACTCTGTCAATTCACTTTGTTAGAAGTAACCAAGGCGAAAGGGTTGTTTTCTTCTCCTACCTAGACCAGTAAAAGTAAGGGGTCAAAATTGCCTAAAGATTGGTTTACAGTAATGCATGGAGTCCAGAGAGGAAAGTGAAGAGTGGGACTTGTGGAGAAAATAGCAGTTAATTGTGGTAAAATGAGCCTCAGGAATTAGACTTTCAAGAGGGGACTCCTGTAACTGTCTTTCCTGTTTACCCTCTTCCCTTTTTACCAATAGGACATGTTAAAAGCATATGAAACAAAATTCAAATGACCGTTTAAGGTTACTGAAACTTTGCGGTGAAAAGTGACAATGCAGATAGTACGGAGGTGTTAAGGGATGACTTTTAAAAGTCTTCAAGTTTATCTAAATTAAGAAACTAAATGTGTCAGGTGTGCTTAGTAATATTTTTTTCTAGTACAGAAGGTCAAATGTATGTAAATAACCAACCACTTTACAAAAGATCTCATAAAATGCTAACCCTATAAAATGAAATTCCAAGCACAATTATTTTCTTTGCATTATATGTTGTGGAGAAGTACTTGAACGGTGTTATAAAAGAAACTGTTTTTCTTCCAGCCCACTAAATTCATTTTACCTTAAGGAAGCTATTCTAGTGTTTGGAAAGGAAATAGTAGTACAGAGAAGGGGATCTGGCCAATGGGTGACTTGCTTAACAGCCTTCTGGTAGCCGAAAGTGTAGTTCAGGTGATTGTAATCTAATGTGCATGGATGGGCTTCAGAATGCCCATATACCTTCTGAAATGATAAGCATATCAAAGAAGAAAAATGTTTTGAACTATAACTTCCTTCTAAGGAAGTTAAAACTGTTAGAGGAGACCACAAGGTCTCAGAAAACGCTTGATGTTGCTATAGAGTAGGTGGCCCCTTTATTCAGCTAGGCACCTGGATTCTTTCTTTCAATGATTTTTTTCTGGGAAGAGAATGCCATGGTTTCTATCAGATAATTATCTACACACATGGGCAAAGGAATTGAAAAGGAAAGAAACTAATAGAGAAGAAAACTAAAAAAAAAGTAATTTTATATTGCGTATTTCTGGACTCCTTTTGTATTTTTTGAAATCTTCATGTGCCTCTTTTTTGCAAAGACATGTCAACATCTCCAGGAAATTAAGATTCATTTTGGCATTTCCTCTTTTTCTTCTTTCTAGATGTGTATACTTTGATCCATTGCTTTCCTTGGGTTTCTCTTTCAAATTTCAACCTTTTCTTTTTGAAACTCATCTCACAAATTTCCATTAGCTCTGGACTCGAAACACACCCAAATGAATAACATCTGCCCTTTGAGTGTCTGGACATAGCCGATATGAGAGTTCAGGAAGGATTTAAGCCTGTCCTAAGCCAATTTGCTCATTACAATGTCTAGATTATCTGTGATAGATGAATGGTCATTGCGAACACAGGTGGTTGAAAGTTAACTAATACCTACCAGTTTTCCCACAGTTTAAAATGAAAGTGAGCCTTGGACCAAAATCTGCCACACAGACATTTATGAAGCAAATGTTCATTAGCAGTGGGCACAAAACAAAATAAAGCCATTCATATAAAGGCTTCTGTAAACTCTTTGAAATCCCAGTTCTCTGTACCCTGGAGAGGTTTGAACATAACTTGCAAAAGAGGTTCATTGGATGCTGACACAATCCTCTGGAGTCAGGGACATTCTAGAGGCAGCACCTCCAGAGATAGTCCTTCAGGGTACAAGCTCGCTAGGTTCTCAAGCCTTGTTCATATAGTGGGGAGGGGGTGTTCTAAATGTTATTTTAATATTTTTTCTAATACGTATATCGCAAAACCACTAATTTCACCAGTGAGGGAACTCGATTTCTAAGTTCTGTTAAACTAATTAGCAAAGCTCGTGGTGTTCACGGGAGATAAAAAGTTACCTGTAGTATTTGTAGTACAGCTGCTTCTGGGGTGCAGTCTTTCCTTTTTTTTTTTTTTTTTTTTAAGATTTTATTTTTTAAAGTAATCTCTACACCCAGCACAGGGCTCGAACTCACAACCCCAAGATCAAGAGTCGCATGCTCCACCGACTGAGCCAGCCAGGAGCCCTGGGTGCCACCTTTCTTAAAGGTGAGCAGATAATGCCCAAATAGTGAGTTTCTGGTTAGGGCCCTGACTACCTTAGAGTTGAGCTCAAACTAAAACAAATGTATTATCACACTGTCAAGGCTGAAGTGCTTCACAGAAACATACTGATGTCACCACAGCCCCTTGAGTTTTTCCCTCATTCTTGAGACATCTACACATGACCCCAACTGAGCTAAATCAGCTTCTCTGCACCTCATGTAAGGAGCAGCTTTGGGGCCGTTGGGAGGGTAGAGTGCCCAGGGCTAAGGTGGCAGCTCCACAGCTTGAAAGCCAAGAACAAGGAGCATGTTGGGATCCACTCAGCAGGCAAGGCCCTGAATGTTAGTCCTGGCAGCTCAATGGACACACACATTGACGTTGTAACACACCTAACTAACACACCTCATGTCTAGTCACCTTCCTCAGAGATTAGCTCCCTTTCTGATTGGCAATTTCCACCTTCTGTGTCAGCGGAAATGATAATATTGATACATCCTAGCTCTGCAGTTGGCATCCATTCAATAACAGAAGTTGCCTATTCTCCCTATATGGCATTTCATGACTATCTACGTAATTTGTGGGGCCCAGTGCAAATGAAAATGCAGAAGCCTTATTCAAAAAACAAAAACAAAAACATCTTTCCGTCTCAACCTGTCCTGTTTTGTGTGTGCTTGTGTGTGATTTCATGCAACACTCCCTTGAGCACAGGGTCACTAGGCCCCTTCACGTGACTATAGCAGCCGGGTTCCCTCTCCCGCCAGCTGCTGGGTCACTTTCCAGGCCCTATTTAGGATCAGGGAAGTCCTCGGCCCAAATCTCCAGTGGATGGTGACCAATAAGATGGCAGCCTCCATGCTGGGACGTGCTTGGCCCCTGGACTGGGAAGGATAAGAGGCTCACTCCCTTGGAATTGCTCACTGAATGCACCTTGGCCCTGCCACCTGGGACTGGGCTTCCAGGTCCCTCCATGAGATACTGCGGGGCATGCATGCCTGTCTTCAGCCTCCCAGGCCTGCACCCGTCTACACCGGGGGAGAGGGCAGCCATAGCCATGAGGCGGGGGCAGGGGGGAGGAAGTCAGGAAGGGCCTAGGACACCAGAGGGCAGTAAGGTAGACAACTCCTCCTGGGGAGATGGGGAGCCTGCGGGGAGGGGTGCGGTGCAGGGAAGGGGTAGTGTTGCCGGATTTCTCTGCCTTTAGTGCCCAGGTTCTTGGTCACGCCTCTTCGAAGAATGAAGAGGTAAACCAGACGCAGAGGGGTGGGCAGCAAAGCAAAGTTTATTGAGCAAAAATATAAAGCTCCTAGAGAGGGAGGGGGGCCCGAATGGGTTGCCCCTGCAGTTTCTAAGTTTAGGGGTTTTTATGAGCTCTTTTGTGGAACTGTCTTCAGCAGTCAGTGTGTGCCGAGTCATGTCAATCAGGGCTTTGGTCACGTATCTGTCTACCTGTTAGGTTCATATCCATGTGCTGATGGTATTTTTTTTTTTTTTTTTTTGCTGATATCTGGGGGCTTAGGTCTTAACTGCCCCCTGCCCATGATATTGACAAATGCTTTATGGTTAATTGCCTTATTTTAGGACATTTGGCAAAAGTCATTTCTGCAAAGGCTGCAAAGCAGAATGTTAGTGCAGTCCTGTCTAAGCTGCAGAACAGCATGTCAGTGCCGTTTTCTTTCAGCTGTCCTGACTCCATATTCTCTTGTTGGGGACCCTGGCCCTGACTACCTAACTGTCCAACTAGCTCCTAACATTAGGACTACGGCTGAACATTGGCTCCAAGCCTCCAAAGCATGTTTCACTGTCCCACCAGACTTCACTTACAAAACACAGATTCAAAGATAAAATTATTAAGAATTTTAAGACAGTAGCCACAGAGCATTAAGCCCCTGTCAGGGTCCTTCTAAGTGTGGGGCCCTGTATGGTTAGTTTTATGTGTCAACTTGACTAGGCCTCCAGGTGCCCAGATATTTGGTCAAACATTATTCTGGGTGTTTCTGTGAAGGTATTTTTGGATGAAATTCACATGTAAATCAGCAGACTGAGTAAAGCAGATTGCCCTCTGTAGTGTAAATAGGCTTCATCCAATCGGTCAAAGCCTGAATTGAACAAAAAGGCTTCCGTAAGAGAGGGTTCCTCCTGCCTGACTGCCTTCAAAATGGGACATCAGCCTTTTTCTGCCTTCAGACTCTTCCTGGGTTTTGCACCTATGGGCGTTTGCACTGGAAGTACATTATGAGCTCTCCTGGGTCTTCAGCTTGCCAGCTCACCCTGCAGATCTGGGGACATGGCAGCCTCCGTAATGGCACGAGCCAATTCCTAATATTATCCTATTGGTTCTGTTTCTCTGGAGAACCATGACTAAAATAGGTCCTATATGACCGGCTGCCCTGCTAGGAAGCCTGCCTTGGGTGTGCCCCATACCCTTCAGTTTCTTTCAGTTCCCACTCTCGCCAGATGAGCTCAGAACTTTATTCCTTTTCACCAGCTCTATGCCAGAGCTTCCGAGCCCATCTCTCCTCTTGGGCACTTCCCTGTCATGAGTCCTGCAAATACAATCAATTAGTGCCACCCTCCGTTAAGAAACATTCCATTCTCTTTTACCTTCAGCTTCCTTAATTACATTAGGGCTCTAGTCTCAATGTAAATTTTCATGTCATTTATCTCAATATCAGCCATTTGTCCTAGACAGTTCTATTTCCTGCATACTTACATTTGGGTACAGGGGTCATTTCCACCACATCATTTTGCCCACATTATTCCTCAAGCCTGAAAAGCAATGCACAACACTTTAATGCCCATCTCAAGCTCTTTTTCCTTCATAAGGTCCAAGACAAAGCTACCTAAAGCCAGTTTACAATGGACCTGGAATCTCCTGCACTTGACCCCTGCCCTCATTTGTATTGATGCTATGAAAACAGAACGAGACCTCTTTTAGCATGAAGTCAGGAGGCTAGCACAGGGAGCTTTCCTGCCTTACCCTCCTTGACAATTGCAGACCTGATAGGAAGAGACACACCTTGAGCACGGCTACTACTGTGTCAATACGGGGAAGAAGAACTTTCCTCCATGCCCGAACAGCTTAGCCAATGAGAACTGCCACATCTCAGCCAACGAAGAGCCACTGTACTTTGAACTCCTAGTTTACGCCAATGGACATTTTTGTTTGTTTTGTTTTTTAAAGATTTTATTTATTTATTTGAGAGAGGGAGAGAGAGCACAGGGGCGGGGGCCAGGGGGCAGAGGGAGAGGGACAAGAGAAGCAGACTCCCCACTGAGCAGGGAGCCCCAACAGGGGGGCCGGGATCAGGACCTGAGCCAAAGGCAGAGGCTTACCCGTCTGAGCCACCCAGGCGCCCCTGGACTTTTTGTTTATAACAGCCCTCCCACGTCCCCCCTTTCCTCTATAAAAGAGTGTTCCTCTCCTTTGTTCGAAGGAGGCGCCTATGCTATCACCAGAGCTTGCTTGTCCGGGATTTCAGTTCTCTGCTATTCCTGAATAAACTCAGTTTTGATGGTTAAATAACTAGCAGTTTTATTTATAAGGTAAATAAGGCATTCCTTGTGTCTACTGTCATTAAGCTTTGGCATGTGTTTTCTCCACAATGTGATTACAAGGTATTCATAGATGCCATGGTGCATGGATCCTCTTTCCTAGCATGCTATTATGTTCCCATTAGGAGCTCAAGGAATCTTTCTTGAAAGAATGAATGAATAAGTTGATTGTTGCTCATTGTAGTAGGTTGAATGGTACCCCAGAAAAGATGTGCCCATGCCCTAACCTCTGGAACTTATGAAGGTGAACTTTTTGGAAAAAGGTTCTTTGTAGACATAATTAAGGATCTTGAGATGCGATCATACTGGTTTATCCATTGGGGCCCAAATCCAATGACAAGTGTCCATCTAAGACACAGAAGAGGAGAAGACACAGAGAGACGAGGAAATGGACTGGTAAAGACAGAGGCATTGGTTGAAGTGATGCATCCACAAGCCAGGGAATGCCTAGATGTACCAGAAGCTGGAAGAGGAAAGGGAGAATTCTCCCCTAGAGCCTCCAAAAGGAGCACGACTCTGTCAACACCTTGCTTTCAGAAATCTGGCTCTGGAACTGTGAGAGAATAAATTTCTGTTGTTTCAGCAATCTGCATTGTGGTAATGTGTTACGGCCAGCACTAGGAAACTAATATAGCCATCATTTTCTTGGGCTACTTGTAGAAATTAGTCTCCCATCACATCTGTATATAATAGGTAGAAACATTTTTATCTTAGAAGCTAAAGAGACAGTTGCCCCAGGCTCCTTGCATAGAATGTACTATTTGAATTCTTTAAAACGGCAGGTGCAAAATTCCTCAAGCTCTTTCAAAAACTGACATTCAATTTACATGATTCTTGAAGAATGCTGTCTTACTCTAATAGTCAAAAATGCCTCATGTATATTCTAAAACATTTATTTTGAGATCATTGTAGATTCACTTGCAGTAGTAAGAAATAACAGGGAGATCCGATGTACCTTTTACCCAGTTTCTTCAAACAGTAACATCTTACAAAACCACAGTGCCATGTCACAACGAGAATACAGACATAGATACAACTCAACCATCTTAGTCCAATTTCTCCAAGTTTAATTGTACTCACTTGCATGTGTGTATTTAGTTTACATAATTTGATCACTTGTGTTGGTTCCTGTATCACATGTATCATCACAGCCAAAATACAGAACTAGGGGCGCCTGGGTGGCTCAGTTGGTTAAGTGTCTGTCTTCAGCTCAGGTCATGATCGCAGGGTCCTGGGATCGAGTCCCACATCGGGCTCCCTGCTCCGCGGGAAGCCTGCTTCTCCCTCTCCCACTCCCCCTGCTTGTGTTCCCTCTCTCGCCGTCTCTCTCTCTGTCAAAAAATAAATTAAAAATCTTTAAAAAAATACAGAACTATTCTGCTGCCACAATGATCCTTTGTGTTGCCTTTTTATAACCACATCCACCTCCTTTTGTGCCCCATCCCCAGCCTTGTCCTTGAGGGTAACAACTTGGTGAATCTCAAGGGAATTATGCTGTGTGCAAAAGCCAATCCCCAAAGGTTACATACCATATGATTTCATTTCTATAACATTCTTGAAATGACAAAATTAAAGAGATGAATAACAGGTTATGGTTGCCAGGGGCTGTGCATTCTCCTCAAAGTGAAATTCATGTAAATATTGTCAGAGGACTGAGAGTCGCATCCTATAGAGCAAGTTAAATTTTTCATTCAATAAACATTTGGGGAAATCTTTTTTTGTGCCTGGCGCTATTCTGATGCTGGGCCTCCTCAATCTCTGCCTCAGGAAATGCACTAAGATGCCAAGTGAGAAGCCTGTAAATGTAATTACATGTTAAGGTGGGCAAAATGACCCACCATGTATGAGAGGCTCCGAGAGAGATGGGATATAATTGAACAACAACAACAAACAAACCAAAAACAAACGGGGGTGGGATTGTTGAGGAGATACGATGGTGATCACATAAGAAGCATGTTAATGTTCTGTCTCCACTAAGGAACTGTGAGAAACTGTCAGAGGATTTGGAGTTAAGGCTTTGAGAGTAAGCAGCTTAGGTTAAGAAAACGATACAGATGGTTTTTGATAAACTGTCTGGGCTCTGGATTTCTGGAAGAGGGGAAATGGACTAGGGAGGAGCCTGAGCCCCTAGGGGGTATACCACTGGCAGGGAGAGAGGACTGTTCTCCTGGGCTGGGTGGTGGCAAGGAGCAGGGGAGGCATGAGGTGTCCACTCTTGTGACAGCACAGGCTGAGTGTCATGGCCAGCACAGAAAATGACCGAACAAGCAGATATCTCACCCAAGTTTTGCGGGCAGAGCAAGGGGAAAGTGAGTGAGGGCACTGAAGAATTCTCTGGGACCATGTATGGCAAATGAGTTTCGTCTCCTATTCTAAAAATTATACTAAACGTTTGCCACTACTAAAGAAAAAAGCCCAAAACTCTGTGAGGGGATTGTTATTGTTCTGATTTACAGGGAGGAAACTGGCTTGGAAAGACTAAAAAACTTGCCTGAGGTCACTTAGCAGCTAGTAATAGATAGAGCCAGGATCTAAAAATTCATCTCTCTGACTCCAAATCCAGCCCCACTCTCCCATCTCAGGACTTAAACAATGATGGCATCGGGAGGGCTGTCCTGGTGGGATAGAAGAGAGGGGTAATTTGGGAAGGTGACATTATTTTGGAATCTATAGAAACTGAAGGTTAAATTTCCCACTCTTGGTTTTTTAAAGTGAAGTGAGCAATTTCCCTGGCTTTGGCTTCCTGAATAGAGATGGAAAATTTGACTATTGGATAGAACTCTACAAAATACCAGATGCTCTATTTGAACAGAACTTCTTTGGGTAAATAAATTACACTTAAAAATATGTACCAAACCTCAGTGAGGCCACAACCATTCGACAAGAAACATTTCAAAATAAAAGTGCAAAAAAACGAACAGCTTAGGGCCACATAAATAACCTTTCAAATTGAATCAGGGCACAAACTCAGAATAGCTCAGATGTGGTATCTTTTGGAGGGCTTGGGGTAGGAGTGAAGAAACTGCAATAGAAATTGGCCTAAAATTGAAAATACGGTTAAGGAAACAAATTTGGATAGGTAGGCTAATTGCAGTTCCCTGTTCAGGCTGCAGATATATCAGGGAAAGGCATTTTGCACATACAACCTCGGAGAAATCATAGAGCCTGTAAGACTTAACAGTCTATGGCATTGGTCTGGAATTTTTATGCAGATGGCAATAGTGCATGGAATAGGTTTTGTTTTGCTTTCCTTTGTTTGTTTGGCTACTTCTATATTTCTTAGACCAGCTACAACCATTGGGCCTCTTGGTGTGTTGCTGAATTATCTCTAGTGACCATGAAATCCATTAGAGAACAGATCTTAATGCAATACTAAGAATATTTTGTTACTCATACTCCAATGGCTTTGCTTTTCAAAGCAAACAATGCATTTCAGTTTGATATAACTAGAGATCTTAAAGTTTAATAAAAACACCAGTCACAGTGAATCCTTTTGTGCTTAGACTGAAGGGTCCCATAGTCAGTTCTTAATCAAGAGTTGAGGTGACAGACTGAAGCGATTATATTTTAGGGAAACACAAACTTTGCTCCATATTTCCTCAGTTGCTTCTTCTCAGAGGGTCTTCTGGTGGACTTCTTTTTTTTTTCTTTTTTCTTTTTTTAATGGGATGTGGAAAGAAGTGTTTCTGGATGACTTAATGTGAGGCTTATTCATTCATTTACTCAGAATTCTATGACTGTCAGGGGTGTAGTCACATTTTCCCGTTCACTCTGTGACAGTAAAAAAAGAAAGTATTTGCTCCCAAGGTCTGATAAATATATATATTTAAGTACCTTATGGACTATGTGTATATTTTGCATCTGCAAGGGGTGTGTGTGTGTGTGTGTGTGTGTGTGTGTGTGTGTATTTAGGCTGATCCATGGTTTCTTCATCTTTGCTTGACATTACAAACGGGTAACACTGCCGTATGAGACTTCAAAAAGTAGTTTTTAGATTCTGGTGCTGAGTCAGAATTTTTCTAGGAGGTAATATTTTATAAGACAGAATAATAAACTATTCTTCTGAAGAAACCACCAGTAATCTTAATAATTGTTTATAATACACACTTGTACATAGTTTCAGGAAAAGGGAAGTTACTTTGTAGTCATGATTCTAATACATATTTTAGATGTGGGTTACCCTATTCAGTATATTTTATCACCAAGACAAAATGCCAAATTTTGCCACACTGAAAGATCTAAGAGGGTTGCTGGAGTGGTGGGGGTGGGAGGGATGGGGTGGCTGGGTGATAGACATTGGGGAGGGTATGTGCTATGGTGAGTGCTGTGAATTGTGTAAGACTGCTGAATCACAGATCTGTACCTCTGAAACAAATAATACATTATATGTTAAAAAAAAAAAAAAAAGAAGATAGTAGGAAGGGAAAAATGAAGGGGGTGGATATCGGAGGGGGAGACGAACCATGACAGACTATGGACTCTGAGAAACAAACAGGGTTCTAGAGGGGAGGGGGGTGGGAAGATGGGTTAGCCTGGTGATGGGTATTAAAGAGGGCATGTTCTGCATGGAGCACTGGGTGTTATACGCAAACAATGAATCATGGAACACTACATCAAAAACTAATGATGTAATGTATGGTGATTAACCTAACATAATAAAATAAAATAAAATAAAAGATTTACTCCAAACCAGAATCTCCCAGGGAGTAGAATCAAAAAGATATTTTAAAAATCCAAATTTTTATGGTATCTAGAATTTTCTTGTATGTTGGTAGAAAAGTAGTAATAGATGGAAAATTAGAGTCTTTCTTTATGCAGATACATGTGTGATAATAGGATTTCATTGTATCTTACATATGTTTTATAATTTAAAAACCCCCTTATTTTGTATAGACAGTATTGCTTATGTATCAAATATGGTGTCATGAAATCTATGAGTGTTCCAGCTTTTAAACTATACTATTTTGCTCATATGAGGTATCTAAGGTCAAACTCATAGAAAGAGAAAGCAGAATGGTAGATGTCATGGACTGGAGGGACCGTGGAATTGGGAATTATTGTTTAATAAGTACAGAGCTTAAATTTTTCAAGATGAAAAGAGTTCTGGAGATGGATGGTAGTGTTGGTCACACAAAAATGTGAATGTACTTAATACCACTAGACTGTGCACTCAAAAAATGATTAAAATGGTAAAAACGTGTGTTAAAATGGTAAATGTATCAAATGTGCTGTGAAATCTGTGGGTATTCCAGCTTTTTTAAACTTTACTATTTTGCCCTTATAGGTTTCTAGAAAATTGAGAAATGAAACTATTAGCAAATAAAAAAGGTCATGTTTTAGCTGAACCAAAAAAGAGCATGTTAAAGTGGGTCATGGTGACCCCCAAGCTTTGAACCCCTAACTGGTTCCAAAGCTGATTTGGGGCTGCTAGCACTGAAGGGAATGTGGAGGATTTTTTCCTCCACAGACCTAGTCCTTCACCATAACTCTTAGACTTCTCTTTCACTGATGTACCCCTGCACACAATATCCTTGTACAGTCTACCATTTAAGATACAAAAACAATTATATGATAGTCTCAGGGATACTCAGAAGAAAACCTTTATTGCATAATTGAGTTTGAGTTCAGGTACTCAACTGAGTCATCACCAGTTCTTTCTTTGGTGATCCATTACACTTCTCGTAACAACTTCGGTGAAGTAAGAGAAATGTTAGGGCCCCAACATAAAAGACAGTAAGAGTGGGGATAGGCCTGGGAACATGGACCTGGGATGGAGCCTATCCTTGGCAAAAACACAGGGTGAGAGGAAAGGAGGGAAATTTAGGGTGAGGCATTTAGCAAAGGTCCAGCTAGCTCACTTGGCCAACAAAGGCTGTGAAAAAAGAGAATTTGGGAAATTTGAAGTCTATGTAGACACCTAGGACTCAGCTTGGTTCAACTGATGACTGGTCTGGCTTGTCAGGAAAGGAGTTGGTGGGATGAGAGGAGTCACATTAGTGTCCTGAGACCTATACCAACAGGCTGGATGACGTTTGAGGGTTCCGAATGCACACTGCTGAGAACATTCTGAGCAACAGTTTTTAAATCACACCTGGGGGTGGTGTTTTACCCAGTATAGGTATCCGATTTGACACTTCTACTTTTGTTTTTATTATTCTACCTCTGCTTCTTTTTTCCCTGATATTTTCAGAAAGCTAGGCAAGTTTCTGGCCGTATCTCTATGGGATTGACTTTATGATCCAATAAACATGCTTTAATATTTTAAAGTAACCTTACTCCCAGAGCTGATCAGCTTTTTTTTTTTTTATAAACAAACTTTTCTTTCCGTGTTTCAGTTATCTATTGCTATGTAAAAAATTACCACAAAATTTAGCAACTTAAAACAATAACAATTATTTCTCAGGATTCTATGGGGCTGGCTGGTTTTAACTAGGAGGTCCCCAGGTGGTACTGTCTGGGGTCACTCATGTGATACATTCGGCTAGGAGCTTAGCTGGGGCTGGAACGTGTAAAGGGACTTCACTCAAACACCTGGGAACTCAGGTAGGGTGTCTGGGATGGTTTGAACCTAACTAGGTCTCAGTTCCTCTCTGTGTAGTTTCTCCTCATCTAGCAGCATCGTCCGAGTTTCTTTATATGTTGATTGGATCCCAAGTCAGTGAAAATGGAAGCTTCAAGGCTCAGAAGTCACACAGCATCACTTCCAGGGCATTTTGTGGATCAAAAAATGTCCCAGGGCCAGCCTAGTTTCAAGAGCAGGGAATACAGATCCTACCCCTTGATGGAGAAAGTGACATGAATTTGCAGGGATTGGAGGAATTGTTGGTAACCACACTTGCAGACAAGTTACTAGAGCAAGTATGGGAAACTGATGCCAAATGGAATATTCTGCTTGAGAACGGGTCCAGTTAAAATTCTGAGGCTTTTCATCAAGTTTTATATTTAACAATATTATGTAATCCTTATATGGGACATAGTGTAGTATGTTAGAGTTCTATATAAATCTTTGCAAGCATCAAAGAGAAAATGAACTTTTCTTTCTAAGTATACACAAGGCGGGATGGGCTTTGAGGTTGAGCATCTGGGTTTGAATCTTGGCTCTTCCAGGTACTAGCAATAGGATCTTGGGCAATTTTCCCTTTCTCTCTCTCACATTTTCTCCTCTGTATTTAGAGATTGTTGTGAGGATTAAGTGAGTTAATATAGCTAAATTACTTTGCAAGGAGCCTGCACACAGCAAATACGCAATAAATATTTGTTGTAAAAATACAAATTATTAATGCTTATTATCATGTAACATAGCAACGCCTGTTTGGATTAAACCTCCTGGAGTTGCAAAGTCTCTGTTCTCTATAGTCTCATTAAACTTAATCATTAATCTTGATGAATTTCTCTGCCTCCTCCACCTCTTACCAAGTAAAAAAGTAGGTGAAACTACTGGTTGCTTACCAGGTGTTCTTTTTTTTTTTTTTTTTTTTTTTATTTTTTCTTACCAGGTGTTCTAAAGAAAGCACTTACCAACTTTCAAACACGCAGTCCTATGAAGAAATAGAATTTACATTGTAACGCAGGACACTGTAACCCAGACACTCACTCACACTTAATACTGTACAAATATTTCATGGAATAATACTTACCCTCACGTTGTGCTATGAACTCTGAAGCTTTTGCCCTATTCTATTTAAGTGATTTGAAAACAACAAAATGTTGGTTGTGCCCCACTATTATTAATTTCATTACCTACTGATGGGTTCTAACCTATATATTATGGCCATTGGCACATAGCATATTAAACACATTTTCAGATCACGAATTGTTTCAAGTGTGGTGCTATAAGATTATGGCATACGTCATTTCTATACAGGCCAATTTGGCTATAGATCAGAAAGCCATTTCATAAATATGGCCTCACCACCCTATATGAGAGGCTTCATAAATTCTTTCAGTGAGATAGGGGGAAACTAGGGGAAATACATGTAGAGTAAATATTGTGGTTTTAGGTACCCTAAGAAACAAAGTGCCTTGGAGTGCCTGGGTGGCTCAGTCAGCTAAGCACCTTACTCTCAATTTTGGCTCAGGTTGTGATCTCAGGGTCCTGGGATTGAGCCCCCATTCAGGCTCCCTACTCAGCTGGGAGTCTGCTTGAGGATTCTCTCTCCCTCTTCCTCTGCCCCTCTGCCTACTCTCTCTCTCAAATAAATAAATCTTTAAAAAAGAAAAAAAGAATAAAAGAAACAAGTGCCTCATTTGTTTGAAGCTAGATGGACCTAGGCTGGAATTCCAACTTCACAGCTTACTACATTGTATTTTTGAGCAAGTTATTTAAACTTAGTTTTGGAGTCTTGATTTTTTGATTTGTTAAAAGTAATAGGCAAATAATATCTATTTTGACTAAGTTGTGAGCATTAAATGAGAACACATACCCAAAGGCCAGCAAAGGTCCAGCAAAGTACTGGGCACAAAGAAGGCTCTCAGAATGCATTTCTTGCTTCCTTCGATGGAATACAAACTGCAGAATTCACAGCTATTATTTAGGTTCTGTGTTTTATATTTTTGGAGAAAAGCTAAGGCTGGGTAGAATACTTAACTATGGCGAAACCCTATTATTTTTTTAATGCAATTTAATTTCTACAACCATGTATTGTCCTGACATTCTACTTAACAGTATTTAATAGTTATTAATTGTTCTGGGATGTGGATATGAACTATGAAACAATTTTGTGTTGTCGGGTCAGCTTTCATATAATGGGATTTGGACTGACTTCCCAATTAGCAACCCAATTGTAGGAAAAATGTGTGTAGAGGAGAAGAACATTTCTAACTGCTGTGTTGCTAAATAATTTAAACAAAAACTACGTGCAAATACACGTACTTTTTTTCCTTGGGCCAAATGTTTAAGGTTATCAGAGATCCAGTGCTTCAGGTAGCATTTTCCACAATAGGTTAGCTAGCTCTTAAGGAGTCAAAAGGTAATTGCCTAAGATGCTACGTTGATTAAGACTACCTCATAGAATCGATTCTCTAGAATGGGGCTGGTTATCTTAAATTCCTTTAAGGTCAGGATTATGAAAGCGTGTGAATGAGGGGAAGGGGGGCGCGACACCTTTTTCCCACTCTCGGGTGCTAGCCGCCGCCAACCACCGCCAACCACCGCTGCTGCCGCACCCACGTGGCAAGTCCAGCTAGCTCAGCGCCGGGCGGGGGCCGCCGGGCCCACCTCTCCCTCCGCTCGCCGGCCCTTCCCGCCCGCCGGCCGGGCGCCCGCTCGGTCCTCCACCGCCAGGGGGCGGGCGCGGCTTCCCGGCGGCGGGGGCCCATTGGTCGCGGCGGGGAAGCGGGGAGGAGGCCCAGCGGCGAGTGAGTTGGCTTCCTCCTGGCCACTTCGGGGGGTGAGGGGAAGCCGGAGGAGCCCGGGAGGAAGCGGAGGAGGGAGCGGGAGGCGGCGGCGGCAGTGGGTGCCGTCGGCCTCCGGTAGGACTGACCGCTGAGAGGCCGGAAGGCAGGCGCGAGGCCGGTGAGACGGACGGGGAGGCGGAGGGAGCCCCGGCGGAGGGCGGGGAGGGATGGTGGGCGTCTAGGGGGAGTCGGACACGCACCTTCACCTTCATCCTCCGCTCACGCGGCCCCCGCCGGCTGGGGGCGGGCCCCGGGGCGCGCCGCGGTGGTCGTGGCGCCTCCTGCGGGGGAGGCGCGGGGGGGGCGAGCGCGGGCAGGACCGGGGCCCCCGGAGCACGGTTGGCGGGGGTTCGGGCCGCCGCCGCGGCGGTGCTTCCCCGGCTCGGCGTCTCCCTGCCCGGGTCCGCGGAGGGCGGGGCGGCGCCTGCACCTGGCGCTCGGCTCGGCGCCCCAGCCGGGACTGCACCTGGGTGCGTGGCTCGCTGGGGCCCCGGCTCGCCGTCGGAAACCGGGCCCAGTGCTCTGAAGAGGCGAGGGTGGAACTGGATGTTGCATTTGTACTCTGTGGAGGGCCGTCTTGGCTCACTAGTAAAGTTTTAGCGTCTCCTAAACTGGAGGTACTTCTCAGTTTTAAAATTCATCCAGCTCATTGATATTGGGTGTCAATGATGAATGTGCTGTTCCTTCTTTCTTTTTCTTCCCCATTTTCTTCCCCGTCTTCAAAATTCTCTACTGTGTACCATGGTTAGTGACCCTAGATCTAAATAATATAATGACAAATTGATGATTTGAGGTTGAGATCTACCAGCTGTGTTTCATCATCTTCTCCCCCCACCCTTCTTTTTTTAAGTTTCATGTAATAGAGAGCTGCTGCCTAATCGACAGAACCTTTTGTTTTTATTTTCTTTAGTCAGAAATATATAGATACAAGATATGATACTAGGTAATTTTAGATTGCTTATTGGGCACTGTGCTGTATGCTTTCATATGCACATTTATTTCTCACAAGCCAAAGAGTAAGTCCTTTTATCTGTTTTTCTGATTTTTACAGTTGAAAATGTGAACTCTTCTGGAGGTTAAGTAAAGGTTGACGGTGACAGTAGATGCCAGACCCCTTGGACCCTTGACTACCTTGTGGGATTAGTGGTATGCAGTCAGATTTACCAAGTTTTTGGAAACATTGCTGATATTCATACCGTGCATTATAGAGTACAAAGAGATCTCCATTTTAACTTAGAAAATAAATAGTTTATGCTCTTCAACAAGAAATTGGCAGAATCGGCATCAGTTTGGGTCATATCATTAATTGTACCTCTTTCTTAAGGCTGCCAGTCTCGAGTTCTTTAGCTGTTTACTGAAGTTACCACCCCCCCCCCCATTTTATACAGGTGTTAGAAGCTTTGTTTCACAAATTCCATGTAATGTTTCTCAGCTCGCTGAAGACTAGCATTTCTTGATAGTGAGAAATAAAGAGTCCGATGCAGTGATTCTCAACCAGGGGATCTCTTAGAATCAAACACAAATGAGGCTTCTTAAAAAGGCCATAGGCCACAGTCTGCGATCCTCCAAAATCCCCATGGGAGGGGACTTTTGTTTCAAAAGGGAATCAGAATAAGACTGAGCACCCCTGGGTTAAAGTGGCTTTCAAAATAAACTTAATAGATATTTTATTACAATTACAAAATTTGGATTGCTACCTTAAGCATTGGTAATTAATCTTTCATAATTAATGAAGATACATTAATGAGGGAAGGTAATTGGAGAGAGGGACAAAGGGTTAAGAGATTGTTGAATGGCAAAAAGTGGTAGTTTCAGTTTTGGGTCATCAGTCTTTTTTTTTTTTTTTTTTTTTTTTTACCACATATGTCCCTGCAACTTTTTCTCCCTAGCACACAAAAACTCACCAGGGGCCATCAGTGGATGACTAAACAAAATGTGGAATGCATCCATACACGGAATATCATTTAGTCATAAAGTCAATGAAGTATTCTTACATGCTGTCCTACGGATGAACTCTAACCATGCTGAGTCAAAGAACTGAGACATAAGAGATCACATCTTATAGGACTCCATCTATATAAAATATCCAGAACAGGTAAATCCACAGGGACAGAAAGCAGACTAATGGTTGCCAGGGGCTCAAGGGAAGAGGGGATGGGGAGTAACTGTTTAATGGGTATGAGGTTTCCTTCTGGAATGATAAAGTGTTTTAGAACTCAACAGAGGTGATGCCTGCACACCACTGTGAATGTATTAAATGCCACTGAGTTGTACGCTTTAACATAGTAAATTTTATGTTAAATGAATTCAATTTCCTAAAGAAAGAAATCAGAAAAAAACTCACCAGAGTAAAACTGGAAAAATCATAAAGAGTAGATGAAAAATTAATTGGATTAGAAATAAGGGAAATGTAAGTCATCTTAGAACAGCTTCAATCAAATGGAGGAGGCCAATGAAAAAGAGAATGAAAATACCAGTGGGGTAAGCAGTGGAAACTTAGAAGAACTGGAACACTTAATTTCCTCCTCTGAAACTCAGCTGACTGTATTTTAGGAGCGGAATAAAAGTCACAAAACCTCTTAAAATTTAAATATCTTAGGAATCTTGCTCAATTTCCCCAAATTAAGAAAATAAGGCCTTGCATGGAATTAAATAATTTGGTTAATGCCATTCATGAATCAACTAAATGCAGAACTATTGCTTAAAAGCCAGATACGTGATCCCAAGGACAGGAATCCTTGTGGACTAAGTACAAGACAAACGTACGCTACTATCCGAAGCTCTGAGCTGGCTGGATTTTTGTGAGACCTGGGGTCAAAATTGGTTGGTTCTTGGGTCTTGCACCTTTCAGCCTTAAGAATGTTAAATGTATTCAGTTTTATTTTTGCCCTTGTTCTCAATGATAGGTATTTTTGTCAGTCCATCTCTCTTTTCCTGGATGGTACAGTGTGGGATTAAGTGGTTTACGTTAGAGCTGTTTAACCCGCAGTTGTAGAACTCGGAAGGAGCAGGCCGAACTAAGTGTCATTTTCTGTTTTTGGCATGTTGGTGCTCCCAGTTACAGAAATCTGATCATTTGATTTCTTCCACTGGATTATAACTTTTTAAGCGAAATTCTGCTTTGGTGGGTGAGGAAAAACTGCAAGAAAACATTTGGGTAATTTTGAATCTAATACTGTTGTAACCATTGCAAACAAGAGTTCTCTCTGCTCTGTTCCTCAGTACTTGTCTCCAGATTTATTCACTGCCTGCTTTTTCCCTCCTCACCCCAACAGGAGACCTGGCCCAGAGTCAGGCTGATTTCCATTCATTGTTAAGGAAATAATGAAATTCTTGTTTTATAAGTTTTACCTTTGGGCTTTTTTGGCCTTGATGTGCTCCCCCCCCCTCCCCCATCTCCAAACTTCTCTGTGTGTTTGGATTGCTGTACTGTAGATCTGAAGTTCTCAGATCTGAGTGAAAGTGAGAACCACCTGGGGAGCTCATTAAACATGCAGGAGTTTTAATCCTCCTAGGGATTCTGGGCTCAGGAATTTGCATTTTAAAAAGCCCACCAATAATCGTGGTGTCTGTGCTGTGGGTTACATTGTAGTTAGGGCTTCAAAGAACCAGATACGCTGTTTCATTGAATCTAAGATATTTGTAAGGTACACCATTATTTTATATACTACCATGGGGGAAAATGTGATTGTAAACCTCATCCTAGTTTAAGACATGTTATAGTGGACATGTTAGAATGAGGGAAGTAGTGTATACCTTACAATCAATAAAATCATCTCAGGTGCCCCAGGAACCACAGGCCGCTCTTAAGGTAAATGATTATTATGAGTCATGGAAGCTATGAGATACAAGAATTACAGTGTAGCATTTCTTCAGATCTTTTACCATGTGAAGTATTTGTTTACAATACGATTTAATGTAAGGTGTCCTTACCTGACATTTATTTGTAATGAAGATGATACTGATGACTTGTTTTAAAATGCAAGGTAGCTGGATGGAAGGGTGTAATGCACTCTAGTTTGGCCCCATATCATTTTCATCCTATCCATTTCCAGTCATTTATGTGTTGATAGTTCAGTTCAGAAGTCTTATTTCTAGTTTCTTTGTACTTTAGTGATTTCCATTTTGTAATTACTGAGATATTAATGTAATGTCACATTGACATCATGTGTGGCTTGATCATTTGATTTCTATCTTTCTTATCACCCTTTTTCTTTTAGAGAGTCCCTCTTGATGCCAGGAGGTGATAATATGCATGTATACCAGCCATCTACTATCCGATCTTGAGTAGTTACAGGATATAGTGGTAATAATCAGGGTAAACAGCAGTGTGTCTCTGAATAAACCTGAACTCTGGCTGCCAACTCAAGAAGGGCCTTTGTGGCGTATCAGGTACTGAATGACAGAATGCCCGTGGGTTCCAACAAACCTTTCTCCACTAATGAGCATTCAGCAAAGAGCAACCCCACCTACTTATGGTGCTTCCTTCAGTGGTATCATCTTAGAAAATGAAATATTTTTGTCAGGAAGAGGTTGGTTAGCCCTGTTAGATTTGGGAGGGGAAGCAGAACACATGTCCATTTAGTTTTTAATCACCTGAAGTGTTTACAGAAAATGTGGTTAAAAAGCTTGTTGATCAACTGAAATATTTCCGAAATCTGATACCTCAAAGTTCTGAAGAGGTAAGAACTTTAGATCTCTAGCTAATTCACATTGGTTGAAGGAGTTGGACTAGGGAATCCTTAACATTGAGATGAATCATGTTGAAATACATTTGCTCTTAGGATGTAGTGTGGGTGGTCTGCCAGGTGTGGTTACTTCTCCCTCCGTTGAGTCTTTGGGGTGAGGTTGATCTAGGAGAGGCACGGGCATGATTTTACTTAGCAGGGCACCTTCGCTTTTGTACATGGAGAGACAGGTTGATTGTTACAGTTATACTTCGTCATATTTCATTGTTAGAAGAAAGGCATTTTATCTAGCTGCTGTAGATCAGGTAGAAGTTTTCAAAGGGTTGCTCTCTCCATTCCCTGCCTGGAGAACCAACTAAAAACGAGGTGTAGGTATTTATGGTGGACTGTGGAGGAAAGCAAAATTCACCCAGAACAATCCCAGTATGCTTCATATTAAGCATTGGTTAGCATTCTGGAGGGGAGTTAGAAACACTTTCTGGCTCATCTGTGCTTTTTCATAGTATGCTTTTAATTCTGTTTGTTTTTTAGCCATAATTAGCTACTAATCCTCTTTTTAATGTATTTTGAATATGATGCATTACAAAATAAGAAAAGCCATTTGATGGTAGTTCAAATAACGTAAAAAATCTAGGCATAGATTATATCCCTCTCTTCCCAACGTTTTCAATAGGAAATTAAAATTCTTTTCTGAAAGACTTATTTATTGGTACTCTTGAGCCATTATTTAAGTTTTGGTCTGTTGCTTTACAGTCTCACCTTTTTGAAAGCCGCTTTGCAGAAGGAGTAGTTACATTCATGTTTTTCCTCAGTGATCATTTGAAAAAAATGGTTATTCTTGACATTATAGAATCCATACAGATCTCCTCTCCCCATTCCCAGGAGTGTGTGGATTTTTTGCTCCTTTTTTCTTCTAGTCAAAAGAAGGTTAGTTTGGTCCTTTAAAAACCTGGGATACTTTTCTAATTGTTAGGTAGTCATTTAAAAAATTTTTCCTCTGGGGTGCCTGGGTGGCCAGGTCGGTTAAGCGTCTGACTCTTGATTTCCGGTCAGGTCATGATCTCAGGGTTGTGAGATCGAGCCCTGTATTGGGCTCTGCACTGAGCTTGGAGCCTGCTTAAGATTCTCTCCCTCTGCCCCTCACCCCCACCCCTGCTTGCATGCACTCTCTCTTTCTCTCAAAGAAAAAAAAATTTTTTTCCTTTAATTATTACCAGGTTAAACCTACCCAGTTTTTAAAAGGTGTGTAACGTGTGTATGTTGAAGTGGTAGACTCTTTTAAATGGATGCATTTTCTAGGATTGAGAATCAGAGTGGCCTACTAGTGCTGAAATACTTTCTGAAGTTAGTAATGAGATTTTTTTCTATTAAGCATTCAGTTTTAATAACACCAAATTCTATTAAATTCACAATATTCATAACACAATGAGAGCAGCTCAGATGTCATAATCAGTTTTTAAATGTTCTGGTGCTTTCAAATGAATGCAGTCTTCTCACCCCTCTTCATTTTGTTATTTCAAAAATGTATCCAGCCTGGCAAGGATGAGTGTGCGGTGAGACAGGGTACTTGATAGCAGTCTGCAGCTACTATAGTGATAGTTTGTTGGGTTTTTTTTTTTTTTTTTTAAAGTAAAGATTTTTGAAAGCTTAATATTTGCAATTTTAAAAGTTGATCAGACATCGGATACACACCCACCCCCTTTAAGCCTATCACAAAAATAATCACTTTTAAATACATATGTAAAGAAAACAGTAGTGTCAGTTTTCTTCACCAACATAATTTTACAGTTAATGAAATGGGTTGTAATAACATTAATTTTTATCCATTTCTTTATACCTGCTCAGATTGCTTTGGAAAACATTCCAAAGTCTAGATTATACCTGTGTTTGCTATAGATGGATTGCTTCATTTATAGGAAGGGGAGGATTTTTTTTTTTCCTTCCTTTTCAAGAGGATCCATTATGTTGTTCCTCATGGAGTATCTGCTTCTTTCCATGGAGACCAGGGGAGTAAGAAACTGTATGATGAACGCATACAGAACACAAAATTTGGGGTTGTTTCATCTGTCCTCCATCGGTAGTAGTACTTCTGAGAGGACCGATAGGAGCCTTGTGGAACTTAGGTCCTGCAAATAACCCTGCAAGAAATGGTGAAATATTAGAGCATGGTCTATTTTAAAAGTTTGTTTTTTTTTTTAGTTTAAATTTTACTTTTGATTTCTCTGTCTCAGGTTGTCAAATTACGACCCATGGGTCACTGTGGCTCATGAGCCAAGATAGATTTTTATGTTTTTAAGTGATTGGGAAAAAAGTCAAAAGAAAAGTATTATTTGGTAACATGAAGACTTTATGAAATTCAAATTTCAGCGTTCATAAATAAAGCTTTATTGTAACACTACTGGGCCCATTTGTTTACGTATGTCTATGGCTGCTTTCCAGGTACAACTGCCAAGCAGAGTAGTTGCCATGGGGACTGTATGTATGGGCAACAAAACCTAAAATATTTACCGTCTGGCCCTTTTACAAAAAAGTTTGCCAACATTTGCTCTGTTTTGTTTGCATAAGTGTGGGTATTTTTCGCGAATTGTTTTTAACGCCATACTTCTGTTTGTAACTTACAGGAGAGTCACTCACCCTCATGACCATTAGGTATAGAGTCGTTTTGTTTTCAGTGTTTGCTCATTTCCCTCTTTAAGTGCTCTAGGACTGAAAATGTAATCTCTCACGTTCGGATTTTGAGGAAGCCTGTTATTAGGCTGGGTTCTCTAGAGATACTGCACTGAGAGGAGATAAAAGACCTAAGACTGATCGGTAATCATGAGGAATTGGCTGCTGTGGTTGTGGAGGCTGAGAAGCCCCAGGCGGCTGGGGGAGCCAGTGAGTCTTCCTCCAGCCGCGAAACGGCAGAGCCCGCGTGTGAGTTTCAGTCCTGATTCCAAGGCAGCTGAAGATGACGTTCCAGGCGGAAGACTGTGTGGGCAGGGAGAGCGAATTCTCCCTTACTCAGATTTTTTTGGTTCTGTTCAGGCCTCCAATTGGATGAGGCGGATTTTTGTTGGGGAGAGCCACCTGCTTTACTCAGATGTTAGGCTCATCCAGAAACGCCCTCACAGATGATCCCGTAATAACGGTTAAGCAGATATCTGGGTATTCCATGGCCCAGTCAGGTTGACGCATGAAATGTAGCCATCACAGGGCCTAAATGTACTGAAATCTATCTGCTTGCACTGACCTTTGTTTCTCTGCGTCCTTGTGAAAAGCCCTAGTTTGCATGAGTATTACAGTCATCCGAACTTCACTCCGTTGATGCATGTGACATTGCCATTTGACCAGCAACGAATTAAAGTTGGATTGAATTAAGTGATGTTTGTTTATATTTGCAGAGAAGGATTTATAGTACTTTCTTCCGGTTTAGTTGATTGTGGCTTGTTAATACTGAATCCATCAGTGGGTGTTTTTGTATGCTTCATTTTCTTCTTTCTGTCTTGGAGGGGTGTTTTAATACGTGTGCTTAATCATTTTGACGAACTGTCAAATCTCTGGAGTGGCTAGTTGGCAGCAGAGGTTAACAAATTCCCGAGCAATTTACAAAAGCCACATTGATTGGCATGGAATTTGGTCAGCAAGTTGCTTCTATTAGAGTATGTCAGTGAGCTGCTGAGGTGAGAGGGAAGTGTATTTGTACTATCAGCTTCTTACCCTTTGTATGACTTGAGACAAACCCTTTGACCTCATTTGTAATGCCATCAAAACATGCACTACACCTAGGGGGCTGCTGGGAAGATTACATAAAATAAGAATGTGTACAAAAAGCACTGCTGAGTGCATTACCTAGTTTATTTTAATTGACAGGACCTTCCCCTCTGGTAAATAATTGTTTTTATGGCTTATTTAGTTGATGTGGAATGGTGTTCTTGTCGTGCACCTGTTGTAACTCAAGTCTGCTTCTCAAGGAGAGAATGAAAGTATCACTTGACCTGTGGTTTTATCTGTTGTTCTCAAATTGATTAATTCTAGGTTGAGGCCTGTTGATTCAGGCCTGATTTAAAAAAAACTTGACCAAATTAGAGCAAAGTAGGTAGTTGGGTTAAAGAAAATGTTTAAATGACAAGGTATTCAAAGAAATTCAGGACGTCAGTCTGAGATCCTAATGTGGGCTCTCTTCTGCAGTCCAGGTCACATACTTACTGTTCCGTGGCCCAGGGGCATCGTGGTGGCCCTCCTTGCAGCAAACTCTCAGATGATTGTGCGCTTCTACACATTAGCAGCCTGATTGGGTTTGAGCATTTATTTAACACACTGAAACTTGTTGTTTTGACTTCGGCTACATTCTTGGGGAGCAAAGGTACTATCAGAGGTTTTTTTGGTTTTGTTCCTTTTTTTAAATTTTATTTTATTATGTTATGTTAGTCACCATACATTACATCATTAGTTTTTGGTGTAGTGTTCCATGATTCATTGTTTGCGTATAACACCCAGTGCTCCATGCAATACGTGCCCTCCTTAATACCCATCACCGGGCTATCCCATCCCTCCACCCCCCCCTTCCCTCTAAAACCCTCAATTTGTTTCTCAGAGTCCATAATCTCTCATGGTTCGTCTCCCACTCTGATCCCCCCTGCCTTCATTTTTCCCTTCCTACTATCTTTTTTTTTTTTTTTTTTAACATACAATGTATTATTTGTTTCAGGGGTACAGGTCTGTGGTTCATCAGTCTTAACAATTTACAGCGCTCACCATAGCACATACCCTCCCCAGCGTCTATCACCCAGCCACCCCATCCCTCCCACCCCCCACCACTCCAGCAACCCTCAGTTTGTTTCCTGAGATTAAGAATTCCTCATATCAGTGAGATCATATGATACTTGTCTTTCTCTGATTGACTTATTTCGCTTAGCATAATACCCTCTAGTTCCATCCACATCATTGCAAATGACAAAATTTTGTTGTGTTTTTTTTTTGATGGCTGCATAATATTCCATTGTATATATACACCACATCTTCTTTATCCATTCATCTGTTGATGGACATCTTGGCTCTTTCCATAGTTTGGCTATGATGGACATTGCTGCTATAAACATTGGGGTGCCTGTGCCCCTTCGGATCACTACATTTGTATCTTTATGGTAAATACCCAGTAGTGCAATTAACTGGGTTGTATGGTAACACTATTTTCAACTTTTTGAGGAACCTCCATACTGTTTTCCAGAGTGGCTGCACCAGCTTGCATTCCCACCAACAGTGTAGGAGGGTTCCCCTTTCTCCACATCCTCGACAACATCTGTCATTTCCTGACTTGTTAATTTTAGCCATTCTGACTGGTGTGAAGTGGTATCCCATTGAGGTTTTGATTTGGATTTCCCTGATGCGGAGCGATGTTGAGCACTTTTTCATGTGTGTCTGTTGGCCATTTTGATGTCTTCTTTGGAAAAATGTCTGTTCATGTCTTCTGCCCATTTCTTGATTGGATCATTTGTTTTTTGGGTGTTGAGTTTGATAAGTTCTTTATAGATTTTGGATACTAGCCCTTTATCTGCTATGTCATTTGCAAATATCTTCTCCCATTCTGTCGGTTGTCTTTTGGTTTTGTGGCCTGTTCCCTTTGCTGTGCAAAAGCTTTTTATCTTGATGAAGTCCCAATAGTTCATTTTGCCCTTGCTTCTCTTGCCTTTGGCGATGTTTCTAGGAAGAAGTTGCTGTGGCTGAGGTCAAAGAGGTTGCTGCCTCTGTTCTCCTCAAGGATTTTGATGGATTCCTGTCTCACATTGAGGTCTTTCATCCATTTTGAGTCTATTTTTGTGTGTGGTGTAAAGAAATGCTCCAGTTTCATTGTTCTGCATGTGGCTGTCCGATTTTCCCAACACCATTTGTTGAAGAGACTTTTTTCCATTGGACATTCTTTCCTGCTTTGTCGAAGATTAGTTGACCATAGAGTTGAGGGTCCATTTCTGGGCTGTCTGTTCTGTTGGTTTTGTTCTTTTCTAGTCTATCCTAAAAGTGCACTTCCTACCACCAGTATTCTAGTTTTGGTAAATAGCTCCAATTTCTATATCTCTACATTTTTAATGAATGTATCAGAAAAACTGTAGATTCTTCCACCTGTTGCTTCTGGATTAAAGAGCTGTGAATTTCTAGCCCAGGACTTTTTACTTTTTTACTGTTGTATTAATTTTCTGTGAAGCTGTTTTATCCCTGCTTGATTTTTGGAGGTTCAGCCTGAGGTTTGTGCCAGGTATATTCCACTAAATTTCTGCTTTTTTTTCCTTGAGATGATTATATGTAATGATTTTCTTTGTTTTTTATTTTTATTTATTTATTTTTTTAAAGATTTTATTTATTTATTTGAGAGAGAATGAGAGAGAGAGCGAGTACATGAGAGGGGGGGAGGGTCAGAGGGAGAAGCAGACTCCCTGCCGAGCAGGGAGCCCGATGCGGGACTCTATCCAGGGACTCCAGATCATGACCTGAGCCGAAGGCAGTCGCTTAACCAACTGAGCCACCCAGGCGCCCAATGATTTTCTTTGTTTTTTAAATGTCATCCTAAGAAGACAAGTTAGGGATGACTTGGAATTAGCATACTGTAAACACGTTCCTTGATTTGCTCTCAAATATATTTGATACTTTTTCCTTATGCTGATCTGTACTCTTGCGTCATTAATTTGTCGTAAGCAAACTAAAAATGTGTTAGGCTGAGATTTTATGAGATTTTAATTTAGAGATTTTATGAAATGTTCTCTCAGAAATTTAATGGAAAACATGAATTCCGCTAGACATTTGCAGTTGCTTATTGCAGTCCTGTTAGTATGAGTGTAGAAGCAGGCCTATGGGACCGTGCCAGTAGGGGGTGGGTTTGTGAGGCGGTGACTTCGCTGGTGCAGGGGTCCTCAGCAGGGAATGGAACTAGTGAAAAAGAACAGCACGCGTCTGCCCAACTGCTTACCCACTTCCAAAGAAATTTTCTAGGCCACATTCGGATAAGAGCGAAGTTATTTTGGAATATTAACTGGGAGGAAAGGTCTGTGAGTGTTGTGAGCGTGTAGTGTTCCATTTTGCTGGAAGTCAAAAGAGGATTTAAAACCAGTCAGGGATTTCATTTGAAAAGCCAAGGATTTTTTTTTTTTCCTGCTTTTATGTGATGGCTTGTGGATACTTTAGTATCTGTTGTTTCCTTTTAGTATTTCCCTAGCCTGTGGATAAGTAGTTAGCTTAAATAGATTGATAACACTGGCTTTTCGTATTATGTGCAACGTGTTCAGATAACAGAGGAAAAGAAATCAATAATGTTCCATTTGCTATTAGTTTAAATGTTGATATTTTCTTCAGGGGAAATTGGGCAGAAGAAAGGGAGCTCTCCTAAGAACACTGGTTCTTGGATGCTCACCACCCCCACCCTGGCCTATTTCTTACTGGTGAATGAACAAACTGGATGGTTCACTTCCTTTCTGTGTCCTTCAGGGGTGTGCTGCTATTTTTATTTAAAACATTCTGTGAATTACTAGATCAGACATCAGCATTGAAACATCAGTATCAAGGACAATCTAAAACAAAGGTCTCAGATACATTAATCAAAATTTTCTTTTGAATTCCTTTCCTATACCGTAGGTGGAGTAGACTGAGGCAGCTGTCTAGTTAAACCTGTGCATGAATTTCCTGTCAAACTCATTTACTTGCTTTTTCATTTTCTTTTTAAAATTTCACCAATCTTGGGCACCTGGGTGGCTCAGTTGGTTAAGCGACTGCCTTCGGCTCAGGTCATGATGCTGGAGTCCCTGGATCGAGTCCCGCATCGGGCTCCCTGCTCGGCAGGGAGTCTGCTTCTCCCTCTGACCCTCCCCCCTCTCATGTGCTCTCTCTCATTCTCTCTCTCTCAAATAAATAAATAAAATCTTTAAAAAAAAATAAATAAATAAAATAAAATTTCACCAATCTTGAGTAATTTCCTAGGAGGGAAACACACACAAATGTCATGACATTTGTCTAATTAGTTTATTATATATACTTCAAGTCAAACTCAATCTAGGCAGGAATGCTTATTCTAGACCTAATGATGTTTGCCTTTTCTTTTGATTTTAGGAGGTTGTTTAATGAAAAGTGCCATAGACTGAAAAACGAAACATGAGGGTAGCAGGTAAGATACTTAATTCAGTAGAAATAGTTTTACTTTTCACATAATTTGTTTATTTAAATGGCTAAAAGAGAGAGTAAATAATCTTTTTCTATATTAAGAACAAAGCTGATATATATATGTATAACAGACTAAATCACTACTTCGCCTACTTTTTTATGTAGTCAGTAAATCACAAATTGGACAAACTTGTGAAAATTATTTATATGAAATTTTTTTAAGTTACGGCTTTAATGTTTATGTTCTTACACATTAAGCTTATTTGCCTAATAGAATAAAATGCCCATATAAGTAACAATTTTGATAACCTAATAAGGAGACTGATTTTTGTTTTTGCTAAGTTCTTTTTGAGAAAAATAAGTCATAAAGTTTAGAAGAAGCTTACGTCTTTGTTATATATGTACTTACCTGGAAACTGGAAACTAGTGTATGTGAACAATTCGGTAAAATGTATGTTTGCTTAAGTGAATATTTGCTGGTTCGAGTTCAATCTGCATAAGTGAGGTTATGTCTAAGATAAGCATATTGAGGAAATTGCAAAACACAGCTTGATGTTCATAGTATTAAGGGAACTATCTTTAAACATTATATAAAGTTGCATAAATAATGGGAGATGCTGATGACCTCTTCCTGCCTTGATTGTGAAAATGTTTTCTCCCAGCGCCACCCCTCCTTCAGCACAGCCAAGGCCCTAGAGGAAACGCACACTTTACGTAGAAATTTCTACTATGTGTGTTTCCAACATAGAAGGTAACTTGTAATTTCTCAAAATCAAGATAGTCTTTCTTGTAATTATCATCTTCTCACCAGCAAGCCAAGTATTTTCCTACGGGGGGGCATCTCTTAGAAGTGTCTAAAGTCAAGGCGGGTGAACAAAACGAGGCTTCGTGCTTCAGTCGTCATTCTGTGGAATCAGGTGCAGGTGATTAAACATCATGCTCGTTAGGCAGAGATACCAGGGTTCACAGATGCCCTTGTGGAAATTTGGAAATCTGGACCCTTTGGTCATGAACTTACAAAACTGTCCTTTTTTTGAGTAGCTATTCAGTTGTTGAAGGAAAATATTCCCAGAAACTAAGAGCTTATTTGTGGTTTAAAAAACATACTACAGTGTCTTTTTTTTAATGATCTTTGAATATGGCAGGACTGACTATTGATGATCATGTGTCTCCACATGATTTTAAAAGTACATTAATTAAACATAGTGATTGAAATACAAGTTTTCTCTTCCTCACATAACTCTACATTCATTCTAGTTGAAATTAAATTTTCATTTAGTTCATTTCTCTGATTCTGACACTTCCAAGGTTAATTGATAAATAATTATTCATTGAGTATTTATTTTATGTTTGGCAGTATTCCTAGTATAGGTCTTGAAGGGATTGGTTTTGATGAGCAAAGAGAAGATTAGCTGTTAATTTATTGCCTTTAGTGTGCTTAATCTCATCTAATTTAAGAAAATCTGGTTGCTTTGAAATATTCTTATAGCCTTTATTTTTACAGTAAGGCAACAGTGTCTAAAGTGTATGCTTTTTGGTTTGTGAAAAATAGGGACACACTCAGATTAGTGCAGTCCATGGCTAGAAGGAAGAGAGAGTCTCATGGAAAGTTAAGAATGGGGACTATGACAATAGCCAAACTATGGAAAGAGCCTAGATGTCCATCAACAGATGAATGGATAAAGATGTGGTATATATATATATATCTACACAATGGAATATTATGCAGCCATCAAAAAATGAAATCTTGCCATTTGTAATGACGTGGATGGAACTAGAGGGTATTATGCTAAGTGAAATAAGTCAATCAGAGAAAGAGAAGTATCATATGATCTCACTGATAGGACGAATTTGAGAAACAAGGCAGAGGATCATAGGGGAAGGGAGGGAAAAATGAAACAAGACGAAACCAGCGAGGGAGACAAACCATAAGAGACTCTTAATTTCAGGAAACAAACTGACGGTTGCTGGGGTGGAGGGGGGGTGGGAGGGATGGGGTGGCTGGGTGATGGACACTGGGGAGGGTATGTGCTATGGTGAGTGCTGTGAATTGTGTAAGACTGATGAATCACAGACCTGTACCCCTGAAACAAATAATACATTATATGTTAATAAAAAAAATTAAAAAAAAAAACAAAACCTTGTAAAGTTGTTGAAAGGATTAAAATTTAAAAAAAACCGCCCCCCCCCCCCCCCGCAAAAAAATAAGAATGGGCACTATGGTGTGGTATGGTCTGGCGCCTTTATGTCCAGAGTTGAATGGTGACTAGCTCTGGAGGAGACCCCTCTGTAACGGAAGTTCTAGAACTCTAACATTACGGAGGCTGTGCTAGTATTCACCTGCCTGCTCCTTTCTGGGGCCATCTGTTTATTCTATTACCAGTTCATTTCTCCATCTCAAACTTTTCTCTGCCTTAGAGCTTTTATTTCCTTCTAGTTCCTCTGATGGTCCAGTGCCAGTGAATAGGTCTTGGTTGAAGACTCACTTCTGCCAGTAACTAGTTATGTGACCTTAGGCAAGTGATCAAAAGATTTTCAGCCTTGATTTCTTTTCTGTAAAATGAAAATAATACATTGGAAAGCTGTGCTAATGCGATTATGCTTGTAAAGCATTTAGCTCCATAGAAGGCACTCAGTAAATGGTGTGTGTGTATTGTATACACAAATGTATATATGTACGTATGCGTATATATGATGTATATGACGTATGCAGTTTGTTTAGTGTAGGCTCAGATCTAACTTGGTATTGAGTTTAGTCTAGAACTTTCATGTATTATAACCTTGATATTTTATTCATTTTAATATTTTAATCTTAAACAGTAAAGGTTTCATATATCTGTTCTAAGGGACAGGGAAAAGTTATCTCTGGTTGCACATGCTCATGATTGCTAGAAAATGAGTGGTTAAGGCTGTCATGTGATATACAGTCTTCCAGCCCTTGGTCTTAAGTGATCAAGAAGGAATGTGTCACCTCTTGCCATTCATCTATTTAGCAAACACTTGTTGAGAGGAATGACTATGTCCGGGCACTCTGCTAGATCCTTGGGGGCAAGAACTCAAAGCCTATTGGAATTTTGCTCTCTTAGGCACTAAACATGTAGGCAGCTTGTAGTTGCTTTTGAAAATAAGAAGTGATTTTTGGAGGGGAGAAGGTTGGACACAGGCGGTGCGGAGATTGATTAGGTTAGTGAGGCTTCCTCACTGCCATCTCATTTCTGTGTTTGTAGAGTGTTTCTAAATAGAAGTGAGGAGCTCTGTGAAACCAGCACTTCTCAGCATCACTGGCCCTTTGAGAGCATCGGTTCATTCTCTTCCAGCTCCTTGAAGGATGTAGTCCTAGTTCTTTAGGTTTAGGAAATTAGAGCGAACACATAGTTCCTTTTTTACTCTTCCTTACCCACTGAGTTGAGTTTTGGTAGTGTTTTAGGAGAATGTGGTAATTTGGTGCTAGAACGGAGTACTGTACCAAGCACTGGGCCCCGTCAGGATCCCTGGATTCTGGGCCTTCTGCTGCTGCGACGTTATTTGTAATCGGGCGCGGTTGCCTGACCTCTGGGCTTTTGTTTCCTTAAGGCTGGAGAGATGCCTGCTGATCCCATCTACCTCTTTTAGATCAATATAAATTAAACTTTTGGTAAGAGGGGAATGGAGATGGTACAGGCAAATATTAGTATTGTTCCTGCACAACCTAATGAGATGCTCTGAGATCCTAGGGGAGAGGGGAGGATATTTCTTCCTTGTCATTTTCCATTTCCTTTCCTGTCTTGCACTTTTTTTTTTCTTTCCTAGATTTGCCTAGCTATGGAGAAAAAAGACAAGTCTTCGATTCCTGTTAAGCAGTTAGTTAGCTAGTAGCTGGTAGCGCTAACTCTGTGAGGCACCCAGAAATGGTTAAAGGTAGAAAGGTATGAAAGTCTACGAGCGTGTCTTGATGGAGCTTATCATGTAACCGCATTATGAAGCATGTGCAGTAGGTGCTAGATTAAGTCCTCTAGGATTCCAGGAGGGTAAGTGTAAGGATGAACACTTTGTTGTTCGCCATAGCAGGAGTGCTTGTGTAGCTCTAAGAGACAGGATGGTTGGTGATAGGACAGTAAACCTGTTATATGTCACCTGAGAGTTCCTTACTTAGCGTCATGGTGTTGCCGTAGTATCTCCACAAGGTCCAGCGTTTTTGTATTATCCCTGTATAGTGTTGCCCTTTATATTTGGAAAGGGTTAGGAATGCGTCATCCCACATACTTGCTGATGGTGTTCCATTTGCCATGATACTTTTGTGTAGTTTTGGTTTTTTGTTGTTGTTGGTTTTGTTTTTGTTTTTTCATGAGAAAACTAGGCAGATGAGTCAAGCAGTCCTGTGTTTGGGTTACTGGCCAATCTGATAATTCTTTGATCAGGAAAATCCCTTATCTTGATAGATGGTGGGTGCAGTTTTTGTTGTAACTCAAGTAAAATTAAGATCCAATAGATAAAATTTATTAGTTTTAAGAAATTTTTTTATAAACTTAAATTTTTCATGAAAATGCATTCATAAAAGTTCTGTGGTCTCAGGAGCTCATGCCGAATTATTTCTGCCCCTTTCTAGGTGCTGCAAAGTTGGTGGTAGCTGTGGCAGTATTTTTACTGACATTTTATGTTATTTCTCAAGTATTTGAAATAAAAATGGATGCAAGTTTAGGAAATCTATTTGGTAAGTTCCATTTTTTTCCCCTTCCTTAAATCTTGTTTTTGATTGGTTGTCTATAAATTTTTACCATTTATCAGCATCAAGTCACTCTGCTGTTTAGTCTGTCTAGAAAAGAAAATGTAAATATGTCAGTAAGTGTGATCCATTAGAATATTCTAAAATACGCAATAGGAAGTCTTAAAATTAATTCCGTATAAAGCATGAATCTTCTATTCAACATTTGGAATAGATTTAATGGGGTCTATTTCATTCATGGCATTCTAAATGAATATTCTGGAAGATATCACATGCTATTCGAGTCAGCTGCTAGAAAACTTGGAACCAATTCTAGCCCTCAGTTAGTAAGTGGAGTCATGATAATGCATTTTAAATACCAGCCACAGAAATCCATCTTGCTTTCCTACCCTTATTTCCTTCTGCATCATTTTTCTCTCTGCCAATTTATTTAATGCTATATTGTAAACATACCATTGTAAGCTACTTTAACTCAGTTTTTTAACAAAATTCTTAAGTTAGTAAATTTGGAATGTTTGAGCTTTGGTTGAAGCGTTAAGGTATTAAAAAATTATGCATGAAAAGTGAGAATATGAAACCTAGAAACAGTATTTTGACCCATGAGACAGAAATCTGTTGGAACAACTTTGAGATCTCTGGAATAGGGAGTTTTGCTTTCCATAAATTAGTATTTGGAAGGGATCCCAAGACCTCGTTCACTTCTTCTCACATCTAGTTTCAAGACTCCCTTAAACCAGTGGTCCTCCAGCTTTAATATCAAAGGAACCTCCCCGGGATCTTGGCATACAGACTCGGATTCAGTGTCTGGGATGGGGCCTGAGAGTCTGCATTTCTAACAAGCTCCCAGGTGATGCTGAGGTTTCTACTCACAGACCCACATACTGAGTATCAAGGCTTTAGACAATTCTGATCTGTAATCATCAGTTTCTGTATAAACATTTTCAGGTCACTTTTCTTGCAAAAACTACTTAAAAGTACTTTTTATATTGCACTGAATTCTGTCTTTTATACTCCCCAGGAGTATCAGTGCACTGATCTTCTGTCTGCTGGAGTTCCCTTCCACACCAATGAGCTCTCAAATAGTTAAACTGCAGTCATACTCCTTCAGGCCATCTTTTTTTGTAAGTTTTCATCTTCTCCAGTTATGGAATTCCCCCCACTTTGAACCATTCCTCTCAGTGTACTGGCTGTTTTCTTCCTGAACCATCTGTTTTTCGATACCCATTTTAAAATGAAGTATCCAGGGGTGCACCTGGGTGGCTCCATGGATCAAGCGTCCAACTCTTGATTTTGGCTCAGGTCATGATCTCAGGGTCGTGAGATCCAGCCTCCTGTCAGGCTCCGCACTGGGCATGGAACCTGCTTAGGAGTCTCTCTCTCCCACTCCCTCTGCCCGCCTCTTAAAAAAAATACACACACACACACACACACACACACACACACTAGGATTCAGTATAGAGGAGTCATTACAAAGTACAGTGATATCTTCTACCTACTTCTACCTACTTCTGTTACTACGAAGAGGCCTGCCTGGTGTCCTTTGAGAGCACAGCTGGTTGCGGTTGAATAATGGGGCAGAAAAACACTGAAGGCTTTGAGGACTTGTTCAGGGTCACTGGGAAAACAATGTGTATGGCCAGGTCACCTAAGAAAGGTTGATGGTAAGGGAAGAAGATTGTGGCAGAAGCAAGTTGAATGTTTTGTTTTGTTTTGTTTTGTTTTTTAAGATTTTATTTATTTATTTGACAGAGAGAGACACAGCAAGGGAGGGAACACAAGCAGGGGGGTGTGGGAGAGGGAGAAGCAGGCTTCCTGCAGAACAGGGAGCCCGACGTGGGGCCCAATCCCAGGACCCTGGGATCATGACCTGAGCCAAAGGCAGACACTTAACGACTGAGCCACTCAGGCACCAGTTTTTTTCTTTTTTGAAGTACTGTAGAGACTCGCTTGTCTATAGCTTTGGGCAAAGATTCAGGGAATTACAAGTCAATGGGATGAGACTGAACAAACAAGAAAAAGAGGGTCCTTGAAAGAAGGAAGGCAATGGGACCATTGGTACACATAAAAAAACTACTTTGGGAACAGGCCCAGTGTTTTCAGAGAGAAGAAGTTTGGGCGAATCCACAGCCGCGCTCGCCCTAGTTTGGCTCTTCATCTCTAGTCTGGACCGTCTGTGTAAACATCGCAGGGATGCTCCATGTCTGTTTCTCGTCCTTGGTATCTGTGTTTCATTGCTGCCAGGGCAGTTCTCTTAACACTCATGAACCTTTGGTACTTCTGACAACTAGAGAGTAAAATCAGAGTCCCTACTTAGGATGGCACGCTCACACCCTCAAGCCGCCTCTGCCCCTCCCCTCCTTACCCCGTGCCTTGCACTCGCTGTGCCGGTCTGCACAGCATCTGTAGACCCACACCCCAGCCTTGCTCATGCCGATTCCTCACCCTGCTCATCTTTCTCAGCCCCCCTTCCTCCGTTAATCCTTCTCATTTTTCAGAACTGCATAAATGCCCTTCTTGAGAGAAATTATATTTGAACCTCCCCCTTTTCCTATTAGAATGTGTAGCTTCTTTTTTGAACTGTTTGTTCCTAAAGCATAGTACTTATATCTCAATTTGGCACTCATTTTATTCTGCCTTACATTGTATAATGTCTTTTATTTTCCACGTATCTGTTTCCCCTTATTAGAGAATGAATCTTAAGGGCAGTAACACCTTGGTGCTTCACCCGGCTCTAGTGCTGGGCCGTACATGTAGACAGTACATGCTGATTGGATGGAAAATGGACGTAGGTGATTGAGGATTAGGATTTTTACATGGGGAGGAAGAGTATTTCCAAAGTGGGACTCATTTAAGGCTGTATTAATTGAAAAGCCACTGGTAGTCAGCTATGAAAAGATGCTGAGCTATTTTAACTAGAATAGTTGTCTCTTAATTTTCATTTTGATTTTTCCTAATGTTGGGAATCTGCAAGGTTTTACTGTGTGTGTTTTAGGTATTTGATTTACACATTCTTAGGACAGATGGCTTATTTTGTTATCATAACTGAAGTCTTACACTGTATCCACAAAACCTTACTGGATTCCAATTTATTGAATTGGTAAAAATTTAATTTGTTATATTTTAATTCTCATCACAGAATAATTGGGCAAAGATGAAGATAGGGTTGTCTTTGCCATTTGCTTAGCATTTAACTCAGTTTACCAAAGGGTGATAAGTTTAACTCAACATTAGAATTGTTTCTATAATCAGTATATTAGTGGATCCCATGAGGTGAACAACAGTTGTATTGGTGGTGAATTTTTCCTTTTTTTTCTATGTGTTGATATAATAGCTTACTTGATAGTTCTATAAATTTAGATTCAGGTTGATTGTATAGTCCTATTATAGAAAAATAAAAACTATTTCTAGAATGGAATGAAAATTTTGCTCACAATTAGTTGAAATTACTAAAATACATTGTGATTTTTTAAAAACAAGCTTTTCACACAACTTTTTGAGATAATTGTAGGTAGATGCACATGCATTTGTGGGAAGTAATACATAGAGATCCTGCATACCCTTTACACAGTTTCTCATATGGGTAACATCTTAGAAAACTATCTACAGTGTCACAACCAGGATATCAGCGTGGATACAATCTGAGTTTTAGTTATGATTGCATTTTAACACAGTGTTAGTTTTCAGCATGGATACTTAAAACTAGTGAATGTACTAAACACATTCCAAATTATTTTTGCATATATAACTGCAGTACTTACTGTTCTATTGAGTTGATTTATTTTTACCCTCAGATTTAAACCATTGAAATAGTATATACATAAATTACTTGACATTATTAAAAACTAAAGTATGAAATAGTTCTGATTTCTGTAGCTTGACTTATTGGATGGCATTCATTGATAAAACCCAAATCTGAAAAAAAAAATTCCAAGTGAATTCATTTTATCAGCTCATCTGATAAGAGTAGGTAATAACGATTAAGCCATTAACCTTTTTCTTGAAGAAAGTAAGTGTTGTAATTCTATTTGATATGTTACTTATTTCATAGATATTGGAGACCTTTGTTTTTCAGTCATTTTAAATTATTTTTTAAGAATTCTTCAGTCATCATATAAGCCATAAAAACAACTAGTAATTTGAAAATTAAATTCAGTTAATGTAAAAGATTCAGCAGTCAGTGAGCTTCTTTAGCTTTCCAGAGAGATTTTATATCTAAACTGTACAAAAGCTCAGTTTATCTTGATGCAATTTAATCTTGAATAATTCATGATTATTATTCCACAGTTAAAAATGGTGCCTGGCTGTTTATTTTCTTAAAATAAAAAATTTTATTTTATTTTATTTATTTATTTTAAAGATTTTATTTATTTATTTGCCAGATAGAGACACAGAGAGAGAGGGAACACAAGCAGGGGAGTGGGAGAGGGAGAAGCAGGCCTCCCACAGAGCAGGGAGCCCGATGTGGGCGGGGCTCGATCCCAGGACCCTGAGATCATGACCTGAGCTGAAGGCAGACGCCTAACGACTGAGCCACCCAGGTGACCCTAAAATAAAAAATTTTAAATAAAACTTCAAAAAAATGCAAACCAAATAAAAAATGTTTATTATTGTTCCTTAAAGTGAAAAGTTGTATGTATTGGAAGAAACTAAGAATTAAAGCTTAGCTCAGGGTAGTTGGAAGAATACAAGTTGCAGGGAAGGAGGGATTTTTGCTGGCCTGCTGTGCCCATACTCTACATGTGGAGAACATCCCATTTTATTTGTGACAATTTACCTGTTTGGCTTTCAGGTGTTAAAATTCTCAGAATTGCAGGCTCAGTAGAGGGCTTTTGGTTTTGGTAAATATTAGATAAAAATTAGTTTTCATCTGGTCTGGGAAGAGAAGTCTTTCCAAGACTTGTTTGTTGTTGTTTAAAGATTTTACTTATTTATTTAGAGAGCGTGTGTGCACTCGAGCGGGGGAGATACAGAGGGAGAGAATCTCAAGTGGACTCTGAGCTGAGTGCAGAGTCTGACAGGGGGCTCAATCCCACGACCCTGAGATGGTGCGTGACCTGAGCTGAAACCAAGATTTGGATGCTTAACTGACTGAGCCACCCAGGCTCCCGTATTTGGTTTTTTTTTTTTAACCTTTAGCCTCTTTTCTCTTTATTCTTACACAGAGTAAATGGAGGTGATGTTAGTATTTAAAAGCCTAATGATTAAAAAACTGGTTTTCCCCAAATCCTATCCCAGTAACATTTTTTTGAATTAAATAGCATTTACCTTTTTTTTTTTTAATCTCTTTAAGTTTTACAAGCAAACTAGCTTGACCATTTTATAGGCTCATCCCTGGCTTTTCTTCTACCTCCCTTTGCTCAGCCACACTCCTCTTTGAGCATTAGTTGATTATTGATGTCTCTAAATTCTCTAATCAGCCTTCTGATTTTAAATCCAGAGGCCTCTCTGGTCAGCCTTTGTTAACTTTCCCATTTATATCTTCATCCCAGATCTCATTTAGGGTGGCTTTGAGACTTTCCCACTTGGATCGTCTCCAAGTATCTAAAATTGGCAGGTTCAGCAATGAACCCATTCCTTACCCCTATCTCCTCACTAGATTATGAGCATCTGAGTGCAGACATGGTGTTTTTGTTCATTGGTTCATGTGAATGAATAAATGAAGGCTTCTAAAGCCAGAAGTCCAAGAGACAAACTTGACTGCTCCCTTTCCATCATCCCTCCATCTGGTCCATTCTCAAGTCCCATCAGTGTTGCTTCCTTAGTTGTTCTGAACTGGTCTACTTGTTTCAAACCCACAGTCATTACCTTTGTTCCAGCTGCTATGCCTTTTTACCTGGACTACTTTAGCAGCATCCTGGTCCTTGTGGACTCCTATTGAATCCTCTCCAGTCAGAAGGGTTGTTCTGAAAGCTCCCTATCCTGGCTTCCTGCCCTGAGCAGGACTAGCAGTTTTTATGCATGTGATCGGAGGACCTCAGACATTTCCCATTTTGCAATGCAATAGGAGTTTGGGTGCTAGAGTGAAATAGGACTTTGAAAACGATCTCTGCCAGTTATTAATTATGACTTGAAACAAATCAAATCAGTAAACCTCTCAGTTCCCAGTTTCTTACTCTTTGAAACAGGAATGATGATTACATCAGTAATACATGCAAAAGTACTTGATAAGAGTACCCAGCATATATGAATGAGCTCTGTTATATTACCCCTATTCTGATCCCACTGTCTTCCCCGTATCTTGTTACCATAAGTTAGGCATACCAGAATCCTGATTTGAACAATGTTTTTCTGTAAATATCTTAACACCTGAGTCTGATGATATGTGTTTGTTCAGGGCAAAGTGAAGTTGAGAATATCTAGTGTTTATGCTGCTAATCACTCTCTGGGCTTTAATTTTGTTTACAAAAGTGAGAGCTTTGGACCAGATGATCTCTAGAATTGATGTTTCCCTTACTTTTATGCCATAATTAAGGAAATTAAAAGAATGAGCCCAGTAGTCCCAGCACTCTAATTTACTAAGTGGTCTTTTTTTTTTCCTTCAAGTCTTTGTCCTTATCCATGAATATGTTTCGTGTAGATAAGGCTTGATTTTTTGCTTTATTTCATGCATTAGACTTTCTCCATGTTACTCCATTGCTTTTATGACTTCAGTGGCATGTAATATTTTGAGTATTTTATAGAGTTAATGAGCCTTCATTTACTTGGTCGTTTTCCTCTTTTTAAACATTTACATACTATTTTTCAGCTTTAACTTTTCTGTTTCCAGTTTCAGTTCTGGACTTACAGGAAATTCTCAATTATCTAAAATAGTATAGAACTAAAAACCCAGTGACTATTTATAGTCATACAGCTGACAAATATTTGTGACACCGCATACTTATTAGCCAAATTGGGAAGTGGCTGCCCACAATACTGTTGATGATCTGAACTGTAATCCCCTAGACTGGGATCAGATGTTAGTGCTTTTTAAAAAGCTCTAAATGTAGGTGGCCAGGTTGAGATCTACTGCATTAAAGTTTAGATTTGATCATAAGATTCTGGCTTCCTTGAACTGATAAATTATAAAAGGCTTACTAATTGACCTTATTTTGTTTATTACACCCAATACATTTCTATTCTAGAGAAATTAAACTCCTCACCACCACCATCCCTCTTGTGTTCCCTGCCCCCGAATCTCCTAGCCTAACCACCAAGATAAGTTTATATATATTTTCCAGGACTTTATATGCATGTGTACACAACACTTGTGTACAGCAGGATCAACTTTTAAACGCCATAATAGTCACCAAGTATATATTTAAGGTCATTTAAAGGGAAGTTTGAAATAGTGTATGGTATCAGTTATATGTGAAATCTAAAAAGGAAAAACTCAGAGAAACAGTAAAATGGTGGTTAGCAGGGGTTGGGAGGAAGGTAAGGGGGAGACTTTGCTCAAAGGGTCTAAACTCCCAGTTACAAGATTAACAAGTTTGGGGATCTCTAATGTAGCATGGTGATTATAGCCAGTAATAACTGTATCATATACTTGCATCTTGATTAGAGAGTAGATCTTAAATGTTCTTGCCACAAAAAGAGAAATGGTAACTATGTGATGGGATGGAGGTGGTAGCTAATACTATACTGGTTATCATTTTGCAATTTATAGATGTATCAAGTCAACATATTGTGCACCTAAACTTACAGAATGTTATGTGTTGATGATGTCTTAAGAAAGCTGGAAAAAATTGAAAAAGAAATTTAAAAAGAAATTAAGTTTGTAGAGTATCTTTCTGATTGAGATTTAAATTATAACTAGAAATAAAAATAAAATATAAAGAATAAAATGTTCTATCAGTAATAAGATACTACCATCCATAATTCCTCTGCATAATTGTTTGTAGTGAGTTTTGTAGCCTAAAGTTACTTTCACACTTTTTCTCTAGAGCAATATTGTTTTTTTTTTATTTTATAAGTCTTCTAGTTCCAAATATGTTTAAAAAGTGGATATTTGACAATAGCTTTATTCCTTCTAACAAAGATAACCTTTTCTTTTTTTTCCTAGCAAGGTCAGCATTGGACGCAGCTGCACGTTGTAAGTATTTCATGTCAATATTTTGCAGACGGTTTATTCTGTTTTATCTTAGGCATATGAGCACTTAAAATCAAACAATGGAGAGATTTCAACTTGAGCAAAATTGAGTTAGAACTTTTTAAGTTATAAGGATGCTATTTGAATGGACAGCTTAATATTCTTGGTATATATTGGTATTCATAATGGATATTTTATTAGTGTTTTTAGTTTCAGTAGTATAAGTACAGAAACTGTGTGAAAGAAGAGTTCCTCGTTAGAACTAGAACGTGAGCAGATATTCAGTGTCAGTGATGTGTTAGGCTTTTTACTCATTCTAGAGTTAATGGTGTATTGTGCATATATGGACTAGAAATGTAAAGTAGCAATTCAAAACCTCCCCTATCCTGAATTTTTTTAAAAAGATGTATTTATTTATTTTAGAGAAAGAGAGAGTGAGCATGAGCAGTAGGGGCAGAGGGAGAGGGAAAGAGAATCTTAAGCAGACTCCGGGCTGAGCACAGAGCCCCACGCGGGGCTCAGTCTCATGACCCTGAGATCATGACCTGAACTGAAACCAAGAGTCTGTCGCTTAACTGACTGTGCCACCCAGGTGCCCCTCCCCATCCTGAATTTTAAAAATAAATTTAAAAATAATTAGAAGGGAGATGGTTGGGGGATGGGCAAAAATGGGTGAAAGGGAGTAGGAGAAATAAACTCCACGTTTAAAAATTAACAAGTCAGAGGAATAAAAGCTATAGTGTAAATAATATAATCAGTTGTATTTTGTTAGTGTTGTATGGTGACAGATGGTAGCTACACTTGTGAGCATAGCGTAATAACATGTAGAGTTGTTGAATCTCTATGTTATACACCTAGAACTAACGTAATATTGTTTGCTAAATTAAGAACTTCAGAAAAATAAAAAAAGTAATTAGATAAAATATATTTACCTTCATCAAGATCAATTACTTGATTCATTTATGTCAATTATTAGCTTGTTTCCTAGGAAGTTCTGTTTTTTGTTTTGTATGTATTTCAAGATACATATATCTTGGTGTTTTTACATAATGCTCTTTCTGGTTTAAGATATGAAACAAACTGATTATAGAGTCTACTAATACTTTTTTAAAAACATTTCTCCCCAAAGCTACAAAACCCCCCAGATATAAATGTGGAATCTCAAAAGCTTGCCCTGAGAAGCATTTTGCTTTTAAAATGGCAAGTGGCGCAGCCAATGTGGTGGGACCCAAAATCTGTCTGGAAGACAATATGTAAGTATTTATCAGTTTGAAAGTATATGATCTGCTATTAAATTGTAGCAAATTGAACCTGAGTTTAATGGATCTTTTGAAAATGTATTGGGCGTGTTTTAAAAAGTGATATCAGTTTTCATTACACAATTTCTTCTCCCACGTGTTTAAAGAGCCTTAAAATTCTGAAATTTTGGGGTGCCTGGGTGGCATAGTCGGTTAAGCTTATGCCTTCGGCTCAGGTCATGATCCCAGGGTCCTGGGATAGAGCCTCGCATTGGGCTCCCTGCTCTGCAGGGAGCCTGCTTCCCCCTCTCCCACTCCCCCTGCTTGTGTTCTCTCTCTAGCTGTGTCTCTGTCAAATAAATAAATAAAACCTTTAAAAAAATTCTGAAATTTCATATTAGAGTGACATAAGAACATAGCATTTATTCAGCTTCATGTAAAGACGAGGGATTTCCTCTCTGAATCCTCTAGACGTGGGCTGTCCCATCCGGTAGCCATAGACACATGTGATGATTTAATTCTGATTCTTAAGTAATCAGGGAAAAGTTAATTCATTTAAATGAATTAAAATTAAAAGTTCAGTTCCTCAGTCACACTAGCCACATTTCAAGCGCTCAGGAGCTACCCATGGCTTGTGCCTGCCCAGCTGAATACAGAGCATTCCCACCATTGCAGAAAGTCCCATTTGATAGCACTGCCCTAGATGACGAATGCTCTGTCTCACGAACATTCTTTGTTTTAAACGTCTGAGTGCCTGTTGAAGTGTGAAATAATCCAGTAATAACCTCCCCCTGTTGTGATACAGAACTGTTTGCCACTAAGTGGAATGGTTTTCTGTGCTGAGATGCTCTACCAGGTACAGTTTTTAAGTTTTCAGTCTCCTGCCTTAGGGTTGACGATCACTTGTATGTGAAGTTGGTGTCTGAGGTCACAAGCCCTTCCTTTAGGTTGTTGCTTTTAATCTGCTCTTCCCTGGACAATCAGACAGGTGAGCTGTGCACAGCAGCAGGGTGTGATGCAGGGCAATGGGGCTGAGGGAGATGAGATTGAGGGAGAAGGGCCAGGCCGGTAGGAACTTAAAGGCCGTGCAGGTAAGGAGATGAGATCTTTTTCTGAGTGTTTGAGTCGTTGAAGGTTTTCAGATTCTGGCATGTCATTTGATTTATGTTGAAAAAATTATCTGACTGATGTATAAAATGATTCGGGAAATAGAATAAGAGAGAACAACTGGAAGGCCATTGCCAGTCGCTGCCAAGGCTCTCACTGCCCCTCTCCACAGTGGTGACAGGGCTTTTTTCATGTGCATTCACTAAATCTATCAATAGATGCTAAAAATATGTAAGTAGAAATTTTAAGATTTTCCTGCACATGCCCTGAGTACATGCACACTCATTTTGGAGACGACTAGTCCAGATCAGTGCTTCTCAGTGGGGATGATGTTGCTCCCAGGGGACATTTGCCAAGGTCTGTAGGCATTCTGCGATGTTTTGGCCAAGTGGCTCTACTTGGCTCTGCAGTGGCTGGGATGCTCTGACCCATTCCCCCAGTGTGGCAGGACGGCCTTGCCACGTGAGTTATCGGGGCCGTAACGTCCTCATAAACTGAGTTTGAGAAACCTCAATATAGACAAAAGACGATATTAAGATTAGGGTGGTGGTTATGGTTTTAAGGACAGGTTAGATGCATCAGATATATTATGGAGATTAACATGGATTTCAAACTTCTCATTAGCTTGGGATAGAAAATCCTGGGTATAAACACCAAGTGTCACACAATACAGGAATTGTAGCTTCTTTTTATTTTGCATTAGAGAACCCATTAGAATTATCTAACGTTCAAGATACAGCTTTTATTTTAGGCATATACTCATTTGATTTCAGTTTATATGAAGTTGATATTAGGATAATACTTCGCCTTTTATTATAATCTTAATGTTTGGTATAGGAACATACAGCAAACTATTTCGATGGATTTATTCATTTACTTTACCTTGAGGAGCCAGATAGTATTTTTGACTGTAAGGGTCAAGAGGTAAAATCAAGGAAAGTGTGTAAGTACTTATATAAACATTTAAAGTGTAACCATTTAAAAATAAAAAAAACCATTCTAAGCTCAAAAATAATAACACCCCCCCCCAAAAAAAACAAAAACAAAAAACAAACCACAGGCAGTTGGCTAGATTTGTCCCATGGGCTATAGTTTGTTAAACCCTGCTCTAAACTGATCATTTTAAGATGTGGTATTTAAAACATAAAGTAGGTATTTTAAACAAAACTATGTGCAAAGATGTAGAATCTGTCTATAGATTACATAGTATTTTCTTTAGATTTTTGTCTGGAGGTGTGGAATGGTTGTAGGGGAACCTTCATATTCATGAAAGATAAAAGAAAACACTTCCACTTGTGTGAATAAGACCGGTTTATATATTTATAAATTTATATATTTAAAAATCTTCAGTAGTTTGTCATTTGCTAGTTACAGGTTTTCCCTGAATGCCAGGTTTTAAAAATTGATTAGCTGCTGCCCTCTTGTGGGAAGCCTGTGCCATACTGCTTCTTTGTTGCCTGTATTCCTTTGCTCTGAGATAGACAGGGCAGCAAACTCCATGATGGAGACACTGTGAAACTCTAATTATTAAATATTAAGACACCATGGTACACAGTTATTAATGTAACAGGTTAATCATTGGTGTTGCTTCTTAACATTAATGATGGAGTTCACTTACATATTTCTCACAGGAGCAGAGCAAATGCATTTCTAAACTGCCTTCTTTTGGGGCAGCACGTTTATTTGCTTTCCTTATGGCTCATCTTTCAGAACTACTCTTGAACACACATGGAAAACGTCTGTGCTTTATTACATGTAAATTTTAGAGAATGAAAGGTGAGATTTTGAAGGCAGATATGCAACCCATATGGGTAGATATGAATAGTTAAATGCTACTAAGCTTTTCAAAATCAAATTTTTATCCTCTTCCTTTTTTAATGGACCTTCAAGTAGGGTTATTTTTTTTAACTCTTTATTTTGAAATATTTACAGAAATCACGGGCAATTGCAAAGATCGTACGGAGTAGTCCTGTGTATTCTATACCGGTTTCCCCATGATTGTATCTTACTTAATTAGAGTACAGTATCAAAACAGGAAATTGGCATTGGTACAATGTGTGTCATTCTGTGTCATTTTATCACATGTGTAGATACAGTAGATACATGTAGCCAATAGAGCAATTAAGATGCAGAATTATTCTATCGCCATGAAGATCTCTTTTATACCACCCTGATATCATCTCCCTACCATCACTGACCCCTGGCAACCCCTCATCTGTTTATCATTTCTATCATTTTGAAATTTGAGAATGCTATAGAAATAGAATCATAAAGTATGTGACCATATGAGATTGGCTTTTTTCACTTAGCTTAATACTCTTGAAATATTGGTTCATGTTAATTACCTTTTTTTTATTGCTGAGTAATAGTCTGTGTTATGGATATACCACAGTTTATCCATCACCTGTTGTCCTCAACCAAACAATTTAGTTGTTTCCAGGTTTTAGCTGCTAACCAATAAAAGTGCTATGAGGAACCACATACGTGTTTTCTTGTGGATGTACATCTTTATTTCTCTGCAGTAAAATCCCCAGGAATTGTAGGTTGTGTGGTAAGCGTATGTTTAATTTTGTAAGAAACTGCCAAACATTTTCCAGAGTGACTGCACCGTTTTACATTTCCACCAGCAATATATGAGAGATCCAGTTTCTCTGTATACTTGTCAGAATTTGGTGGTGTTACTGTTTATTTTAGCTATTCAAATGTGTGGTGATACCTCAATTGCTAGTGATGTTGAGCATCTTTTAATGTGGGGGGTTTTTTTTGTTTGTTTTGCTATCCATATAGCCTCTTCAGTGAAATATCTATTCATGTCTTTGTCCATTTTGTAATTGGATTGTTTGTTTTTCTTTTTTTAATTACTGCAATTTGAGTTTTTGAGATACATTCTGGATATGACTCCTGTTGTCAGATATGTGGTTTGTGACTATTTTCTCCCAACCTATAGCTTATCTAGACATCCTTTTCACTAGGATCTTTTCTAGTGCCAAAGTTTGCAATTTTGATAATCCAGTTCCAATTTATTGATTTATTTTTCTTTCATGGATGTGCTTTGTTTATGGATTGGTGTCAGGTCTAAAAATCCATCATTCATGGAGCTGTAGGTTTCAAAGGTTTTCTTCTGCATGATTTTCTAAAATTTTTATAGTTTTATGTTTTACATTTAAATCTGTGATCCATTCTACATTTATTTTTGAATAAAGTATGAGATGTAGGTTGAGGTTCAGTTTTGGCCTATGAATATCTAGTTGCTTCAGCACCATTTGTTGGAATGACTATCCTCCCTCCATTGAATTGCTTTTGCTCCTTTGTTGGAAAATAAGTTGCCTATATTTCGACTGGTGCATTTTTTGGTTCCACTTGGCTTTGGGTTCTCTATTCTTTCCATTGATCTGTATATTTATCTGTCCACTAATACCACATGCTCTTGATTATACTAGTTATGGAGTAAGTCTTAAATAAGGTAGAATAATTCCTCCCATTTTCTTCTTCTTTTTTTTTTTCCCCCCAAATTAGCTACTTAGTTTCTTTGCCTTACCATATACATTTTAGATAACTTGCCTATCTACAGAAAATCTTCCTGGGATTTTTGTTAGGAATTGTGTGAAATCTATATATTAATTTGGAGAGAATTGGCCATCTTTACTATTCAGTTGATGAATATGGCATTTCTCTTTATATATTCTTTGTTTTCTTCCATTACCATTTTTGTGGGTTTCAGCTTGCAAGTCCTATGCATGCTTTATTAGATTTATACCTAAGTATCCCCCATTTTTTTTGAGCATTTGTAGGTGGCATTGTATTTTTAATTTCAGTTTTTATATTGTTAGTATATAAACACACAATTGATTTTTGTGTGTTGGTCTTGTATCTTCTGTAACCTTGCTAAATTAATTTATTACTTCTAGGAGTTTTGTTTTTGTTTTTGTAAATTCCTTGGGATTATCCATACAGACAAACATGTCATCTGCAAATAAAGACAGCTTTATTTTTTCCTTTCTGATTTGTGTGCCTTTATTTCACTTCTCTTGCCTTATTGCATTGGCTAGGATTTCCAATACTGTGTTGAATAGTAATGGTGAGAATGGACATCCTTGACTTGTTCCTGATCTTAGGGTAAAAGTATTGTCTTTCACCATCCAGTATGATGTTAGGTTTAGATTTTTGGAAATGTTGTTTATCAAGTTGAGGTAGTTCTCTATTACTAGTTTTCTGGGACTTTTTATCATGAATGGGTGTTGAATTTTGTCAAATGCATGTTCTGTATTGAGATCATCATGTAATTTTTCTTAAATCTGTTAATACAGTGGATTATATTAACTATTCAAATATTAAAACATCTGTGTATCCATAGGCTAACCTGACTTGGTCATGGTTTCTGGCTTTTTTAATATAAGGCTAAATTCTATTTACTAATGTTTTGTTAAGGAGGATTTTTGCCTGTATACTAATGAAGCATATTGGTTTGTAGTTTTCTCATGATGTCTTACTCTGGTTTTGGTATTTTAATACTGGATTTATAAAATAAATTTGGAGGTATTCTGTTTTCTGAAAGAGTTTGTGTAGAAGTAGCGTTAATTGTTTTTTTTAAAACATTTGGTAGAAGTCTCCAGTGAAACTGTCTAGGTTTGGAGATTTTCCAGTGAGGTGAGTTTATAAACTATGAATTCAATATCTTTAATAGTTACAGGATTATTTAAATGATCTATTTCATAATGGATGAATTGTGTTAGTTTGTACTTCTTGAGGAATTGGCCTAATTAATCTGAGTTGTCAAATTTACATGGGTAAATCGTTCATAGTATTCCTTTATCCTTTTGATGTCTGCAGGGTCTATAGTGATATCCCATTTCACTTTTGATTTTGGTGATTTATGTCTTTTTTTCTGTCAGCCTTACTAAAGGTTTGTTAATTTTATTGACCTTTTTAATGAACAAGCTTTTTGTTTCATTGATTTCTGCTGTTTTTGATTGCTTTCCTTCTGCTTACTTTAGGTTTATGGGATTCCTTTTAGTTTCTTTTTTAATTTAAGTACTTAGTGTTATAAATTCCTCTCTCGGTACTCTTTTAGCTATGCCTCACAAATTTTAATAAGTTAAATTTTCATTCATTGCAATGTGTTTTTTAATTTCCCTTCAGACTTCCTCTTTGACCCATGGATATTGAAAAGTATGTTGTTTAGCTTCCAAGTGTTTGGAAATTTTCCTATTATCTTTCTGTTACTGATTTCATTGTGGTTGAAGAATACACTTGGTGTGATTTCAATTCTTTTAAAAACGAGGTTTATTTTGTGACTCATGATATGGTCTATCTACCTTTAGTATATGCTCCATGGACACTTGAAAAGAATGTGTGTTCTCCTCTTGTTGGGTAGAATGTTCAATAAATGTCATTTTGACACTGTTGGTTAATGCTGTTGTTGAGTTCTTCCATACTTTGGTAATTTTCTGTCAATCAGTTGTTGAAAGAGGGCTGTTGACGTAACCAGCTGTGATTGTAAATTTTCTGTTTCTCTCTTCAGTTCTGTCTGGTTTTGATTCACGTAGTTTGTACCTCAATTGCTTGATATATACACATTTAAGTTTACTCTGGCTGGCTGAAGTGACCTTTCGATCATTATGTAATCTCCCTCTCTGGTAATTTTCTTTGCTCTGGAGTCTATTTAATTGGTGTTAATATAGCCACTCCTACTTTCTTTTGTTTAAACAGCTTTATTGAGATATAATTCATATGCCATACAATTCACTCATTTGAAGTATACAGTCATGGTTTTTAGTATATCCACAGATATGTGCAACCATCTCTACAGTCAGTTTTAGAACATTTTTATACCTCAAAAAGAAATTGTGTCCTTTAGCTGTGTTGCCCTTCTACCCCATTCCCATCCCATTCTGCTCCCTTCTCCCCCGCTCCCCAACCAGCCCTAAGTAACCGTGTTTTACTTTCTGTCTCTATAGATGTACCTATTTTGGACATTATCATATAGAAGGTATTATATAATATGTGGGGGTTCTTTTGTCATCAGCTTCTTCACTTAGCATAGTGTTTTCAAGGTTCATCCATGTAGCATGTATCAATACTTCATTCCTTTTTATTTATTTTTTTTTTTTTATTTTTTTTAAGATTTTTATTTATTTATTTGACAGAGAGAGACACAGCAAGAGAGGGAACACAAGCAGGGGGAGAGGGAGAGAGAGAAGCAGACTCCCCTCTGAGCAGGGAGCCCGATGCGGGGCTCGATCCCAGGACCCTGGGATCATGACCTGAGCCGAAGGCAGACGCTTAACGACTGAGCCACCCAGGCGCCCCCTTCATTCCTTTTTATGACAGAATAATCCTCCATTATATATAGATATATCACATTTTGTTTATTCGTTTGTCAGTTGATGGACATTTGGTTTGTTTCTACTTTTTGGCTATTAGGAATAATGTTTCTATAAATATTTGTATATAAGTTTTGTATGGACATGTTTTCATTTTTCTTGTATACATACTTAGGACTGGATTTGGGTTCATATAGTTATTCTATGTTTAACTATCTGAGGAGCTGCCAGATTATTTTCTGAAGTGGCTGCACCAATTTACCTTCCAACAGCAGTGTGTGAGGGTCCCAATTTTTCCACATAACACTGCTTATTATCTGACTTACTGATTATAGCCATCCTAGTGGGTATTGAGTGGTATCTCACTGTGATTTCATTTTGCATTTCCCTGATGGTTAATGATATTTAACATCTTTTCATTTGCTTGTTGGCCATTTGTGTATCCTCTTCAGAGAAATGTCTATTCAAACCCTGCCCATTTTTAAATTGGATTCTTTATTATTGAGTAGTAATCCTGTGTTCTTCTGATTAAAGTTTACATGATTTTTCTCTTTCTACTCTTTTACTTTTTACCTACCTATATCATTATATTTAAAATCAGTTTCTTGATCTGAAACCAAAAAACTATTAGAAGAAAATCTAGGGAAAAAAGCTTTATGACATTGGTCTGGGCAATGAATTTTTTGAATAAGACACCAAAAACCTAGGCAACAAAAGCAAAAGTAGACAAATGAGATTGCATCAAACTAGAAAGCTTTTGCACAGAAAAGGAGACAAGAGAATGGAAAGTCAACCTACTGAATGGGAAAAAAAGTATTGCAAACCATATATCTGATAGATTAGCATCCAAAATATATAAGGAATTCCTGCCGCACTAGCAAGAAACCAAATAACCTGATTAAAAAATGAGTAAAAGGCCTAAATAGACATTTCTCAAAAGAGGAATACAAATGGCCAACAGGTATATGAAGAGGTGTCTTACTCTTTAAATGAAATGTCATCCAACGTTTGTTAGAACAGCATTCATCCATCACTTGGAACCATGCTTTAGCTACAGATCTAAGTTCTATGAAAAGCAACATACTCTGTTAGAATCAGTTGGCTCTGTGGAATGCGTAATGAAATACTATAGCTTTTATTATTTGTGAAATTGTGTGCTACAAAATCCTTTATATTTTAGTAAAGTTTATAATAAACTTAGGCACCTGCCTGTGTAGGTATGGATGTCCCGTATATGGACATGTGTGTGTCTGTGTGTATATTCCCATATATGCATCCTTCTCCTGCTCCATCAACCTCAAACCAGTTGTTAATCATTGAACAGCACACCAGTAGCAGTATTACTATTACCTTGAGTTTTTAGACTGTAGATACCTACAATTTTAGTTATTAATTCTAATTCAGCAAACTGAACAGATACAAGCAAATGTTCCACTCATGCCTTCTGTTTCACAGAATCATAGTGGTCTGTGAGCTGCCCCTGGATGTTGATTACCTCAGGTGTGACAATGCAAGTGACTGTGCTTAGATGCAGTAATTAAATGAATGCAAGATTCCTTCTTCTGGGTATAGAGAAATTTTACATTGATAATCACTAAGGGAATGTTCACAATTAGGTGAAGTAGGTGAAACTCTTCTTGCTTTCAGATGATAAAAGCATCTCATTTCTGTTTCATGTCACATGGATATTGCAAAAAGTAGAAAAGAGATTATCAGTTGTTTGATCCTTTGAGAACGGTGCAAAATATGTGTTTACTGTCCACATGTTTTAAGGATTTTCTAAAATGGTATTTCAGAACCTGACACAGAGTAGCAAAAAATAGTCTACTATTTGGGTCCTGATACTTTTTAATATATCGATTTGTGAAATCTTACTTAAGGACATTGCTTAAAAATTATGTAATATTAGACTGTCTTCTCTGATGTAGTAGAGATCTTTTTTTTTTTTTTTAAAGATTTTATTTATTATTTATTTGAGACAGAATGAGAGAGAGAGAGAGAGCACATGAGAGGGGGGAGGGTCAGAGGGAGAAGCAGGCTCCCTGCCGAGCAGGGAGCCCGATTCGGGACTCGATCCAGGGACTCCAGGATCATGACCTGAGCCGAAGGCAGTCGCTTAACCAACTGAGCCACCCAGGCGCCCTAGTAGAGATCTTTTAATCTCCACTGCAGTTCTTAAACAGTTGTGTGTATATATAATATCCCCAACTTTTTTTTTTTTTTGGCATGGTTTTATTTCTCTGATAATGTTTATGTACAGTATCTAATTCTAAATTTGCTTGACTTTTCTCCTTCAGTTTAATGAGTGGTGTTAAGAATAATGTTGGAAGAGGGATCAATGTTGCCTTAGTAAATGGTAAGAATAATTATTTTACCTTACAGATGTGGTCAGTGGATATTCATGTGGCCCAGAGTAAAATGCCCTCTGCTGTCAAGGGGTCAGGTTAGAAAGTGCTACACTTGATACTAAAGCCCTCTCCCCAACGTCCTCCCATCCTCCTGAAAAACCAACTCTACGTGGTGACTTGGTGTCTAAGTGCGAGAGCATGCTTCCTTGGAAGCACCCTCCTTGCTGTGCAGCGTGTGGAGAGTTTCCCATGGGGTTGTCAGGCTAAAACCAACCTAACATTAAATTGATGAATTCTGAAGGTGTTGGATTCTAACAATGGGAAGACAGAGTGACACATGAGGGTTTGTAAATGACAAAGGGTCATGGACTGATGGAAGGGGTGGGGAGAGGGATGAAGAGTAAGGATTAATTGTAACTTTTCAGTATTGTCCACATTTGTCCCATAAGTTCATTAGTGAAAATAAGTTCATCGAATCCTGAAGGTCTCAAGTGTTCTTGCAAAATCAAATCTGAAAATACAAACCCATGAAATAAGGCCTGACTGCATGATTGTCTTTTCCTTCTGGTACGGTAACCGTTACCTCTGAGGCTGTATCGGGCGATTAGGGACCATGGCCGCCTTACCCAGTTCGTAGTATAGGAAAATATTTTTTATTTCTTTCACAACAGAAGATAAGTTTCTGCATTTTTACTCTATTTTCTTACATAAAAGTTTCTATACGTATTTGATAGCAAAAAAGATACATTTTAAAAGGGAAATCTGAAAAAAATTTAAAAGATGGCTTTAATGGTAGAAAACGCAAGTCATCTTTTTGTAAAAGGTTTACGTATTTTTTGCTAATTCTTAAATAAGGGAAGATGGTAACACACAAGGATGAAACCTAACTGAAGTTGAGCGGTCTACACTCAGCTGTGAACTTCAGTTTGCTGCTCCTTGGCTTATGAGATTCGTGAGAAAGTCCAGAATTTTAATTTATTCAAAAGTTATTCTTAGAAATATATTTCAGATGCATACAGTTCAGATTTTAAGTCTCAAAATAATTCTTTCTCTGCTAATAAATCCAAACCCATCACTGGATAAGATCTCCTGTCTTACACAGTGTATATTTCAATTGCATAATCTGACATGAATTCCATTTCTTTCAGGAAAAACAGGAGAAGTAGTAGACACCAAATATTTTGACATGTGGGGAGGAGGTAAGTGTGAATAACACATAACTGTTCTGTTGCTAACACTGACTTCTTAGGCTTCCTCAGTATAATATAGCCCATTAATGAGAGATTGATGGTATATTTGTGTTAGTTCATTTTCTCTTCTCACTAAACATCCAGCTATAGTGAAGTATTAGGTCATATTGCATTTACTTTGCTTTTTTTTTTTTATGGAAATTGTGTGTGTAATTAAGAGCAATAATATCAAAATTGAGATTTTAAAAATCTGAGTCCTGTTTTCTGCAGGACAACTAATTGAAAGCCTTGGATCCTTTAAGTCTCTGACATTTTTTAAAAAGAATAAGTAATTTGGAGAAGGGCATAAACAATTTAAGCATTTTTAACTTAATAGACATTTTTTGCATATGATTTGTTAGTCTCAAAAAGTAAATTATAATTAGGATTATTATTAAAGTAGGTGAATATTTGAGAGAAGGCCTTTTTCTTTTTAGTTCATTGCACTTAGAGCAGTTCACAGGCATCTTCCTAATGTGGAAGTTCCTCAAGGAACAGGTGTAAGTCAGTTACCCACATGCAGAAGCAAGGACCTAGCATCTTGAACAAGAGTGTGCCCAAAAGAAATTTCTTCCTCAAATCTCATGTAAGGCCAACACTGATTTATCTTTTGATTCTTTTCTAAGTTGTTGGTTCAGGATATTTCTCAGCATGAGGCTGTGCCCTGTACCTCCCCGTTTCCAACCCCTTTATATATTCCCTAGAAGCCAATAACTGGTAGTCTTCTTGAAATTTATGTTAAGTTTTCAGACCATTCAGCTTTTCTAATACCTCTTCAGCTTGTAATGAGATGTAGTGTTTTATTTATTTTTTAAATGAGATTAGGAGGACTTTTCATAGCTGTAAAAACGGTATAAATTTAAGATGCTGCCATCAGTTTTAGCTTCTAATGGCATAATTGGCCTTACCAACACTTAACTACCTGGAAACACTCTTGCAGAACCTTCGTTGAAATCAGAAGCTCTGTTGCTTCATCACAGGTAGATTAATTACACCAAAAAGTCTCTTCAAGTGAAGAAAGAGTTGCAGTTGACTTCCGTCTGTGCATTTAAAAGGAAATGATTTGTTAGCTGCTCTGTTATATTTTCTCAGAGTTGAAAATGCTATTATTATAAAATAGAATTCAGTTAGAGGACATCTTTGGAATTTTTGCTGTGGAAAGAAACTGGGTAAATTTGAAGCGACCCAGTTCTGAAGCAATGTTAGACTTGGGGACTACATGGAGACCTGACATTGGAGAGTTTGAAGACGTAGAACGATCGGTAGTATGTGATCTAGCTCTGCCATGCCAGTGTGTGGTCACCGAAGTGGTTTATCTTTAAGTTTTCGTGTATCTTGGTGCACTAGACGAAGCAGGTAATGACCGTAGTATTTGCCATAATTAGATATAACCTTCATTCCTTCCCCTAGTTTACAGGAATTAGATGTGCCCAGAGGATCCTTTAAATCAGAGTGTATATATGTATGCATGTATGTTCGTGTGTGTGTGTGTGTGTGTGTGTGTGTGTGTATTTATATAATATTTTAAGAAATTACAGAACCTTTTATGAATTAGATAAAAGCTCTGTATCCTCCTCTTAGATAAGTACCCATACAAACAATTTTACATATGCTCTGAGAATCCATGAGCTTTTCTTCTACGCTCCTCCCCCATCCCCATCAGGTTTCTTTCTTCAAATGGTCAGTCATACTTTAATACAACTTTGCTATGTTTTTTTTCATTTAGCCCCTGGAATATCAGTACAGAAGACACATAGGATGAATCAGGGTTGGGAAATTCTAAGTTGATGGTGGGATCCTATTAAAGGACAAAGTTCATTTTTAACCTGTTCATAAGCTTTGACTCCCTTTTGGTTACTCTACATTTGAAATTATTGATTTGCAAATACTTTATATTTTAGTTAATATTAACTTTTAAGTGGTTATCATGACGGCTACTTAGTCACTAAAAAACCCCAAAACCCATCAATCCTTTCTTTTTCTTCAGATGTGGCCCCATTTATTGAGTTTCTGAAGTCCATACAAGATGGAACAATAGTCTTAATGGGAACATATGATGATGGAGCAACCAAGTATGTAAACTTAAAAATTTATATTATTTTTGGAACTATAATTAATTATAAAGCAATACATTTTCAATGAAAAAATTTACAAAATAGAGCAAAGTAATCAATTCCAGATAAACACTATTAACATTTTATTTGCTTCCTTCTTTCTGTGTATTTATCATACATATATTGTCATAAAATTCGATCCACATACCTCAAGTTTGTTATGCCCTGTTTTTAACAACCTTAAATTGTTTTTTCTCTAACATTAATATTCTTAAGTAGCATTTTTCATGGCCTACCAACAGTTGATCATATGTCCCCACCTTTATTTAAAATTTCCCTATTATTGCCAGATTTATTTTATTATAAATAACATTTCCATAAACATCCTTTTCCATAAATGATTTTGCACTTTTGATTATGTCCTTAGGGTAAGTTCCTAGAAGTGGAGTTAACTGTGAAAGAATAGGTGTGATAATGTTTTTCATAATGTTTAACACATGGTAATTTATAACTTTTTTCTTAAAATTGCATATGTTGTAAAATTTGTAAAATCAGAAAAGCACAAAGAAAAAACAAGTTACAGTTCATCTATTCAGTGATGACCACTGATAATTTACTTTCCATATCTAGTTTTCTTAATATACATATTTTCTTCATCTTAAACATTTGGAATGCTAGTATTTATAGCATTTCTTTTGATTTATTTATGTGGTGGATATTTTCCTGTAACATTAAATAGTTTTGATAACAAAATTGTTCATGTCTGCCTCATATAATTCTTAAACATGTGTCTTGATTTAAAATTTATTTAATAAAACACCTACTGCTGGACCCTCAGGCTATTTCCAAATTTTCATACTTAGCAAAAGTGTACTGTCTTAAAAATTTTTGAACAGTCATCTCTATTTCCTTAAGACAGATTTTTTTTGATGTGAGGTGTTGAATTAAAGGATGTGTATGTTTTTTAAAAAGGATTTTTTAAGGTTTATACAAATTTAACATGTCTCTCAGAAGTTCCAGGACACCGATTGTTTTTAAGAAGTTTTGGAAAGAGATTTTGTTAATGTGCCTTTCTTTGGTTATTGGTGAGATTGCATTTTTTTTTCACAAGTATATTTGGCTCTTTCTCTTGCAAAGTGTCTTTTGACCATTTAGGTTGACTCCGAAGTTTAGACTCATTCTTATTTAGTGAAGTGTATGGATTTTTCATTTTAGTTTCTTCTACTTTTATACTTAAGAAGTATTTTCCCATCTCCAAATTGAATACTTAGTAGATTTTCCTATTCCAGTGACTTCACTGTTTTCATGTATTTTAAAAAATGCATTCATTATTTCCCAGTGGCTTACAATGCCTATTTTTATGTAGATTTGACTTTGTTTTTAGTTGTGTTCTGTTCCTACTTCTTCCTGCCCCAATCAGACACTATTATAATTTTTTAATAACTATTTTATAAAAATTAAGTATACTACCTTTCTGGGGTGGCTGAGACCCCTTTAATAGCGTTTCTCAAATCCCTTCTATGATATTTTATCCAGATGAAAAGTATGATACTTTTGTCAAGAATGAAAGACATCCTTTACAGATCTTAATTGAAAAGGCTTGAAATTCCACCTCAGAATATGGCATGTCTTTCTATTTATTGATTTTTTTCTACATGTATTTAACGTGTAACTACATTATTGCAGATTTGCACTAACAAAACAGGGCTATGGGCACCTGGGTGTCTCAGTCAGTTGAGCGTCTGCCTTCTGCTCAGGTCATGATCTGAGGGTCCTGGGATCAAGTCCTACATTGGGCTCCCTGTTCAGTGGGGAGCCTGCTTCTCCCTCTCCCTCTGCCCCTCCCCCCGCTCAGGCTCACGTGCTCTCTCTCAAAAATAAATAAAATCTTTAAAAAAAAAAAAAAGAAAAAACAGGGCTACTTTGTGACTGTTTTAAAACTGAAGTATTTTCTTTGACATACATTATAGCTGGTTCAACTAAGGATGTGTTAAATCCGTAGATCAATAAAATTGGCATATGCATCCATTGCCATTTAGCTACATAGAACTAAACAGAATGCAATTAGGCTTTCCTTACCAAAAACCAAGTAACTCGCTGTTTGCTTTTGCTGATAGGATATTACATGTATAATTTGAGGTTTAAAAATTTTTAAAAACCCTACTTTTCTGAATAGACACACATGACCTCTCTTTTTCATCATGTTATTTCATTATTATACCTGCTCGGCTTCAGACCTGTTTCTCTTCTAATAAGAAATTGTGGTCATACCTAAGAACTAAGGCAGGATGATGTTTATTCTTTAGCTGCTATTTATTGGTGCCCATCACATACCAAAAGCGGCCTCAGAAGACGTTCAACCTGTAAGGCAAAAACAGAAATCTAAGCTTGGATGTCTTTACCCTTGTATATGTATCAGTATATGATTCAACTTCTATGCAGTTAAATGAATTCAGTTGTGTGCGTTTTCATTTTGGGGCACATGAATTTGTATTTTGAATACTTCCTTGTTCCAAATACAGGTTAAATAAATTGTATCATGTCCTTTATACAAAAATGGACAATCCTTATAAATGGCCATCTACATCTATTAAATATAACAGAATATAAACATATTCCTTGGCAGGTATCTGATTGTGGAACATTTGAAATGATTCATCAGTGGTGGAATACCCAGTCTTTCATGGGAATAGAAGTTCTGCTTCAACTGATATGTGTTAGTGCTTTTCTTTACATAAGGATGCTGGATTTTCCCTCAAAAGGAGTAGTTTGTTCTCCCACTTATACCCAAAAGAGTCTACTTTTTTTTTTTTTTGGTAAGATTTTATTTATTCGTGAGAGAGAGCGAGCACAAGTGGGGGAGCAGCAGAGGGAGAGGGAGAAGCGGGTTCCACAGCAAGCAGGGAGCCCGACCCGGGGCTGCATCCTAGGACCCTGGGAACAAGGCCTGAGCCAAAGGCAGGCACATAACCAGCTGAGCCACCCAGGCGCCCCTACCCAAAAGAGTTTAGAATATGAAATGGATGTGCCTGCTTTCTCCAACAGGGAGTTGGTATCCGTTCTCCATAGTTGTCCCTGTCTGATCCCAGTACTCCTATCTGCAGTGAGCTCCTTGGCTGTACTGTGAACTTCTGAGAATGTCTGGGCTTGGTCTCTATCAGAGCATTTCCCAAAGTGTGTTCTGGTGGGATCCCAGTTCTCTAAACCTGTACTGGGGGAATAAGTTTGGAGATGGCACCTTGCATTTTGCCCCTTTCAGGGATTTATAATGCAGGGCCCTGAACTTTGGCCCTAAGGAAACCTCTTTACCTTTGTTTATCCCAGTATTTCTTGATTTTAACAAGGAAGCCCATTTTATTTGTGTGTGTTTTTTTTTGAAGATTTATTTATTTGAGAGAGAGAGTGTGTGCAGGGGGAGGGAGAGAGGGAGGAGAGAAGCTGACTCCCCACTGAGCGTGGAGCCCTACTCGGGGCTAGATCTCAGGACCCTGAGATCATGACCTGAGTCGAAATCAAGAGTTGGATGCTTAACTAACTGCACCATCCAGGCACCCCTGGAAGCCCATTTAAAACAAAACAAAACAACTACATTTAAGAACACTTACATTTGGAGAATGCAGGTCTCTAATGATGCCTACTTTCTACCCAGACCCCTCTAAAATAAGTTCTTTATTTAATGAAGAATTATAATAGTTTGAATGAGCAAGCTAAATTTTGCTATTGTATTCCTCCCTTTGGAGACAACACTCTATGACATGTGTACCTCCTGGCTAAGTGAAGGGTTTAAATGCAGGTGTCCTGAAGTATGGGATCTGAAAAGTCCTTGTTTCTGCACCCCACGCCGGGCAGAATTCCCAGGGACTGTTCTACAAATAGCACCTCTGAAGGGCGCCAGTATCTCATCATTCTCTATTTGAAACAAAACAAAAAAGTATCCCTAAGTCAACGAACATTATGTTCTCAGGGTTGGTCTTCCTCTAAATTCCACCAGGTAGTCTTAGTAGTCTTAGCCTGGGTAAATGGAACAATAAATATGTTCCCCAAATCATTTGATGCTTTACTTGTTTGAAACTAATGAGCATTTCTCTTTCAGTCTTCCCTTTCCCTGCTCAGTACTCAGGGCTCTTGTAACCTTCTGTCATGTTAAGTTTCTAGGTGGGTTTACTCTCCTGGCTGCATTTTTTGGGCATTGGTTCTCTGGTTGATTATCAACCCTTTAAAATGAGTGCCCCAGTCAAACCCAGGGTTCCTGATGGGGTCTGGCCATTTCAGGGTACAGCGGAGGTGCTAGCTTTTACCGTGTTGGAGATACGCTTCTTTGAATATTTATACAGACTAGTATTATATTCGTTTTCTTTAAAAGGTCACGTCACATTTTTGGCTTGTGAATTTTTGGTTAAGTTAAAGTCTCAGATCATTTCATTTGCTCTCTGATCTTTTTTTTTTTTTATAACCACTGCCAAATCAGGTCTTTCTCCGCATTCAGGACTTGATTTTGTTTAATCCTTGTTATCCTTGTTAAATTTAATTTTGCTGACTTTGGCCCATTAGGTCATGATGCTGACATTTGTCCTATGAGAGTTCCATGATCCAGGCTTTGTAGTCTCTCCAGAGTCATTCTTCTGTCTAAGTTGAAGTCATTGATAAAACTATTCACCAAGGGCGGTGCGCCATCCTGCCAGGGTCCTCCTCCAAGGGTTTCTTCTGTTAATCAACTACAGAAACTGTTTTTTAAACAGCTGCCCATGTACCCTAACAGGCACCCCATCCAGCTGCTGTTCCATTATTTTATTCATAGAGGCTGTTTTCAGAGACTCTCAGATGCTCACTTGAAATTCATGAGCTATGCTAATTACACTGCCCTGATCTCCTGCCCGCAAACCTCTTCAGATGCCGAAATAGCTGACATGACCTTAACTTGGCTTGATTTATTCCTCCCTCTTCCTCACTACCCCCTCTTTTTCCTCCTCCCCCCCCCTTTTTTTTGTTCACAGGCTCTCCTTGTTGTAATCCATTCTAGAATTTGCTAAAAATTGGAAGTAGCTTTATTGACCATTGTTTCTAAAAATTTCCTTGCCTTTTTTTGAAGACTGGAATATGTAATTTACTTTTAATGACTTAGCATCTTCATTTTCCATGATGTTTCTAAAATAACAGACACTGCCTTGAAGATTATATTGAAGTTCCTTAGAATTTAACTGTGTGACGTGTGTGGGCCTGGAGGCTTACTTTACAGCACTGATATAGACATTCCTGAACTGCTCTTCCCTTTTTATGTCGATCAGAGTGTTTGCCTCCCTGGAAAAGGCAGGCATGCTTTGATCTCCATATTATATCATTCTTGTGAAACAGTGGATCCCTTCGTTGTTTGCACTTGGTAGCAAAAGTTCTTTGTGTGGCCTGTAATGGCTTTATGAGTCTCATCTTATCCTGAGCACTACCGGTCTTCCTGGTAGTAATATTCAGAGTTTCCTCATTAGTAATATGATTTGCCCTATGCTTTTGGACACTTCTGAGTTTGTGCCCATCACAGAACACTCCTGTTGTAGCACTGATTTATAATCTATCCTCCTCTTTTCCAAGGTCGTTAGCAATTATATAGTGAAAATTATTTGTTTTTTTTTTTTTTGTCTTTGAAGAGTCCTATTCTCATAAGAGCTTCTAATCTGAACTTTTTATAATGTGCTGTCTTTAAAGTCTAGGCTACATGGTCACCTGTGCCTAGCTTTGCTTTTTCTTCAGTCTCTTGAAGTAATATGGCGATTTTCTTCCAAAGTTCTTGACACTTCTACTTCCCAGGTGGTTCTTCCCTGTTAATCAGAGTGGGGCCCAGAATATTAATTCTCCATGTTGCTTTCAAGAAAGGGAGCATTGGCCTGTTGTGGTGGCATGACTGTGGGGCTCTCAGATGCTCCTCCTCCCCAGCAAAGATGGAGGCGGGTCTCTGAGTCGCCCCCTCTCCCGTTCCTGTTGCCTCCATTGCTACTCCCTATCGCCCCTGTGCAGCTTTAGAATCTCTTCAGAAAAACTTGGTCCCTATCTCTGCCATCTTGTTTGTCGCAGAATAATTTTTGATTCATTTTAAAGAAAATTCTTTTTTTTTTTTTTTTTTAAAGATTTTATTTATTTATTTGAGAGAGAGAATGAGATAGAGAGAGCATGAGAGTGGGGAGGGTCAGAGGGAGAAGCAAACTCCCTGCTGAGCAGGGAGCCCGATGCGGGACTCGATCCCAGGACTCCAGGATCATGACCTGAGCCGAAGGCAGTCGCTTAACCAACTGAGCCACCCAGGCGCCCCGAAAATTCTTAACTAGAATAATTTATTCCATAAAAATTTTCAACATCTCAGCTAATTTTTTAATAACATTTGTTTTTTATTTTTTAATAGCTTATTTATTTATTTAGAGATAGAGCACAAGCTGGGGGCGCTGAGGGGCAGAGAGAGTAGGAGAGAGTCTTAAGCAGGCTCCACACCCAGTGTGGAGCCCGACGCGGGGCTTGATCTCACGACCCTGAGATCGTGACCTAAGCTGAAATCAAGAGTCCGATGTTTAACCAACTGAGCCACCCACATGCCCCAGCATCTCAGCGAGTTAAGACCATTCGTGGAGATTAAAGTATTTGTAACAAACTCAAGGTGCTCCTATATAGAATAAAAGCTTATATCTTTAAAATTTATACCATGTATACATTAGTTACACTGGCTTGTAAAGAAATGGGACATTTTGATACCTAACGTGTATTGAATCAGTGCTGAAAATATTGGCTACCTTTGCATGATTTTAAACTTCTTTTTGAAACATGAAATCGTCTTCTACTTAAATGAAAGATTTGAAAAAGGAATAATGAAATCCTTCAAATTCTACATAGGCAGAGCAGAGAACTTTAGAAATTATTGAGAAACTTAATCTTGTTTTACAACCATACTTAGATATACATAGAGACACGTGGCAGGGGTGCCCGAGGCCACCCCTGGGTCTGATGATTTGCTAGGACTCCCAGGACCCGGCCTGCAGCCCTGCTCACCTCATGGTACTATTTGTTACAGCAAAAGGATACAAAGCAAAATTAGCAAAGGGGAAATGTGCGCTCAGTGAAGTCCGGAGGGAAATGGGCTTCAGGTTCCCCGAGTCCCCTCCCAGGTGGAGTCGCACAGGACGCGCTTCCCTCCTCCGGCGACAGACGGTGACAGCACTGCGAAGTGCTGTCTAGTATGTACTGGGGACTCGGTGCCCAGGGATGTTACTTGCTGCTGCTCAGAGGCACCCCCGCCTGACCCCCCCCCAAATTTCAGCCTGCCCGGCAGGAAGTAGGTGTTCTGCAGAGACTGCACCGCTTGTGCAGCGTCCCGTTGCCGTCAGTTCCGGAGTGGGGGGAGCCCTCGCCGCATCCAGGCTGCCCCGCTGGGCCTTTCTACAGACAGCCTCCCAGGCCGCTGTGCCCCACCCTTCCCTGCGAGGGACCTGCGGGCATTCTCCCGGGAAAGGAGGAGGAAGGAGACAGATGAACGGAGCGAGTCCAAGCAAAGCGAAATTTTCCAGTTGCTTCTAGATCTCTGGCTAACTCGGCTTAGTTTATTCACGTAGATCAAAATGATCAGTTCTGAAATTCAGAAGTACAGGAGTAAAAATGACTGCCCTTCAATGTATTTCTTAATTGATGTAAGACTCATAGACAAGGAAGATTTTATTCACAATTTTTGCAGGCAGCCAGGCCTGCACTGGGATAAACCACCTACTTTGCAGGCAGTTTTTGCATCTAAAGCAGTCCCTTGGCATTTGTGAACTTCACATTCATTCATTCATTGAGCAACCCTAAGAGCCCATGAGGTGCCAGTGGAAACAAGAAGACAGGGTTCAGGCAATGCCTTCAGGGAGTGTCCCTCTAATACACACCTTGCTTATCAAGTGAGCAAACAAATGTGGAGTGATGGCTGATTCATGTAAGCACGGCATAGGATAACGTGGCTGCAGACTTCGGGGAGAAGGCTGGAAGCACGTGGACTTGAGTCTCTGAGGTCTCAAAATCTTCAGAGAGGCCAGGACTCCAGGGGTTCTTTTGCACAGTTATTTCATTTATTTTTATTTCACCAGGTTGTAAGTGCATCACTTTATATCGATTTGGGTCTGAAAGTCTAAATATTCTAGGGTTATAGGTGATTTTCTCAGTGATTCTCGTGAACTTCCTCCAGGAGAGCAGTGCCCAGGCTGTGGTTAAAACAGTTCCAGTACTGGGTATTTACCCCCCAAAATACAAAAATACTAATTCAAAGGGGTAGAAGCACCCCTATGTGTATTGCAGCATTATTTACAATAGCCAAGATAACAGAAGCAGCCCAAGGGTCCATCGAAAGGTGAACGGATAAAGAAGATGTGGTGGATATGTATATACGTGTACACACACACACACACACACACACACGAATATTAGCCATAAAGAAGAATGAAATCTTGCCATTTGCAATGACATAGATGGATAGAGCTAGAGAATATAATGCTAAGTGAAGTCAGTAAAGAAAGACAAATACCGTCTGATTTCACTCATGTGGAATTTAAGAAACAAAACAAGTAAAGGAAAAAGAGAGCAAGACAAACCAAGAAACAGCCTCTGAACTATAGAGAACAAACTGCTGGTTACCGGAGGGGAGGTGAGTGGGAGGATGGGGTAATAGGTGATGAGGATTAAGGAGTGTCCTTGTTGTGAAGAGCACCAGGTGTTGTATGGAATCATAGAATCAATATATTGTACACCTGAAACTACTATAACACTGTATCTTAACTACACTGGAATTAAAATTAAAAAAAAAAAATTGTTCCACTGCCGATGGATGTGGTTTGCATCAATTGGAAGTCTAATATATATATATACATATATATATATATATGCAGTTCTTTCTTTTTTATGAAGTTTTTTTTAAAACATAAATTATTTTGTTCATCTTGAAGTTAGTTAAATGAGAACTCTTGTACCTAGTGTTTCTTTCATTAATACATTGAAGGAGCTGACTGATACTAGCATGAGATGTTTCAACACTGTCAGATAAATAAGTACCTTCTTCACTCATGCTATTTGCATTTAGTGATCCCCCCTCCTCCCCCAGCTATTGGCAAATATAAAACTTCCCTTGACTCAGATTTTAGCAGAACAGACCTCTCCAACTGACCTGTAAGTGCCATCTTTTGGGAGCTATAGAGACCTTACTGCCTTTTTTTTTTTCTCTACAGCCAGCATGTTATCTACTGAATCTCTTCTTTTTTTGTGAGACGGGAGATTGAGAATTCTCAGCATTAAGATAATAACCTACATAAAATTTATTTCTTTTTCTAAAGATTTTATTTATTTGACAGAGACATAGAGCCAGAGAGCACAAGCGGAGGGAATGGCAGAGGGAGAGGTAGAAGCAGGCTCAGCACTGAGCAGGGAGCCCGATGGGGACTCGATCCCGGGACCCTGGGACCATGACCTGAGCCGAAGGCAGACGCTTAACCATCTGAGCCACCCAGGCGCCCCCCCTACACAAAAGTCCTTAATGCCAAATTTCATTTAGCTGTTTCCCTACCACTTGACTTTTGCCACTGCCCTTCCTCGTTGGCAGGTACTTAACTGCTGTCTGGTTAATGTTCATTTTTATTAAATAATCACTCGACATTATTATTAAAGTATAATTTATATACTTACTCTCAAGGTTCATTTTCTTTTAAAGACACCATAGTATTAGAAGCACCTAGATTTTTGTTAGCATTTACCTTTATTCAGATGTAATTCACAAAGGGATTAGTGGAAATTCAAAGTGATTTTTAATTTTACGAAGATATGGGTTGCTTAAGACCTTGTATTAACCTAAGTAGGCATCTGCTAACTACAGGATCCCTTATTTATTTGATGGATGTGGATGAAAGTGAATTATTGTAAAATAAAGACATCTAAAAGGTATTTCTTCGTGGAATAAACTTAAAACTAATTGCTAGATTTCGTGTCGGTTGTCACTAGAGAATTCAAATAGCAGGAATGTTGCTCTGAAAAAAATTCTGTATTTTTTTATGTTCTCTTATTTGAGCTGGTATTTTCTCATCCATGTTACATGTTAATATAGTGGCGAATCAGTATGACTTAGATAATGTACAGTGCTCTGTGTTTATCGTGTTATTCTTTTCTTCCTCTTTAAGACTCAATGATGAGGCACGGCGGCTCATTGCTGAATTGGGAAGTACATCTATTACTAATCTTGGTTTCAGAGACAACTGGGTCTTCTGTGGTGGGAAAGGCATCAAGACAAAAAGCCCCTTTGAACAGGTTAGTGTCTTAGACTTTCATAATTAATGGACAAAAGTAGATTGTGTGAAACCATACAGTGCATAGTCGTATCCTAGTTATTTGAAACTTAGACAAAGCAGCCATTAAATATGTTTATATGTTTTTTCATAAGCTCTTGGTAATCAGTTACTTGAAATAATCGTGCACTGATTTAAAATCAAAACTGAAAAATAGTCCTATTCTGCATGGAGAATTTTTTCCTATATGACAGTGCATCGGCATATGATTGCCTTTATCATGAGCCGTTTAGGAAGCGTTCATAAAGATTTTATTTGAGCTTTTGATAGTATAATCAGTTAAGTTTAGAAATACTTTAGAACTTAGTAGAATGTAAACTTTGCCTTTTGGCTAACAAATGATCCTTCCGAAAACTTCTGCACTGTTTTGTTCTTTCGGCTGGTATTTGAAGGTCTGCCCGGCCCCAGGGGTTGCTCATTTACTCTTGAACAGTAATTTGCATGAATTCATCACTGACATGAGTGTTACTGAAACGAGTACACTAAAGTATGTTATGGGAGAGAAGCAGTTCATAAAGGTGGTTTTTTTTTTTTTTTAAACTGTATACTATTACTGTATTCCAACAGCACATAAAGAACAATAAGGACACAAACAAATATGAAGGATGGCCCGAAGTTGTCGAAATGGAAGGCTGCATCCCCCAGAAGCAAGATTAATGCAGAGGAACTTGAAGGAAACGCACTTTCACTATTAATGGCTGAGCTGTGACAGAGAAGCTACATGTAAATACTTTAGGAGCATGCAGCCGTCTCGGTGTGTGCATGAGCATTATCTCTTTTGATATCAGGATTATTTATTGCTAACGTAAATAGACGCCTTTGTAAATAGTCATCATAATGAGCAAATCACTGAACCATTTCTAAGCACATTTCCCTAATAATAGTACAGTGTTAGACTGCTACAGTAATGACATCTTTTAATTCTAAAAGCATACCCAGTGGATAACTGAATAGATTGTGAAAAATACATTGATATACATACGGGTTGCTGTGAAAACCTATCATGGAATAATATGGATTTTAGGGAGGAGACTTTGTTTTATTTTATATATGTATGCGTGTGTGTGTGTGTGTATATATATACATATTCGTATATATATATGCATATATATGTTGACTTTTAATGATAGTATCTTTTAAATTACAAAGATACTTGGCTAGTTGTGTGTGTAATGTTCCTTTATAGTCTGACTTTCTGGTGTACCTTTTTTCTGTTTTTCTCTTCTCTTCCCAAAAAACCTAGAAATAAAATGATATGAAAACCTGTATCAGATATGTGAAAAGCACAACAGAATTCTTTTTTTTAATGTACACAGTAAAAAAGGAAATATGTAAATGTAGGTGGTATTCAGGACTGTAGCTTTCTGGGTTTTGTGTTGGCAGTGTGAATAATCTGAATTCACAGAAGCTGCTTAGAATGAGGCCGGGGGCGGCAGCCGCACAGAGCCAGGGACACGGGCCCCGGCCCTTCTGCACCCTAACCAGGGGGTTCGGGACAGCCGTGGCTATGTAGTTAACACAACGCTGGTGGAGGTTTCCTTATTTAATTGTTACCAGCATTGGCCAAGTGGTTTGGAAAGAGGCATGCTTTAATGTCACCATTATTTTGATGGTAAACCAAGAAATATAATTCTGTATTCATCTAACTTCATAATAGCAATTTTTGCCTGAAGATATAACAACATATTTAGGAAAGTCTTAAATACTGAGTGGACTGATAACATTTAAAAAATAATCTTTATTTGACTCCAGATGATTTCATACCCAGCTCTACATAAAATTGTGTTCACTTGAGATGTTCACTGAATGGCTCAAGTTTGTTTTTGTTTTGTTTTGTTTTTGTGTTAGGGCATTAAATACCTACAGTGTATGAAGTATCTTAAACTGGAACATAAATTAACGATCATACTACTCCCAATAGAAGGCAGCACTTAAATTTTGAATCTAAATTTTAGATGACTTGTATAAAAAAACTAAAGGCAGTATTTTTATTTTGCTGTAAACCAACTTGGAAGCTATTCAGCTATTTCTTAAATATTAATGAACTTTGGGGTACTGGTTCTTCTCTCAAACTGAATGTAATTCAAGAATAAATGCACCTTACACATTTAAAGAATTTTTGTAAACTTTTCAGATTTCTGGTGCTTATATTATAACTCACATTCAGCATGTGTATCTTGACATTTAAAATACTTCCCTAAATTCTGTCAATTAAAAGAACAGCTATTTTCCAGTTCCAGGGATGGTGAAATAAATGTTGCGTTTTTGCATTTTTTTTTTTTTTAAATAATGAAAATACTCTTGGTTTTGCATTGTGAATTGTTTTGTATTGTCTGGCAAAGTAATATACCTGCAGAACTTCATATTAATGTTTGTCAAGCATTTATTGTACTGCTTAGCATGGAAAATTTAAGACATTCCTGTGGTTTAACACACTAGTATCCTCAGGATATATCTTAACATGTATAGAATTTAAGTATCCAGATGGCAAGACATCCCTTTCGCGGTAAAAACTATAAAACGATAGCTTCATGAAGCTGTGCAAAATGTCCGAAGAAGGGAGAAAGACAGATTCTTGGGGCGGCTTTGGTGCAGTTTGCTTTTGTTTCAATTCTGTCTTGTATAGATCGTGCCAACTTTGGAAGCAATAATTTTACTACATTTCATCTTCAGATGTCTTTTAAAAGTCCACATTGTAAATGAAACAATGTTCCTTTAATGTTAAGAATTTTCTTTATTAAAATCAGAAATTTGGCATTGACATTTTGGTATATTAAATGGTGTATAAGGACTTTCGGATGCATATTTTTTATTTGTAATCACAAAATTTTTTTTTTCTGGAACAAGTGTATTATAATGTTCCTATTAATTAAGCCAAGACAGTAGGAAAATAAGTGATATTTGGGAAATTAAAGAAAAATTGAGCCAGAGTCTTTATATTCCTGACTTTAATTTGATTAAAGTAAAATTTATCATTGTTCTGTCTGCATTTTGTATTTGTTTTGAAATGAATCAGCTAATATTTTATTATTTTATGCCAGGTGAAGCTCAAGGCATTTAGCCTGCATTGCATTTATACTTCAACAGTTTTTACAAATTATAATTTGAAACCCCCAAAAGAGATGATAGTTTCAATTCAGTTGACATACCCCATTTTTAATCGAAGGAATGAGAAATGCATTGAGTTCAGGTAGAATATTAAGAGTACAAATATATTTAGAATACTTTTTAAAATGAGTATTAAAGAAAAAAATTACTTGTGTTGATCAGGGAAAAGATTTGCCACTTAACCTCTTCAATCAGGCCTTGGACAGCAGTTGGTACATGTAGATTAACAGTGGCAGGGTAAAGTACCAAATTTTACCTTTTCTAAAGCACCCCTCGGAATTATTTTGCTGCCTCTACCCAGGATGATTTTTCTATCACATACTTCGTTTTTGATTGTCACATGCCAATAGCTACTCAATACCTGTTCCCCTCAGAGCTCTCTCAATTTCACTACTCCCATCCTGCTGCTTGTGTCTCTTCTCCCACACCCCCTTTCTTGAGGTTCCTGTCAAATCAAAGGTAGCTAGAGCAAAAACTAGGCAGGCCTGGCTTGGGAGCGGCAGTCTGTTGCTAGGCAGCTTGAGGAAGCATGGGGAAGGCCATCCAGGAACCTAAGACTACGTCCACCAGTACCTTCCTGCAATCCAGCGAGGGTGTAGGCCACTGGAGGGCAGCTCTATGGAGGAAATGCTTTCAACACTACGATGTCTCTTCTAGAAAGGAAAAGGACTGGCTGGCCCTTCAGTTAGAAGAAAAATGCCTCTTGCCTTGTTTGATGGGCAGTTTATAAGCAGACTTATTACGGGGAAGACCACCTTCCCAGAACAGCTAGTTCACAGGTACAACTTGCTGCCGTTACTAAACTCACCGTTCAGGGGCGCCTGGCTGGCTCAGTCAGTAGAGCATGTGGCTCTTGATCTTGGGGTTGTGAGTTGGAGCCCCACCTTGGCTCTAGGGATTACTTAAATAGAAACACAACTCACTTCAGCTCTACATAAAGTATGCCCATCACTGGAGTGCATTGAACATTGAAAGAAGTTGAGACTAAGTTGGCAAAACATAGTCCTATATTTGGGAAAATTGACTGATGAAACTGCATGCTTCTGATGTTCCATGTAATCCGCCCATGTTTATTTTACTCGATCGCCAGCAAGGAAAAGGGCCTACAACCTTAAAGAGGAGTGAATTCGGTAATGGAGACAGTGTGTGTATTGGGTAAGAGTCAGACTTGCCTGAGTGTGTGTCTCTCTCCCTCATTGTTGACTGCACGAGGAACCTGAGAAGGTCCGCCTCCTCACTGCGGTAAGTGAGGGATGGTACCACGCGTTCGTGGTGCCTGCCGAAGTGCCTGGCACGCACTGCATGAAATGCAACTGCTAGTCTTGCTGTTCTGATCGACTGTGCCTCTTGAAGGCTAGTCATGTTTTAGCCAAAGAGAAAAGTTGGCCAGCCTCCTTCAGCTTCCCAATCCCATCCTACCGAATGCTATGGTCTTAATGTTTGTATCCCCCCAGCATCCCTATGTTGAAACCTAATCTCCAATGCAATGGTACTTGGAGGTGGGGCCTTTGGGAGGCGGTTAGGTCGGAAGGGTAGAGCCCTCACTGAAGGTAGAGCCCTTATCAAAGAGACCCCAGAGAGCTCCCTGCCTTCTGCCATGTGACGACACAGCAAGAAAACACATGAACCAAGAAGCAGGCCTTCACCAGACACTAAATCTCCGAGCACCTTGATCTTGGACTTCCCGGTCTCTAGAACTATGAGAACTGAATTTCTGTTGCTTATAAGCCCCCCAGTCTATGGTGTTTCGTTATAGCAACCTGAACGGACGAAGACACCAAGTCAGAAAGGAGCCATTGAATGACTTGGACGCTAAAGCTGCGACAAGGATGCAGCTCTTCACCTGGACCTAAGCCTCTGGCCATACACCTGCTCTTTCATTCAGTCCGCACTGACACCAACCAAACTCCTTTTCACACACAGAATTCGGGCTTTTGTGGTTCTCCAGGCATTGGCAATTCCAATAATCACCTGAGCTTGTACTTCTATAGAAATCTGGAACTCCTGGCCCAGGAATGAGGTGGAAAGCCAATTCTTGTGGAACTGTTAACACCTTACAAGGGTACGTTAAAATTCTGTTATGGAAATAGTCTGTTTAGGGAAGGTTCCCTCTAATTCTACAGCATTGGGTGTGTTGGACATGGACACAATGACAGTTGTGACAGTTGCAAATTTGAGATTGTAGTTCTCTATCAACAAAGTTTAGTTTCTCAAGAAATGATAAAGTGGGCATCCGGGGAAAGGAAGAAGTGTTCAAACCAGCAAAAGGAGGGAACTTCTCATTCTGAGTAGTGAAATTTATTTTTCAGCTTGTAAAGTCACTCAGCCCGTACCCATTAAATAGGGGGCATGTTGAAGAGGTTTTATCACATTCACTTTTTCAGTGTTTCCATTTTGCTGGCTTGCCTCGTACAAACCTATATGGAGCACACGTTGGTTGTCTGCCCGGGAGCTTGAGATGAAGCAACTTCACTGGATAGGCCCTTAAACTTACAGAATGTTGTACGTCAGTTATATCTCAGTAAAGCTGGAGGGAAAATGAAAATGATACAACTTACAAAAAACCACTTTAAAAAAAAAAAAAGGGATTATGTACTAGAAATAAAGGTGATTACTGACTTATATTTTGTATATTTATACCTTTAGTTAATGAAGAGTTCGAGGTGTATTTAAATGTGCAGTTAATTTTGGTGACATTTCTCTTTTGTCAAAGAATAATTGGGGGCTGCAAGAGGCCACCCTTCCTTCTTAGCTAAACATGACCGAGTGGGTATGGGCATGATTACGAGGGTTTGATTGTTCCTAGCATGCAAAGGGGAAGGCTCCTTGGCCCGTTTGGAGGTGAGCCTCCCCAAGGATTCAGAACAGCACTGGGACAGAAAGAACCGGGCAGCCCTCTGTCCCCCACTTGTTCCATTCTTTTCCATTCTTGCACACCAATCAGATGCTTCCACTTACTCTGCAAATTAAATCACATACGAAACTGCAGTTTGTGTTGACTTGGTCCACATTTATTATTACTTTCCTTTATAATCAGTGGGAGAGGCTGCTTTTCTGATCCTGATTTTGTTTCAAAAGGTTTTTTAAATCATGCAAACCACCTCTAGTGGTTTTGCTTTGGATATGAATGTAAATCATTACCAATGGTTAAGATTCATCCATGTATTAAAAATGACACTTTATGCAACAATTGGCTGTAAGCACAATAAAAAGGACGTAAGTATTTATTTAATGTCGCACTAAGTTAGTTTGATCTTTACCCCTGGTCATTTCCTTTTGGAATGATTGTTAGGCTCCTGCAAAATCCAACTGTTAACCACACTGGGATCTAAAATAGCAGGGAGTTTAAATCACTTTGAGCTTAGAAATCAAGAGGCAGTGTCTTTTAGTTCTATTTCATGGTGAATTCTAAGATCTCAGTTCTTCCATCACTTCACTACTGTGCTTCAACCAAATTTATACAGCCAAACCCTGAAGGAACATCCTGTAATTTTTATTATATTTACAAATACAAAAAAACTCTTTAAATGGTATGCTGTAAACGCAGTGTGTGACAATTTTGATGTTGCGTGAGGCACAATATTACGTGGTGGCGAAGGGCACAGATTCTGATTAATACATAGAAGTTACTGGAAACAATGCCCGGTATAGAGTAAGCGCTAAGTGTCTGCTATTATTTTCTGTTTCAAAGGAAATGAGTCCCTGGTGTCCCCCTGTGTCCCCCTTTCATGCTGTGCCACATGCATTTATGTCCTTCAGCTTACCCCATCACCCTACTCCAAGAAATGTTATGACTTATCACATCTGGTCTACAGTGAGAGTGAAATTTTAAAAAAAGAAAAAAATCAAGGCTTCCTAGCCAACTTTCCTTGAAAAGGACTTGTCCTGAGGAGTATTCATGGTTCCTGGAGATAGGATTTGAATTTTCCTTCTGCAAGTCAGCTAAGTGGATTATAGTGCTCTGGATCATGGACTGACTGACTCCAAATGGTTGGTTTGACTCTGCAGTCTTTGGTGGACTTTGGGATGTGATGCAACAAGTACCAGCAGCTCATCCAATTGCCTATCAAACAATATGCTGATGGAAAGCTTTTCTGGTCCCACATTTTAAACTAAGTGAAAACCCAAACCTACCAGGACTGACAGTACTTCAGAAAGTTAAAGTGTGTTTCAAAAATACCTACTGTGGATGGATGTCACATGATTACAAAGCTGCAAAAACATACAGGGTCCAAGTATCTAACTTATATAATTGAATTCTATCATTATTCTAAATACAACTATCATAGTTTGTTTAAAAACAAGAACAACTATCATCCAGATTGTGAATAAGGAAATAATGCAGTTGTTTATAGTCAAACAAATTCAAGTGCTTTTAATGTTTTGTAAAATACTGCTATCAGGGAAATGTTTTAATTAGCAAACTTCTTTATCCAGAGGCTACAGATAATGCCATTTGATATGTTTTTCTTGGTATCATTTTTAGACAATCATCATTGCCTCTTACCGCTGCCTCTATTAGGCAGTTCCCAATTTATAAAATAGTTGAACTCCTAAGTGTAAAATTAATACACCAGATCACCTCTCCTCCCCTTTTACACTTCTGAGGTCATAAAGGGCATTTAAACAAATGAAGGCACTTTGTATCCTATACATAATCCACAGCACTTTGTGTGGCTATAAGCCTGACGCAAGTGCTGCCAGAAAGCTGTTTTCAAAACACATCACGAGAGCTGAGGACAGCTTACGTCTGTGCTGCCCAGCACCCACGTACCCTTTAATGGTAACATCACATCCCGGTTTTCCTCTGCGGATTCACCCCTTCCCTATTCTCAAGCTATGTGGGTTTAGTTAGAATTGACCCCACTGCCAGGTTCGGCATGGGTCTTGATTACCTTAAGATGATCAGTGTATTTATCCCCTAACTCCAACTTCCAATGGCCATTCTGATTGGTTCAAGGATGGACACATTAACCAACTGGAGCCAATGAGACTCAGAAGAACCTTTGCTGGGCATTCTGTGAAGAAGGAAAAACAAAGTTCTCCATCTCTCCTATGGGAGCAACCAAAAAAGAACCTCTCTCTTCCCTTAGAATGAGTAGTAGGAGAAGGTGAGGTCTGGGGGGAGTGTGGCAGCCATGTTGCTAAGAAAAGAGGAGAGCCTGAGGCCACTGGGGGCAGAGTGGGGGCGGGGAGGGTCCACCCCACCATGTGGGGCCTGAAGTAGACGACAACACTGCAGAAGCCAGCCTGTTTTTGGCTAGAGCTGGAAAGACCTGAACCATGGGAGCATAGTGTGAACTTTTTGATCAAGCTTTATCGGAACCAGTCACAACTCTGGACTTTCAGTTACCTAGTCAGTACATTTCCTTTACTGTTTGTCAGTCTGGGTTGCGTTTTCTGTGACTTGCAACATAAAGAGCCCTAAATAACGTGGGCAAAATAGCCTAGACTGGATAGGAGCATTTGGGCTCCACCAAGAGCACCATGGTGCTACCTCAACCATGATGGAGAGTGGGAAGAAAATGAGCCAAGTCCAAGCTCAGTAAAACGGGTGAGAAATTCAAGGATGGCTTCCGTGGTGATGCCAGGGAGGAGAAGTAAAAGAAGAAGCCAGAGACATAGCGTGGGTCTTAGGAGTTCCTGCTCAGGCATCCCAGAGAGGAGACTCTGAGTTGGCATCACCATCTTCAGCAACCGCTGAATTGTAACCAGGTATTTGGGAATTAGAGGCTGTCTGGTTTTTCCAATTGGTTGGTAAAGTAATTACGAAAAGATTTCTAGTTAATAGAGGAAATTGGTTGTTAATGGGAACTATTCTTTATCTTAAAAAAAAAAAGTGCTTATTTTCAATGCAGACAAAATAGATTTACTATGCAAAAAAAAAAAAAAGACATGAAAATAAGTGTCTCTCAGGTTATTCTAATCAGTGGATGCTAAAGATTGATAAACCACTCTTTTAAATAAGTACTATATTTATTCAATTGTAATTTCTGAGTTTTTCATTTATAAATAATATTTTTTTGTTAAACTTTAAGGGTCACAATTAAATGTTTTGCCTTGAATTTAATAATAGGCAGGCCTGAGATATTTTCCATGGGTTTGCTGTTTTTCACAAATTATTGCTCTGCCTTGGTAAATAAAATGGAAAGGCAATAGAATGAGACCTGTGGGCAAGAAAACATTTCTTTAGCTTATTATAAGAAAAAGAAAATTCTTTCTTTGTCCTTTCTGAATTTAGAAATTTTTCCTACATAATACTGAAATGTTTAACAATTCATAAAAAACATAAGCGTCTACATTTAAACACAGCCTTAAATGTAGCCATGTAATTTTTAAACAGGAACCTTGTAAAATATGATGAATATACATGCATGAATACTAAACTTAGAAAGACCATTCAACATTCACATGGAAATGCAGCGTTACATACAATATAATAAATATCCAGGATATCAAATCCACAAATTGATCATTATTTTGATTTAGATTCTTTTATCCGTTAACACTTTTACTGCATAATTTATTATAATAACCTTACAAGTTAAGCATAACTAATTAAAAGCAGAATTGAACTAATCTGCTGAAATAACACAATTCTCAATATTTTGCAGCATATTTTAATCTATAACATGTAAAACTGTCATTTTGACAAGAAAAACACATCCATATAACTAACTACTCAACTTCTTTTTCAATGTTTAAAAAAAGAGTTAATAGTATGAAAAGAAACAGAGGCTAATCTTATTTCTGAGATAATTTTATTGCCTTAGCTCTTGGGCTTTGGCAATAAATGTCTTAAGTTTTAATATATATCATATAACTTAAATACTGTATTTACAAAATATATAACTTTTTTTTTTTTTAGCAAAATACTATACAAAATACTGTCTTTACACATTTAAAGGGTGCTTTCCCTTACAATGTATGAGAGCCCTTTATGTTTTTACCTTTAATTTTCCCACCTGCTTTCAAGATCCCTATCTTCCCCATTATTTCCAAGCTGGGGTTTTAATGGTAGAAATTGGTCTCCCATTAAAGAATGAAGCCAACTACAGTATATGTTAAATAACTTAAATTTAAATTTTTTAAAAAATGAAGCCAAAGATAAAAAGATTGCTGTATATCTGACTGAGATTTTTCTAGATAAATTCTCCCAGGCACTTAAAATCCAAACCATACATTTTACTTTTTAACGTTTAGATTCTTCCCTTTTGTCACTAAACATCTCTAGCAAACACTTTTTTTTTTTTTTTTTTTTTTTTTATTTATTTATTTGAGAGAGAGAGAATGAGAGAGAGCGAGTACATGAGAGGGGGGAGGGTCAGAGGGAGAAGCAGACTCCCCGCCGAGCAGGGAGCCCGATGTGGGACTCGATCCCAGGACTCCAGGATCATGACCTGAGCCGAAGGCAGTCGCTTAACCAACTGAGCCACCCAGGCGCCCACTAGCAAACACTTTTTAGGGATACTGTATCACTTATGAAAATTCTTTTTAATTGCCTTCCTTTTAAAAGGCATGAAAGGGTAAGTAAGCACCCACCACTTCTGTTAACTTCTCAGCGTCTGTTTCTACGCACAAACAGTATGATTTCTTCATCTAAAATACTGAGAGAATAAATGAGATCATGTTTACTGTTCCTTTCTGCTAGAAGAGGTGTCTTTTAAAAATGCCTAATATTCACCCACCACTATTGAGTTCCATAGCTGAGTTCCACAGTCCAGGATCTTATCCTGAGTATGGACCGGGTCTCCCTGCGTGAAGGCTGCTTCCTGTTCTTTCTTGTTTAGGAGACAGATTATCTTCCTGGTGTGTCAATATATATTTCTAAGCCAGCAAAAGATGAACCCAAACCTTGTCAACTCTGGCATCCCCCCAAAATCCACATGCTCCGTGTGCGATTGGATATGCACCAGGTAAAGGGGGCTCGGCGAGAGGCACGAGGGTCTGGGGCTTCTGAGGCCGGAGTCCGCTTCCCCAGCCCTGCAGGGTGAGAGGCACCCTCCGGATGACACGCCCTCAGCTGTAACTGAGCAGCGTTGCTCAACGCTGGATGGAGGGGCTACTTGCAAGTGTGGACGTCAGTCATGCTTTCACACCTCCTGCAGCGAACGTAGCAGCACCAAATAAACTTGCACTCGCACCTCTCCACGTGCCTGACCACGTGGGTGTTGTAGCCTCGGCCACAGCAAAGGAGGTTGCAGCCGTCCGCGCCCTCTGACGTGCGGTTGCATTCTCTGCCTTGTGTCCCCGGGATCCCTAGTTTCTTATCCTCGACACAGTAATTGGGAGACTTATTAACGTAGAGCAGATCATCCTTGCGAATCGGTATTTTCCTCTGATCTTTGTCTCTCCTGCGCATTTTCCTCTTTATTTTGTCTGAGATTTGGACACTGTTTTCATATTTATCCTTCAACAAGTGGCCAATCTTCTCGAAAGAAGACATGGTTTTCCAGCACGTTTTCACAGCGCAGGAGCCGGAAACTCCGTGACAGCGGCAATCTACCGACATCAACTTGGCGACAGCCTGAAACCAACGTAATGGTATTAAATGTCATCCTGAAGGGCTTTACCCAACAACCGAAGCACGACTGACTTCATGACTTCACTTTCTGGGTCTACTGAGTCCTGCATAAAAATGACAGCTTTGAGCATAAAGGCTCTTTACAGTTGCTTCAGGGTTCAAGTGTTTTGTCCTTCTCTTGACCCTGCAGAGCAAGCATTTCCAAGTCTAACTGAAAGTGGTGGACCAGGCTAATATTGTTATCGGGGGTAATCTGAGGCGACAGAGGGAAACTACTTTTATTTCTATATCTTTGCTTAGTTTTGGGTGTGAGGATGTTCACGCGTCCCTCCGTGTCCCTGACACCAAGAGTGTGTGCTTCATGGACCAGCAGCACCGACATCACTCGTGAGAAATGCAGACTCTCAGGCCCCACTCCAGACCCGCAGCATCGGAATTTGCATCTTAATAAGATTCTCAGGTGACTGGTATGCACATTAAGATTTGAGAAGCACTGAGAGGGCAGGTGTCCTGGGTGCACAAGTGCATAGAAACATCTGGGGAACTTTACAAATAACCAGTGCTCTAGTCCCTGAGATTCTGATTTAATTGGCCGAGGTGGGGTCCAGGCAGTGGCACTTCTCTAAAGCTGCTCAAATGACTCTAATGGGCATCCAAGCATGAGATCTATGGAATTGAGAGCTCTCACGTTTGATCACTTAGGTTCACGCGGGCAGGGGGGGACCATGTTATCCTTTGGTCACAGACCACATGAGAAACCCTGACTAATCAACTTAACTTGGTCAAAAGGAAAAGGGGCTGGAGTGTGTGGTTGCTCCCAGCACATTCTTCCCCCCTTCTGGAAAATTAATCCGAAACATATGTCCTATTCTTGATGGATCAGTAGCACCATCCTAACGTAGAAAAGGGATAATATATGTATGTAATTTTTCAATTCAAAGTGCTGAGTTTGCTTTATTCAGACTAAGGAATTAAATGAAATTACATATATCTGTAAGAGCCCTCTGCCTGGCACACATTAGAGTCTAAATAAATGCCCCCTTCCCTGAAGAAGAGGGTACAGGAAGAGTTGAGAGAAAATTTTAAAAAGGGGCTAACAGTGCAAAGGCAATATAGAGATTTCAAGAATTTCAGGGTTCTGATCTCTTACACACCAGGCTAGTCAGCACAGCTTCCTTCAATCCCCAGAGGATGGCAGAGCAGATTAATAAATCGCCAGGACTAGCTCTAGCGTTGACGTTCTGTCAACATGCTGGGTAAAATGACAAATTGATCTGTCCATTCAATAACTTGGAAATTATGTGTGTAATCTCACCAAAGAAAGGAAAAACCTCACAGCTTAAATTCCACTTACACTTCTTATCAAAACTATAAAATGACGGGTTTATGCTTTGCTATTTTATACTAAACCTGACACTGACATGTTTGTGGAATGTTATGTTTCCTAACAAATTAAAGTTTCTGAACTATCTAATGAGACAGAATATTTCAGACAATTTATAATATTTGCAACCTTGAGTGAGAGCATATGGTATTGATTTGTGCAATATTTGATACTTCTTATTAGTGTTTAAAATAATAAACAATAATATTTAAAGCCTGTCCTTTATAGAATAGAGCACATATGCTCTTTGTGAATTCACAAAACCTAGAAGCAAGTAGCTATGTCTATTTCTTATTAACGCAGGGCAAAAGATACCTCTCAATGATATGAAAGCAATTTATAAAGTATGGCACACACAAAATAATAAAGTATGGCACAAAAGCTTATTTGCTTAAATTTATGGCATTTGATATTCACAAAGACTTCAATTCTTTCAAATGTCTCCAGGCAAATGAATGTTCAAATGAATGCAATCTGCCTACTTTTGTTCAGATTTTAAAGGCTCGAAGGATATGAGAAAAAGAGAGCTCAGTTAATGCTAGGTAATAACAAAACAAATTGTCCAAAGAAAGCCTAAAATCGAAGAATGTCTGTTTATGTATTTAAACCTGATCAACATTCCTCACAGTCATCACTTAGTGATTTAAAGCTGCCTCTCGCTCAGGATCTTACTGAGCGGCCAACTTCTTCTTTCATTAACCAATTCAGACATCACGTACAGTGTTGCCAATTTGCAAAGCATGGAAGACAGAGTAGATGTTCACCAAATACTTATGGAATAGTTAGTCCAGCTCACTGGAACAAGTTTTAACTCATTCTCTGTCGGTGATATGAATCGGAAGGAAGAACTAAAAACCGCCTTTAGCAAAAGAATCACTGCCAGGAGAGTCAATGGTATGGGGAGACTTTGATCCTGCTGGGTTCTCTTCCCATTCCTCAGTCCACAGCAGTGTTAGTCCACAGAGTGACACGTTACTTCACAGGTTTGAAGGATAAAAAGAGAGACTGATTTTCAAATCTAATGATACCACCTGCTGAATGTGTATCAGAATTTGGGGAAGATTTTCCTGCCATAGGAAAACTAGAATCTTTTAAATACCTGGAGTTGATTATAACTTTTCAGGGATGATATTTTTAAAGTTTTATTTTATTACCTTTCAATTCCATTCTTTTTGTCCTTAACAATAAGTATAAAAATAGCATTTTTATCATCTATATATTTTATATTTTATCATATATATTTTATATATATTTTTACCACATATATTATCATAGATATAGTCTAGGATAGAAAGACAAAGACACTTCAAGGAGAGGAATTCCAATAACTTGACATGCAATTTAAATGATTATAGCCCCAAAAAACTCTAAGGAAGAAACTTGGACAAACAGGGATTAAAATAAAGCAATGTAATTACCACTAGGAGAATTTGATGAAATGCAGAGTTCAAGGGCAGATCACACACACACACACACACACACACACCATGGTTTAACTGCAGAACTTAGTGTTTCTCAGAGCACCTTTTCATAAATTATTTTACTTGATTTAGTTTTATGGGAAGAAATGCCTTGCACACAGTAGGTCGTTAATGAACACGTACTTACATATTATTCCAACTTTACCAACAAATAAACAGCATGGTTAAGACACTTGCCTTGTTTCAGGAATGGCGATATATGATATAAAGTCTTTATATCCAGCAGGAGAATTTTAGTAGACCAGAGAAAAGTGTGAGTGGAAAATGGAGTATATTTAAGGAAATTGTACGAACACTCCACAAAAAAGTATATTCTGGAGCTTTTCAGCTAGGATTCTTAATTAATGTCCAACAGCCATTCTGAGCTGCAGTGATAGCAGTCCTTTCCTGCTAACAGGAAAAGTAAAAGGATAGCAACCGTCTGAGTAGCATGTGGTTATGAGAAAATTCTTTTCTCTACTCTAGTTGAGTTGTTAGGGTTTATAACGATATTAACAGAGGAATGTTTTGTGAACTATTGCAAACAGATGTGCACATTTTGGTGGAATATTTTTAAACTATGGGACTGCAATTAGGAGGGTAGCATTTAATTTACTGGGCTCTTTGTGTTAAGTGTTGGTTTGATAAACTTCTAATGAACTGAAATAGGAAAGATGTATCATTAATACTTAATGTAAAAATAGAAACTGCTTGAAAAGTGGGCTGTGGAGTGACTGGTCCCACTATTTTGACTCCGAGGTAACCCCAGCGGGAAATGATTGTTTCCCAGTATATTGCTTTATCCAAACTTTACAGAAATGACCCCAAAACTGCTGTGGAACATTTTGTTATGAGCAGTTCATTTTGTCAACTATCAGATGATCTGGTTAAGTTTTTAGGAAAACTGTGACATAAGGTTGGATGGTTATATGTAGAGTTCCTATTCCTCTGACCCATTTTGTCTCTTTCAGTCCAAAAATATATTTGAACCTGCTAAAAGGCAAAACACTTATGTGTTGTTCAAGTACTTATAAATATTCTTGAAACAGGTCAATGAACATTTGGGGTTGGGCCCCTCCCACTTTTTTGAGTTACTCATCATAAAACAAATTATGGGGTAGGGAAACTTAAAAGTTTATGAGGTGGACATGGGAAGAATGGAAATATTTTAAGCACACCAAAAGAAATACCCATAAATATTCCAAGTCACATTATTCCCAGAAGTTCTGCCCCTGGAAGACATCACATCATTCTGTCAGCCAATCACCGTTCAGCAACATTATTCTTGGAGTCAGAACTTTAGGAATGGTGTCAGAAACCAAGTGGGAATCAGAGTACTTAAGGTCAGCGGTTAGAAAATCATCTATCCTGTTCACAGCACTACTAAGCGCCAGTACCCACATTTCTCTGAACGCTTTCCTACATTTTGAGTTTGGGATTTTGAGACCAGGAAAATCAATTCAATTGAATGCAGACCTTGAGCTTTACCCAGAAGAATATGCCTATTAGATTAAAATCCTGATTGCCAATCTTAAAAATGGAGTTGGTTGTTCTTCCATGTTAGATAATAGCCTGCAAACTTGGTTGGTTTTTGTTGTTGCTGTGGTGCTGGTGGCGGTTTTTTTTTTTTTGGCCACCAGTGGAAAGAAAAATACAAAAATGTTTGAGTTGTAATATTTCCTGAAAAAAGACCAACAAAAACACCAGTCCAGGTAATATTCTGTAATATTTTAAGATTCCATCTAGACCAATGAGGAACAAAAAGATTCCGTAGAGAGAACTCTGAAATTTACACAAACTGTATATATATGTATAGGCTGAATTGTTTTCTGCATAATTAGAATAATGGCAGAAACCCCGGTAATGTGAGAAGATGGTTTTTTTGCCAACAAACACAGTGGATTAAAATTGATGCTAAACAGTTGTATGTTTTTAATAAACTCAGAATATAAATAATAGTTTAAGATCAAATAGTTACAGAGGCAGATATTGCTACCTAATTTGAAACAACACACAAGACAGAGTAAAACTAACTAGCTGCCTAATGACACTAATAAAAATACAGTTAGAATACTGCTGAGCTTCTCACAAGTTTGGGGATAACCTTTATTCAAGGGAACTAATTATGACATGAATTTCCAAGTTCTGTTTTCTAGTTAAATTTGTAAAAATCTCTACGAAATTATTTAAAGAATGGCTAAAGAAGAGTTAAGAGATCTAAACTGGTAATCAATATTCATTTAGGTTTTTTTTGTTTTTTTAAATATATTAATTTGACTTATTTTAGTGTTTTTCTTTTTAACTCCAGAATTTTAAAGAACATATATTTAAAAATGTAAACATCTATTTAACCCTCTTTTATATGTTAGAAATAATTTTAAAAATTCTTTATTGGATAATATTTAAATTGAAGCAGAACCCCATTCGTTGAATTTTTTTACATGCAAAACTTTAAGGAGAAGAGACACGTGCATAACTATGGTGTTAAACAAGAGTTACTTTAGTGTGATCAATGGAATTTTAAAATTTCTAAACAAAAATATGAAAAGCCTACCTTGCTCTTTACTGCCTTTCCTACTTTCTATTTTGTTATTTTAAATCAATATTCAAATTGAATTGAAAGTTCAAATTGGAATTTGAAGTGCTATGGTGATAATAACATTTACTGAGTTTTCTGGTTTTGTATTATAAACCAGTGTGGTTAAGCAGAGAAAGCTGGCTGACACTTGCACCTATTCTAAGTGGGTTCCAGTTATTCACTTTCCAAAAATGTAAAACAAACGCAACATATATTTTAAATATTCCTGACAGATACTGCAACTTGTTTTAATTTATTTCAGGAGATTGTGGCAGATTGCAATGACTACTTTGGGACTCTTACAGGTTATTGGATATTTACAATAATATAGGACATGTGCTGATATTCCTGTCCTGAAAAGATTATTACAACACAGAAAATGTATATTCACAAAAAAGTTTTGACTGTTTTAGGAAAATCACTATGACTCGCCAAGTAATTCAGCTATGCTATAGAGCTCAAACTTTATTGTGTCAATATTCATTAAAATAAATATTAAAAGGTAAATTAAGCTACAGATTTATTCCATTTTAAGAAAACAGTATGAAAAACCAGAATTCATAAAAGAGGTTAATTAGATGGTGGTTCTTCAAATTTGTCTACCCCCCAGTCTGTAATATATATATTTAAATATCCATACATTTAATATAGCTAGAGCTTCTTTACAATTATCTGCATTTATCATTTTTACAAGGTATTTATATCACTTTGTAATAAAATAGCTAATTATCTTTAAAAAAAACCTTTGTTTTACCAAAATGTTAGTTAAGAGTTATGTATTCCCGGATGTATTCAAGAACGTTTGCCAGACAATGTAGGGACATATCGATAACATGTTTAGGAACCATTGCCCACTAAAAAGAGATTTAAAAAAAATCAAAATTCAAATTTGAGATGGACTTTGATTCAGTCCCATTAGAAAGGCAGATACTATAGATCTTATTCTGGCTCTATCATTAACCAGCTCAGGGGATGGAACAAAATGACCCAAAAGGCATGTGTACATCTGTTATTTCATAATTAGTGTTCTGGGTGTACAAAGTACAAAATCACCAATACATTCTATAATAAGATTCAACGCATATCAGATGGAGAACTTAAACGAAATCAACGTAGAAGTTATTCATATATAATAAACCCATATATAATACATATGTATGACATATATATTTCTTAGACTGCAAGTGTATGTTTTTTTAAATCATTTGGACAGGGGCGCCTGGGTGGCTCAGTCGTTAAGCGTCTGCCTTCGGCTCAGGTCATGATCCCAGGGTCCTGGGATCGAGCCCTGCATCGAGCCCCGCATCGAGCCCCGCATCGAGCCCCGCATCGAGCCCCACATCGGGCTCCCTGCTCTGCGGGAGGCCTGCTTCTCCCTCTCCCACTCCCCCTGCTTGTGTTACCTCTCTCGCTGCATCTCTCTCTGTCAAATAAATAAATAAAATCTTAAAAAAAAAAAGATTTCTGTTAAAAAAATAAATCATTTGGACAGATTCATTCAGAAGTGTAATCCCAGTGTTTTTTACTTAAAGGCACTAGATTTCATCCCATTTTCTAATACATACATACCTGCCTTCCCGCTTCGTTGTTGTGTAGATTCATTGCTAACAGTACTTTGCTTTCTTTTCCTGTGCTGTTTCTGACGGGGAGATCTAGGAACTTCCTGCTGAACCACATGCCATACTGGACATCATCCGAGCAGCCCCCCCAGTGCCAGCCTTCACTGGCAGAGCCGCCGCTCTGCAAGCTGGTGTCGCAGGAGCACTCGGTCATGTTGCCTGCACTGCAGGACCTGGTCACAGAATGCACCAGGCCTGCAGCCATCACAGCATAAATAAACGCTGTTTCCTTGGTGCCTAGAACAAAACACACATTGCTGAATGGAAGAGTCTGTTTATGTTCATAACAAAGCTTCCTGCTCATCCCCTTCGCAGGGACGCGATTTTTCAACTGCTTTCAATGGATGCTTGAATGAGTACATATTCAGGAAGGACAGTTTCATATTGTTTTAGTCTTTCACAAAAGCAACATTAATTTTCAGTATCTCACTTGGGGGGATTTTTATATATTGTGTATCGAATCAGCTGTTTGTTTTTAAAATTTCACACGTATGCTAGCACCTAGCTCAGGGCTTAATAGACAAGTTCAATAAATACGTGTTGAATTAAAAATCCTTTGCATGGATACAGCAAATGATAGTACAATGTCCCAAAGAGTCCAGATTACCTTTCTTTTTAAATTTCAAATGTGTTCTCGTGAAACACACGCTGAAATATTTGGTGTGATTCTTGTTTGTATAAATAATACATGTTGGAATGCAAATCAGAATTAAGCAAAGGCCAAAGCAATCAGTAGATGTTACAGTTTACTTTCATATCAAAGACTGGTCTTCTTTTTAAAGGATATTATAAATAACAATCACAAATATTAATATGAAACAGTTAAATATCTTATATAGTACTAGCTAATCCTCTTACAGGCTGAAAGAGAATGAAAAATTGAAATGTCACCAGAAAAAGAAAAAGAATTGTTATAGAAAACTATTGAATATATATTTAGCACACCTGCAATAAAGTTTGAGCTAAACTCTTTGCAAATTAAAGTCCCATTAAAACATTAGTAAAATGGACTTCTATAGAAGAGACTCAGCAGGTGACCTTTTTTCTTTTGAGATGTTAAGATTGGAGTACAGTTGCATGCCCCTTGTCCAATCAACCTTTTCAACAGCTGATGTCTCTGCATTTCAGCAACTGAAACTTTTCTTCTTCTTCTTTTTCTCCTCCTCCCCCTCCTTTTTCTTTTCCTTCCCCTCCTCCTCCTCCTCCTTCTTCTCTCTCTTCCTTCTTCCTCCTTCTTTTTTTCCTTCTTCCTTCTTCACTTTTCTTCCGCGGGGGTCAGGGCTCCCTCGGAAGGGCGTGCCGCCCAAAACGCAGCGGGGCAAACGCAATGCTTTGGCGGCGGTGTGTGTAGGGACCGGGTGGAGAAGGGTCAAAGGAGGAGGGAGAACGGAAACGAATGTGAAAAACAACAACGAATCTTTCGGCGCCCAGGTTCCAAAATTCTCTGAAACTGCTGATAGTCCTAGAACAATCCTGGGTCCCTGTGCCTTCATCCCCACCGAGTCACTAGGCACGTGGAAGTGGAACTTTGTTTTACTGCAGCTTCCCGCGCCGCGGGTGTGCTCCGAGGAGGGAAGATAAAGAAGGAAAAGAGAACAGAGGGGAGAGCCAAAGCAGTCGTGCTCGGGTTAGCCGCACGTTGAGTTGTCCAGCACACTCCCTTTAGAAATCACCATTAATTCTGTCTACCCCGCGCTCCGAGGTGCCAGCAAACGTGGGGCTTCGCTGCAATTAGCCCCTTGTCCAGGGCTCGGTGCGCAGCGGCGCTGCTTAAATCAAAGCAGATGCGGCGGCAGCATTCCCTGCTGCCGACATCATGTTTCTCCAGCTGGTCACCCACGTAGGGGGGCGCTACGGGGTCCGAGGGGTCGGCGGGGTGGAGTGTCAGAGTTTTTCTGCAGCTGCGGGACGGAGGAAGAGCTACAGCTCCTAGCGCCCCGCTCGGGACCTGGGGAGTCACCCCCCTCCGGGACCGCACCTGCACCCGGGTCTGACTTCCGTCACCCCCAATTCTCGTCCGCTAAAGGACCTCTTTTGGGATTTAGAGAGCGACGGACCACGCAAGCGCTGCTTTATTGACTGTACTTGCAGGAGTTGTCGCCCTCCATCCCGCGCCATCCCGGGGGGTCCGGGGACTTACCGCTGCTCAGCTCGTAGCCGAAAAGGGGGCTGGTGCCCGGCGGGGCGGCGGTGACCAGGCAGTTCCACCTCTCGTGCCTGAACTGGCTCCTGCACTCCTGAATGCCCAGCCGCGCGCCCTCTCCGATGCTCGGCAGCAGGTACGGTTTCCTCTTGCACAGCTCCTTCTGGCGGCTGTTCAGCGGCAAGTTGGCGCAGCCCAGCTTCTCCGGAACCCCAAAGGAGGCGATGCCCAACCACCTGTAAGACACCGCCGCCCCTAGCGTGAGCCGCTCCCCAGCTCTCCTCTCCAATCCCAGAGGTTTTGCCGAAAATTGGGTCATCCGCCCTAGGATCCCCGGTCCTGCTCCCCGGCTTCAGCTGAAAGTTCCCTGAGGCTGGGCACCCCTTTGGCACCACCCCCGTGCGCCCCTGCTGCCCGCATACTCACATCCAATTTCCCTGGGCTCCGCAGGGGAACAGCGCGAGCAGGGCTGCCCACAGCGCGCACAGGCGCGACAGTCCCAGGAGCGCCGCTCTGTCCATGGCCCCCGCATGGAGTCCTCCAGCCCCAGCCAATCCTCTTCTGCCCTCCCTGCCCAGGGGCCCGCCAAGCCAGAGGTCAGTTCCCCAGCCCCAAGTTGTCCCTCGCCCTCTCTCTCCCCGCAGACAACATAAAAAGAAGGCCAGCGGTGGTGGGGGCTCCCGGCAGCCTTCCCCTGGCTTGCAGGGAGCAGTGAGAGGAGGTGGAGAAAGTAGCCTGGGGCCCTCCTCCTGCGGCGAGCCGGAGGTGTGCAGGAGGTGCGGGAGCGTCCCTCGCTGGAATAGGTGAGAAACTTCTGTAGATGTAGCTCTGCCTCCATCGCCCCCGGCCTCTCCTCCCATCTCCTCCCCCTGGCCGCGCCTGGAGCCTGATTGGCCCAGCCTCAGCCCCGCATCTCATCATCCCCGGACCGCAGGCTCCCATTGGCTGCGAGCGGGCTCCGCGGGGGGCGCTCGGGCCCGCTGCTCCCGGACGGCGCGTCCCGACCCGGGTGTGTTCTTGACCTTTCCTCCTGTCACCGTCTTCCGCGAGCCGGCCTCTGCGGGAGGGGTATTGATTCAACCCGAAGACTGCTGGGGCCGCTTCTGTCTTAGCAACCCTGGGGGAAGGCGTGGGTCGAATGGGACACGTTTGAGTTCCACCCACCCCCTCGCATTTGGATTAATTACCCTCTGGGTGGAGTGGCTGGAAAATCTCACTGCCCCCGTTCCTTTCCTCTCCTTCACCTCACCGGAGAGGAATCGTTTTGAGTCAGAGTTGGTACCAAACAAGTTGACCTTTCAACACTCTGCTTGAGGTCCCAGTGTGTCAGGAGACTTGAGACTGGTGAAATGCTGTCAGGCTTGAGGTTGTGGTCGTTTAAATAGACAGCTATTTTTAGCGAAAGAGAAGGTTCTGGCCTAGTATCTAATCTACCATATTTAAGTTGTGTTACGTGATTTCGTTTTCCCGGTTTGTCTTATTTTCTGCAATCTTTGAGAGCATTGTCAGAAGGTGGAGGGCAGAGAAAGAATGCATGAGAGAGCTTCTGGAGAGCTTTCGAAGAGATGAGGCTTGTGTCCTTACCCTTATCTCCAGTCCATATTGGTGGTTCACGTGGAGACCTTGGACAGGGCTACACATTGAAGACACGTTAAAAAAACTTACTTATTAACTGCCTAAGTGTGCCCTGTACTGGGGGGAACTTACACAGACAATATCCCTTCTCTCAAGTTCACACATCAACCACAGAGACGAGGCTAAAACAAAAGAATTTGAGATTTCAGTGAAGGAGAGTATAGAATCCAGTGAGGTACTCTTTGGAGCCAGAGTTCAGAAGCCAGAGACTACATGGTGGCTGGCAGTTTAGGAAGATTAGGTACCCAGCGTTTTTCAGGATAGAAGATCTCTGGGAGGACCGTGAAGGGGAGCTGCATGTGCTTAGCTGTGGTATCAGAAAGCCCTGCCTCACCTCGTCGGTGGCAAGAAATGTTTCTGAGAGGCGTCATCTGCTCCCTAGAGGACTTCTGAAATGGTAGTAAATTCTCAGGGTAGACATACCAGCTTCGTGGGTGCCAGAATCCAGACTTAGTCAAATAAAAGATTGGCTTTGCTTGCTTCATCCTCAAATAAAGGATTTTATTTGCTGCATATCTCCCATATGAGCCCAGAGCAATAAAAGCTCACTGAAGTTCCCATCCCATCCCATTCATGCTTTTATCCAACAAATATTTGTTGAGTGAACACTGTGTACCAGGTCTTAAAGCCACATTGTAATTTTTAGAGAGTCAAGTTGATGATAGGGTGTAGTTACTGATCCAGAAATATTTTGGCTAATGGCTAGTGGCCTCTCTCAAAATCAGAGCCTTCATCCAAGCTCACTTATTCTGTGAGCCTCTCCAGGGGGGATCATGGAGCACTCTCTGCTGTATCCCCGCCATTGGGCCCAGTGCATGAAATCTTGGTTTTGAACATAATTTATTGAGTGGACTAACATGATGAGGAACGCCCTGGGCACATACCTAAATGGGCTAAATGATGAAACAAGACAAGTGACTTCCTTTCCAGGGGGATGGCGGAGGGGAGAACATTAATACTTAGGGATTATTGTGTCCATACCTCTAAAGCCAAGGATACTTATTTCTAGGAGTTGATAGAGTTGAAGAAATACACTTTTCATTCAATGAACAGACATTTGAGTGCCTTTTTTTTTTCTGCCAGGCATTGTGAACCCTCATGCACTGAGAGCCTCGTAAATGCCTCCAGCATTTCATCTCTTTCTCTCTCTCTCCACACAAAATTTCAACTCCCCCCCCCCATTGGTACTCATTTTATAGATAAAAAAATGAATTTGGAGAGGTTAAACACTTGCTCAAGGTCACTCAGCTAGTAAGTAGTAGAGTCAAAATTCACTCTTATTTTAGAGGCCTTGTTCTTTCCACCACAAAATACTGCTGCATAACCTGATTCACAACCTTTTTTTTTTTTTTTTTTCCTGATTAAACCCCACATCACTGGGCCTCAGGATCTAAATTTCTCTTTTGTGTCCCATGGTTCTTTACATCACAGTTCACAGATATCTCCATCAAAAGAGTTGTTCTGTTCTCTGAAGATAAACAAACCCCACAGTGGGTCTCCATGAAGTGGGTCTCATTGAGGCAGATGTCAGTCTCCATGGACTTCCTGTCCTTTTCCCCTTCTTCTCTATCTGGTTTCTGTGGGCTGGGAGGAGCCTGGCGAGCAGCAATGGGTGAGTTGGGTGGTTGAGGTGCCCGCTGGTCAACCAGTTATAATCTTAGGCAATTAATGTCACCATTGAGCTTCAATTTTCTCACCTTTAAGATGACAATAAATTCTTTTTGAGATCTCAATCTCCTACTACAGTTCCAGGAGGGCTGGAGGGAGGGAGGTGGTGTGTGTGTGTGTGTGTGTGTGTGTGTGTGTGGTAATGGGGGGAGGTGACTGCATTTGCTAGTGGATTTACCCTCCCACAAGGAAAAAACCTTAGTCATCGACAAGGGCATGTCTACCTGAGTGATGGCCCAGTTTCCAGGGTGTCACAGGCTAGAGTTTTTTGGCCCCCATCTTGTATCTTCAGTTCTAATTTTGCTTCTGGTTTTCAGTGAAAATGAATTCTTTTAATTGCAGAAATCTTTTTAAATGGTTGAACTTCAAAATACATTATAATCTGGTCAGGTCATATGAAATTTTATTTCAAGGATAAAGGAAGTTACAGATATTTTATTTATTCTGGAACAGGAAAGTGGGGTGTTCTTTCATAATCTAATTTATATCTCCAATATAAAGTGGTTCATCTCTACTATCATGAGTGAGGTTTATACTATTTAGAGAGAAATAATGTAAATGGTGGGTCAAATCTGAATGTATACATAACTGCACATTTCAAATTGTTAATTTTTTAAGTAGCAAGCAGGAGCCTGTTTCTTATTTATTATTTTCAATTTTGTAATTTGAAGGGAGGACAAAATATTACCTGGCCAATAGAATATGACCTGATGGTTTACTATGTTCTGCAAGGTTTCCAAGCTTCAGGTACCCGTATCTATAAAATGTTGCGAAGATGATACCATTCATCCTTCGTAAATACCACCTGGTACTATGTCATCTCATGATCTGATCCCAGCTACGAGAATCTGATCAATGCTAAGAAAAGCACCATGGGACTCCAAGTATGCACAGGTTACTGGAGCATCTATAGCTTCTTGATTCCACAAGGAGAATGTGTATTTGAACCTGTTTTCCTAGCAGGGGTAAGGAGTTTTGAGCTGTATTCCGGAAAAGGATATTTAGGAGGGGGAAAGCCAGATCTCAAGCACATTCACTCACTCAAAAGAGTTCTCTCGAGGGACTGAATCTGTCGTGACCAGAGTCATCTTTGACCAGCTGGGCCAACTGATAAGTAGTTGGCTGGCAATAAATCCAACTGCCCACTCAGGACAGTTGTAGATTATTAGTTGTCGAACCCAGAGGAGTCTGTTCTTTCTGGTAGTTTTCTCTCCGTCCCTGGGAAACTCAGCAAAAAAGTCTGCCCGCACAGATATGCCTTGGACTCTGCCTCTGGCAATCCATCAGAGAACGAGACTTCTAAGGGCCCTGTTGTAAGAATTTCTGCTGCAGATCACAGAGACTTACGTACTGGAAACTGATACCAGAAGCACCCCAGCTGGTCTTAACTCCCGTGATAGAACAGAAGACCAGAGGTGACTTTTTACATAACTGGGTCCCCATCCATTCTATTTTAAATTTCACCTGGAGGCGACCAGTGTGTGGAACAGAGCACAGGCTTGTGACTACTGGCTCTCAGGCGGGGGCGGAGAATGGCATTCTGGGTGTCCTGTTGTCCTTTGGTGGCCCGAAAAGCCAGTAAGAATGACGGACTTGGAACAGCAGAGCTGACACCAGTGGCAGAACCAGGAGAAAGAGCGGGGGTTGAAAAAGGGATGCTGTCTTGCTGTTTGAATCTCCGCAAGTATGAAAGCGAACACTTTTTGTCTACTTGTCCTAAAAAATTAAGGCTGGAGAAGTGGCCTATCTCTAGTGTTAATGGTATGGATTATGCCGTCGTTTTGGAATGAGGGATTAAAAGTAAAACACCATCCCTGACAAATGAGAGAGAGAGAGAGAGAGAGAGAGAGAGAGAGAGCACGCGTGCCCATGCTTGGTGACTATTGCCTGAGGGCACAGGTAAGCAAAACAAGCAAAACCGAAAGACATGGAGAATGTTGATTCTCTCAATCTCTTTTCAAAAAAAATTTTTTTTTGAATTTTGTAGAACAAAGCAACTCAACGAGCGAATTATTATTGATTTTAGTAAGTTACCAGGAAAACTACTTCACAAATCCGGAGTTGACATTTTTTAGAGTACTATTGATAGAGCGATCACTGGGCTGTCTATAATGGAAAAAACAAATTGTCTCTTTTTTTCCATTTTAGTAAAATTGAGCAACCTTAAATTTTAAGGGAGAAAACTTGGGGGAAGAGTCTTTTTAGACAGATTTTGCCAGCGTCTATCTTATTCTAATTGCTGGGCAAAATAAGTACCCTTGATCTGATGTAATAAATATTCCGGCCGGTAAAAGACCAGTTAAAAATCAGCCCGTGCCCGAAGTTGCTTTTGCAGTCAAGGTTGCTGGTCACGTTGCACCACTGGCTACCGGCCTCGGGGTGAGTGGGTCACGTGCTCACGTGGCATGGACGTCTGGCCAGGCAACTAACAGCGTTTGGGGTTCACCCGGGTCTGCGTCTTCACACAGAGGTGTGTCACATTTAAACTTGACCTTAGTTTCTTCGCTTTCATGACCGAAATCCTTCACGATTTCCTATTTACTCCCACTTAGGTTTCAAATCCTTTGGTTTGACTTCGAAATCCTTCATTCAGGATTTGACCAGAGCAGTCGTTTCTGATTAAATTCACTTGATTTCGGCACATTCAATCTTCTTAGGCAGCCCAGCTTCTTTCTCCCCTTTTCCGTAAGCAGGGCCTGCATATTCCTACTTCAGTTTCTTGAGAAGCACGCCTCCGTGCCTAGAATTTTCTTCTTTCCTTTTTCACTTCCCCAAGCCCACCTACCCATTCTTTAGGTCAAACCCCTTCAGGAAGCCTTCCACAGTGGACCGTATTGATGCTTTTCTCTGCCCAGTTCCTACATCCTCTGAGGTACCTACCAGGAAGTTTGTCACATAATTTACTTTTGTTCTCTGATCGTTTTATGTGCTTTAATTGTAAGTCACCAAATAGACTGTAAATGTCTTCAAATCAAAGTGTATGAGTAATGTTGTGGCACCCCCCTCCCCCATTGCTCGAAAGGCTGAGTGTGTATTAGGCATTCAATAATGGTTGTGTGGTTGCTGTTTTAACAGACAAGGAATTTCTCGTAACAGTGGAATCAATAAAGCATTAAGTTGAGAGCTGTCAGCATTGACATAATCTACTAATTTACCACTTTTCAATTGGGAATTTGCCAAGACTTGTACCCAGTACGTTGCGTTAGTGTGTGCCATGTGATTTGCACCAGTTCCGAGGGGACTGCCAGATGGCTATGTCTGGAGTATTCACAGCTTCAGTTTCTGCTAGCGTTAAAATCAGTAAATAAACTGATACTCTTCAATCTTTCGGACCAATCTGTAGCTGTGCCATGTGCCTCTTCCAGATAAGTTTGTGGAGCTAGGCTAATAACTCAAACTCTCACCGGAGTTTCCTCCAGAGAATGCTCGTATTTGGGTAGGCAAGTGCTCCAAGCCCAGGAGATTTACGAGGGCTCAGAGACATAAACACAAACTGCATAATAGGTGTGAGGTGTGTTTCAACTGCAGCCCTCGCACCTTCTGTTAATGATTACGAAGGGAGGCATCAGTACAAAAAACAGCCGACTGGAGGCTCTCAAGTTCGCAATCTGATGAAGTCTTCTGGTGCCAGACCAATTTTGGGGGCTGTCACATGGCTTAGTGAAGCAGCTTCCCAAATCGGCTGAAAACCACAGTATTGATACACTGGGCCACGTGCCAGAACAGAGCCTGAGTCCAGCCGACTGGGTAAAAGATTCCAGTTGCTACTTTAGCACCAGCGTATTGTCTGGAATCCCCAGGGCACACTCATGAAACCAGCACCAGACAAATACAGTGGAGCCACTTTTTAATGCTGTTTTGGGGAGAGAACTAACATTTACGTTATAGGTTAACTGAGTTATGGCAGGTTTCGGCTGGAAGGAGTTTTCCTTAAGGAACTGATTTGGCCCTCAGCATATCTTTATCTTATAGGAATTGTTGGCAGTCTAGGGTGGGGTTTGGTGCTGGAATCTTAGCCTTCATGCTCCACTCCCCTCCCTGCCCCAGGGGTGCTGATGAATAAAGCATGCACAGAGAGAACTGAACCAATTTGGGCAAAGGATCGGCTTTATTAAGTGTAAGGCTTCCTGGTAGAGCTAGATTATGCAAAGTGAAGTTTCCTCTTCCTTCCCCCTGAATTGAAGACAGCAAGTTTGACAAAGTAAGGCTCATCCAATATGTCCACCCAGTCCCAGGCTGAGAAGCTGGACCTGAGAGAGAAGAGGCTAGGATGAGGCCACAGGAAGTCAGAAGGGAGTTCATGCTACTTGAAGACGTCCAGCTCTAGGAAGAGGGAAGGTGGGGCTAGCCTGCTTTTGGAGCACCCGCCGGTGATGGGCACCCCACAGACTGGCCACTCTTTCTCCACGGGGGAGGAGTAATCAATGGCACGGGGAATAGAGTACAGATTTCCTCATCATAGAATCAAGAAATGAGAATACAGAAATGTTGAAGGAAGTCCTTGCTTCCTTGGGCAAAGAGGGCAAGTTCATCAGTCGTGCCACCTACTGTAAAATGTAGTGTGGCAAGCCCTCAAAACAGATGGGCCAGCAGATTAAGAACCTCCACGGAAGCTCTAGGAGGATACCTATGACCAAATGCTCTGGACTGTATTCTGAGGCAAGGCAAGTGAGGGAGTGACACAGCGGTGTAGGGAGGGTTTGGTAGAGGGCATATCCATGCTCACTGTAACACCATCCACTTCTGCGCTTGGTGGCCACGCTAAGACTCGAGTGGTGTCTCCTCATCCATCACTCTTGATTGTACACATTAGCCCAGAGGAGCAGAGGGATGATTTCACCAAAAAAATCAGTATCCCTAAACAAAGTCCTCTTCTACTTTTTAGACCTTAGAACACATTATTTGTTTTATTTTTCTGCTGTGGTTTCCCTTGGTAACATTGAAATGAACGCATATTCCCTCACACATTGTCATTTCACACAAGTGGCTGGCTCAGAAGCAGGTTGGGTGGCCTAATCAATATGAGGTTAGAAAGGTGGATGAGGCTGAATCACAAAATAAATAATCAATAGGCGGCTTAAAATTGGTAGGCTGAACTTGAGAAATACATAGTCATAGTGATGTATAGAGATATTGGCAAAAGTGCTGAAGAAATATTTTTATTTATTTAATATGCCCAATTATTTGTTGATAGATTGCATACATTTTCGGACTAGACAAAACATGTTATAGCTGCTTATGATTGCTTATAAAGAAATAGGCTGTAATTTTTCAGGATAATGTAAGTCATTTGATAACACCTGTGATGGAGGGTGATTTTTGTTAATTGCTTGCTGTCAGGTGCATCTTGACTTAGAATTAAAAAATGAACAAAAGAAAGGAGTTGAAAGTCATAAATATATTTCACAGCTGGAGAAATCAGAAGAACCACTTAAAAAGATTAAGCTCATGCAGCATTCTGCACCGATTTGCTAAATATCATACTTACACTGTTACTTCTGAATTCTTTAAATTGTAGGCATCGTCTGCCCCTCTCTGCTGTGGAAGTTGAGGATTTGCTCTGTTCACCCCTCTCACCCTCCCCCTGCACATGGTATACTTTGGTATCCTTTATGTTTCCAGTATGGATGTCTTGAAACTGTGGTTAGATCAGCGGTCAGTTTTTATTTTATTCTGACACATCATGTTATTCATGCTGAGCTATGTAATATACTGTGATTCCGTTCCTTTTCCTCATTTGCACTTTTCCCCGTTTGTCTGGTTGCTGTATGCTTATTGCAAGTCCAACTTCAATCCTTACCGGTTCCTGAATCTCCCCATGGGATTCAAAAGTTCTATTAATATCATCTTTTGACACAGTGTCCCCTAGTGTCCCCTGACCTGTTCCAATCTGGAATGGGGGCCTCCACATCTGTTGCCTCCACATCTGGGATCTACTTCACCATCAGCCCAGCGGTCACATTTTTCTTGCATCTGTAGAAGGAACACAAAGTCTGTTTTGTTGCCATTTCCAGCTTCTGGAGGCTGCCTGCCTTCCTCGGCTCTTGTTGTCTTCCACACATCATTCCGACCTCTGCTTCTATGGTCATATCTCCTTTGCTGACCGTGACCCTTCTGCTTCCCTCTTAGAAGGACCCTAGTGGTTGCATTGGGACCACTTGGATAATTCAGGAGAATCTTCCCATCTCAAGATCCTTCACTTAATCATGCCTGCAATACCTCCTTCGCTATGAAAGGTAACATATTCATAGGTTCTGGGGACTAGGACATTGTGGTAGGTTGAGTGGTGACCCTCCAAAAGATATGTCCACATCCTAATACCCAGAACCTGTGAATGTGATCTTATTTGGATTTTTCCAAATTATATTTCTTTATAAATGCCATTAAATGAAGAGAGATCACCCTGGATTATCTGAGCGGGCCCTAAACCCAATGACAAGAGTCCTTGTGAGAGACAGAAGGGGAGAAGACAGAGAAGGAGAAGAAGGCCAGGTGGAGGTAGAGGCGGACAGTGGGGCAAGGCCACAAGGCATGCTGGGAGCCGCCAGAAGCTGCAGGAGGCAGGGAAGTGTTCTTCCCGAGAGCCTTCTGAAGAAGGGCAGCCCTGTGATGCTGTCCGGATTTCCAGCCTCCAGAACTGTGAGAGAAATCATTTCTGTTGTTGTTAGCCGCCCCAGCTGTGGTACTTTGTTATGACAGCCCTGGAAAACCAGTACAGATGTGCTCATATTTGGGGGGTGACTATCCTGTTTAATATAGTACATTAATGATATTTTTTGCAATTTTCTTCCCCCCACTTCTTCCAGTCCTCTTTATTCTGTTTGCTTTGTCTCTATTTGTCCTTCTAGAAGTTGCCTCAGATGTCTGGCATTCCTTGGTTGTTGCTCATGAATATGCATGAAGTACTTAAAAGCCAGTTAGAAGTTCTGAGTATATGGGTAGGACTTACTGACTTGAGTTTTACTTTAGGGGTATCTCGATGGGTCATTTTATTGGTGAATTTTTAATCATGGTATATTTATGTCTTATCTCTTAGGCTGGTCACATTCCCCAGAGAAGAATATTCCAGTCTCCTATTTTGACGATAGTGGCAAATGTCCTTCAATCTAGTGGGGGAGGGGGCTTGAGAGGTTTTAGTAATCGCTGTTTAAGTAGAATCTTTGTTTTTATTTTTGTTTTTGTTTTAGTATAGACGGCCTTGTACTGAAAATCCAATGTAGGCCTCACTGAAATAGCTTCATAACTTTAAGGGTTAAGTTTTTACACTGGAATACTTGAATCAGAATAAAGGACAACTTTTATTACTGGGAAACGTGAGAAATACAATTAGCAAGTGAGTTACAGTGGCTAGGTTTATTCTGAAAACAAGAAAACTCATGATTCCGAAGACTGAGCTAAAAAAAGGATTAGTCCTTTTCAAAAGGCAGTTTCAAAAGTAGCACTAATCAGATTAGTCAGTACAAAATCAGACATTTTCCTTTTGTGACTACAATTATCCTCTCTCTGATTAGGAGCATCTTTGTATTCTGTCAGCAATGTGGTAATTTAATGGCCATGAAAACAAACACACAGCTGGATAAATTGAAAATTTTAGTTTTCAGCTGGAGCTTATGACCTTTTGTTGTTTGTTTGTGGCATATCCTCTAAGATGTACACACTGACTCTGTGGTTAAATTGTAGGCCGTGCTAGCTGAAAGATAACCACGACACCAACTGACATTCGCCACCAGTCCTTAAGGTTTCTGAACCTCCTCTTTCTCCCCCGCCCCGATTCCTCTTGCTCTCATTTCTTTACTTTCTTTATTCTTCTCATGTGCTGTTGCTTCCTCTTTTTTTTTTCTTTTCCTTTTTCTCTTCTTCTTGTAACCTGATGGACAAAACTGGCTGGCTTGCCTTCCCAACTGGTGTTCTAGATCAAAAACAAAGCACACGAACAAACAGCTTATGTTTCTGGATTCATAAGAATGGGTGGTGTAAGTGTTTGAATCCCGTTCCCTAAGGAGACGAATGCCAGGGGTCAACTTTGAGGACTGCCCGGAAACCAACGTTACAAGGTGGAGCACACTCAACAGTTACGCTGTTTATGTACATGAAAGGAGCAGAAAGAAGCATAGAAGTTTCTCTTATTTGCCTGCAACCACTAATCTACCTTACCTCTCTGGAGACCAGAGACCATCGGCGTATCTAGTCAACATTTAAAAATCCTGTCAGATCCTTTAAAACGTAGAATTTCACCACAAAATTTTTTAACCTTCCTAATTTTTCAGGGACCATTCACATCTCAGAAGCTTGATGAACAAACGTTCTCGTATAAATGAGCTGTAATAGTTTGTGTGGAGGCTCCAGAGGGAGAGGATCAGTTATACACTTGACTGAATAACTCCTCTTTCTGGAAAATGCACCCGCACGGAGCCATGAGAATGGGCAAGACAGGGCACCCAGCACACCAGCATTGCCACGTCGACGCTGGCGATCCTTGAGACGGTTGGCACAGCAGCCAGATGGCACTTACATTCAAATCTTCTGCGCAACAAAGGACAGATAACAGATATTCTATTTCCATCCACAGTTCAGCAGATGACTGATTGTTTTCACTTTAACGATGCTTTACATCCTTGGCAAAACCCTCGAAGGAGCCTGCTCTTACCCGCAGTGCAGTAACCTACAATCTTTTGTTGCTCTGGGCAGTAGTGGAACCAGCAAATGGAGAGAGAGAGGAACAACAAATGATGTTTATTAGGTCTTCTGACTGAGCTGAGTTGGTAAAATGCAAAACCATGGGTCATGGGAGTAACCCCATCAGGTCACCGTTCCAGGTGAATAATTCAGATTCCTGTAGCAATTCCAAGAAAGCACTGTGTTCCAAGGCCACTGCCTGACTGTAAGTGATTTTAAAGTGCAGCCTCTAGAGGTGAGTGTGGCACAGCGTGGCATGGCGCTAGGTCATAGTGACCATTTGGCATCCAACGCCCCTCTGCTTCTCAGGGTCCCCCTTTCTCCATGAGGAATCGGCTTTGCTACAGGTTTCCCTTCAGAACTGTACAGCATCCTCTTATTTACCCCGTGCATTGAATTTCCTAGCTGTTTGGAGAAAACTGTGATTAAATGCACTCATACTGCAAATGTCTAATAGCCCCAACTTTCCAAGGATATTAGCATCTTAAAAGACCCTGGAGGTTAACGTTAAGTGATTTCACTAATTGAAAGGATTTCAAACAGAAGAATCTAGTAAAATAAAGAATTGTGGACATGGTGGGGAGCCATCTGGTAACAAAGCAAGGAAGCTCTCTTTTTGCTCTTTATTCCAGACCTAACTTTGTGCTAAAGAAAGTACCTTTCTCATGGCTTGCAGACCTCTTTACACTTCCCAGATTCATATTAGAAGGCATATATTATGCCACTTGCAAAATTAAGTTGCTGATGAACGTATCTGCTATCTTGTTTTAGGAAAAAATATGCAGGGAAATCTTTCAGTTAATTCGCTGTTGTAAAAAAAAAAAAAAATTTATGGAATCAGAGTGTATAAAGGATGAAAGTACCTATCTGAAACGCACCAGAAACAGATGTCTCCCTACCTATGCTTTTCAGGGAAAATGTGATCCTTCTACCCATAGCATTTTCAGTTCTGTAATTAAATTCAGTTGCATTGGTAATGTACTGTTGACATTAACTTGTATCTCATATACACAAGACTGGGAATACACACATGTTAACTTGAAACAGCTGTTTGCAAAATTACTACAATATGGCCAATACTTCTTTTAACCATTATGTCCTTCCATTTAAACATGATTTGCATCTGTAAGCACTTATTATATGTAAAATTATAGGAAGATTTATGACATAAAAATGATGAATTTTGATGCTACATTGATATTGCATTTGACAATAGTATGGCCGAAAAAGAAAGTTAATAGAATGTTTCTACAGATCAGAAGTCATGCCCCATTGGTATGCATGCCTGAAGGGCAGGGCCTGTGTTGACTTCTTGCCACACACTGTAGGATCTGGTTAACTACAGCCCTTGGCCATCACTACTGCTTCTCTCTCGTCTCCTCTGTTCTTGGAGATGGCAGAACCTTTGGGATAAGTTATGTGATGCTCCCTGCTTCCTCCAGCAGCCCCATTTCTGGATTGCTGCTGTCCGAAATTCTGCAACTAAAAACATCTTCATCTGTCCTCTTTTAAAGCTTCAGTATACCCTTGTGAGGGCTTGAGGTACAAGGCCTGGTGATTCACTAACCCTGGGCATGACATGGCATGACATGGCATGACACCTTTTCCACTTCTGACAGGGGAAGGGCAGACAGCATCCGCAAGTGTTGAGATGAGCAATGCGTGGGGTGCAGGGAAGGGGAGGTCTGAAGCACCTGACATCTGTGTGGACCACACGTCTTCGGGCCCTGCTCCTGCCGTCAGCAGCTCCCCCAGCGCCAGACATCCTCCCCAGAATCCAGGCAGGCAGCTGCTGAATGTGGCTCACACCTTCTCCAGCCACCTCTCCGTGCCTCACCTCAGTCCTCGGGGCACAAAGGGAATAAACAAACAATTGGCACTTGCCAGAGAGGGCTTGAGGAAGTGATAATGCGATCTCTAACATAATGCTTTCTTAAAGCCTCTTAGACAAGTTCTATTTAGAGCACAATTTCTATCTCCAGAAAATGCTAGAGTTTGTTAGGGCATTTATTTTTTCATGTTATAAAAATTCATTGAGTGTCTTTTCTTTGTTAGGCAATATAGTTCCAAACTGAGAATGCAAAGATGAAAATACTGAGTGAAAGAAGCCAGCCGCAAAAGACTAACATATTGTATAATCCTATTTATATGAAATGTTCAGGATAAGCAAATCTATAGAAACAAAAGTAGATCAGCAGTTGCCTAATGCTGGGGTGGAGAAGGGGAAGTGTGGAAAGTGACTGATTTCTTTCTTTTTGGGGCAACAAAAATGTTCTAGAGTTACATTATGGTGAGGATTGCAAACCTGTGTCAATATACAAAAAACAAAAACAAAACAAAACAAACAAAACCATTGAACTGTAGACTTTAAATGAGTGAACTTTATGGTATGTAAATTGTATCTCAAGAAAACGTTAAAAAGAAATAATAAATAAACAGAACCAACCAACCAACCAACCAACCAGAGAGTCCTTCCCTCCTGGAATTGACATTCCAGGGGGTGCAAAATATGAAACAAAGAAAGCTAAAGGCTGGTATAGGGGTAGGTAGAGTAAAGAGAAAGGACACTTTGGTATCTGAGGGATCAGAGAAAAATTCCTACAGGAGATGACATCTGAGCTGAGAGGGGTAGACAGAGAAAAGAGATGGGGAGAAAAGTATGTGGGGAGCTCGTGCTCTCGGTTAGATACTGTGTGATAGAAAGACGAGTAAGACTCAGTCCTAGGCCTTGAGGGGCTAAGGCTAGTGGCGTGGGATAGAAAGAGGTGATGACAGATAACTATTATATAACGTGGTCGCACAACAACAGAGATGGGCACAGGGGCTGCGGAAATAACAAAGAGGGGAAACAAATCCAGTCAAGGAGGTGAAGGCTGAGTAAAAATTCAGACTTGGGGGTGGGCAGTTCCGGTTTCCCTTTATGAACCATCTCGCCGAGTGCCTTCCGCCCAGCGGCGGCCCCCCGCATGGCTTCCAGGGTTCCCTTACTGCCACAGCCTTCCAGCTCCTCATCCACGGCGCCTTGGCCAATGGGGGAGCCCTGTGACGTCAGAGCCGCCCAGGAAACTCTGAGGGGGAGGGGCGCGCGGAGAGGCAGAGCGCAGGACAGGAAGCCGACCCAGAGGAAGTCCCCCAGGAGAGCCCCAGTGAGCAGGTTGTTTTCAGTAGGGCACAGAGCTGCCCAGTCCTTCTTCTTGCAGCACGTTCTCATTGTAGTTTTAGTAGTGGGAGTCTTCATGACCCCGCAGTTGAAACTTTCCTAGCATCTTCCTATTCTGATGACTTCTGGCAGTTTGGTCGCTTGTCACCTCTCAAGAGAAGCATCTGCCAGGCACCTCCTCTAGCTCATTCCTCCGGGCTCTGCTTGGCAGAGGCCTCCGACCACATTTCCCACATGCCCAGACGAGCACCTGGTTCAGGCATCCAGAGATAGAGAACCTGTTATTCTAAAGGTTTTACATGCTGCTATAAATTTAAAAATGAGAGGAATGTTTTAAAGAAATGAACGCAATGGACATAGTGTTATTTGGTACTTCTTTATTATCTATTACATTGTGTGTGTGTGTCTGTGTGTGTGCGCACAAATACATATACTTACACACAGAAGTGTATGTGTATGTTTATTCATTGTGAGTGTTTAAAATAATCCAGAATTTCTGTTTCCGAGTCCCTTACTGATACACACTCTTCCCTGGACACAAATGAAGGAGGGCTTGGTTTTTCCCCCACAGGCTTTCATGTCTGCAGAGGCAGCATAACAAGTCAGTGAGGGAAAGGCATTTATTTTCACTGTATTTGATAACAGTTTACTGAAGATGATGCCCAGGGAGGCTTCCATCGGAAGAGAAATTGACTTTCAGAAACTCAGTACTTCAAAGACTTACCATGACCCCAGGGAAGAGAAAAATACCACTTAGGCCAATCGCCCACTTGGGACTGCCCATTCTTCTGGGAAATAGACTCATCTTAGAGTCCATAAATAATTCATGGAAAATATCAATTTATTTATAGGACAGGTGGCCAAGAGAGAGTTCCGGATGTTTACCAATAACATGGCCCTGGAACTCCATCCTATTGAAATGATTCCTGTTCTTGGCAGGAATAACTTGTGCTAAGGGTTGTATCCACACCCTTTTAAAAACATGCCATTGATTTTGCATAACTAATATGAGCATTGAAATGGGGACTCTTTAGAGACAAGTATGTACAGAGACCAGGTTTTCCCCCCGGGGGGCGGTTTGCACATGTGGTAGAAACTGATGAACCCAAATCTGTGCCATTTGACGATTATACTCATTTTAGTTTACAAAGGAATTGTTTTCTTTCCCCCCGTACTATTCCTAATTGGGACCAAATTTTATCTTATAAGTAGAAGAGGTAGCTGTAAATGATTTCATGCCCTGCCAATGACATAGGCACAGATTTTTAACAAAAGGCTCATAAAACTTTTTATGATACTGTAAAACTGGAGAGCTCATGCCCATTAAAACATAAGCTTCATATTACATGTAATTAAGGCAGGGAGGAAAACGTAAAAATGTAAGTCTAAAAATGTATCTTGTATTACATATTAAACACACACAGAAAACACTGCGTAAGTTCCACCTCAAAGACAAAACTAAAGACAAGCAGAAAACGTCACGGTGGGTGAATGATTCCATGGCTGAAAATGAACTGGTATTCTAGTTCTCCAGAGGATATATGGTATTGAAGGTTAGAGATCATTTTCTATTTTTCCTGATTGTAAATAAGAAAGCATTGTTAAAGATACATTCAGCTGCTATTTGGTTAATCTAGGTGATCATTTTTGGTCCATTGAAGTTTGAAAATTATTATTTATTTTTTCCTTAGGAATGAGGACTTGTGTCTTAAGGAGAGGTTTGAAGAGATGAGCAAGATCTGTCAAAGGCAGCTGGAGAAGATGCTCATAACTTTTATCCATTCTAGAACGCAGTGGGAGAGGAGGACTATGCTACAGCACCTCCTTTCCACCCGTTCTGATTGCGATGGGCCCACTGGATTAACCTAAGCCACGTTTGCTTCAATGTTGGCATTTTTTATCACCCTCTTAGCTCAATGTATTCACTGCTGAGGGATGCCAAGAATTCTGAATCCCAGCTATTAACGTAAGCTCTTCTGGAGACCAAACGACCTCTTCTATCTAAGTGGGTATGCGATTGATTAGATGTTACAATATATGCCCATTTTACTTTAATGTTCTTAATTTTTTCTAATATTCAAATTCATTATTTAATTTTAAAAGTATATAAATTATAGACCAAATAAAAAATCAAATCATAGAGTGTAAAGAAAATCAAAATGTTGACCTTGATGCCATACACTGAGATTTCAATCTATACATTTTGAATAGTTTTTATTATAGGGAAAAAATGGAAATACAATTGAACAAAATATATAAATAAACAAATCGTATGCCACCATAATTACATCATTTAGCCTACCACTAAAAGCTGCATCAAATTGATGTATTTCACCAGCCAACCATAAAATAAGGAAATTTTTCACTAAATAGTTGAGAATCAATTGAATACATTTTATATTTATGACACCATGTTACTTCTGAATTCTGATGTATGAGTAATCAATTATAATTACTCTGCTTTTTAAAAATATCAAAACATTTTAATAAATTTTATAGGGATTACTTTTTCATGTAATAAAAATAACAATATGACACTATACATAAATTTCCTAAGGAAAATGTCCTGGTTAGATATATTACATGTCTCCTAATAACCAGCCGGTCAGCATAGATCAAATTCAAAACCTAATCTATCTAAATACAACGACCTTGTAGGAATATAAACCCCCGTTTTTGGTGTTTTCTCTAAAGGCAGCTGTTTAATTTTTTAAATGTTGTTCTTCCTCTTAGTTGGGTTTAAGTAATTATCTTCACTTACACTGCAAATATACTTAAAATTGTAAATATTCTTGATAAGTTTAAGAATTAGCATTTTGATTGTGTATTGTGTGTGTTAAAGCATAGCAATCCAACATTTAATAGAGCCGTAAAACAAATTCTTCATATTTCGACGACCATAAAGAAAACAAACGGAGCCCCATTTTAGGAGGACTGCATGGTCTATATCAGTTAGGAAAAATAAGTTCTACCACCCCTTACACCAAGTGACAGAATCATAAAAGAAATGTGGAAGTCGATAATAACAGTTACTATAGCAATAAAAACATGATAAAAGGTTCTTTGACAGTTTGAAACCTTGGAAGCCTTGCCAAATACAAACTCGAGTTTGGAGGGCCTGGCATGATCCTGCCATCTTTAGGAGGTCTTTGGGTCTTTTGACAAGTTCTGGTTCATCCCCGTAAGTCAAAGTGATCTATCAAAATGCCTTAGTTTCCAAGAGCAATCTAAATCACTTGAACTTATGTACACACTAATAAAAGAAAAAAAACCTACAGTAATATTTGTGGAGCAAGGACTCCTCGATCCAGTCAAAATGGTAGAATCTGCTGTAGTATCATTTTGAGCTTGGATGTGTTTTTGAAGTTATCAGCCCATATGAGCTTACTGAAATTTATGTTCGTTCATTTTAAATACAATAATCTTAGCCACCGATGATGATATTTTTCATTTTTTATTTGTTTCTTTTTGCAAGGTGAAAATTCACAGGAAGAAATTTCAGATACTGATGATTCTTTCAGTATTTGTTCAACTTAAGGAGCCCATAAGGTAATAGTTAATAAGACCCTAACCCTGACTATCTCTCTAGGCTCTTAACCTTATTACTGTATTAAACCCCCGTCTCACCACCATGCCAAAGCATTACAGCTTTGAAATAACTCTTAGTAGGTTACATATTTTTTGACCAGTTTCTGTATTTCTTCTTGGAATCCTCAAGTGAAATGGAACTGAAAGAAGAAACTTCAAATGCACAACAGCATTATGTTTTCTGCATAAACATTACCAGCACTATTTCTACGTCAAAAACCAGTGACTTATTCCAGGGCTTTCTAAGTGGAAATTATTGTTTTGTAGAGTTGACTGCTAGGCACAGGGGCATCTAACATGAGGAAGATCAAATGACCCAAGTGTGAACCCCTTTGGCAGGCAATGGTGAGCCCTTCTTTTTCATATGTCCCTCCAGGATCCTATTCGCCTACTTGGATGGCTGGCAAATAGCTCACTGTGCTTTTAAATGCACACACACGCACGCACACACACACACACACAAAATGTCAACAGTGATGCTTGGAAATGCTTATGCAGTTATTCTTTACTTTTAATATTGTCAATGTTTTCTTTAGTTGAGTTCAGTTTAGATTGGATACTAATCAGTTCTTACCAAAAATAATACACTTTCTTTAACTTTTACATCTAAAAATATGCTTAAATACCTATTCCTATTTTCCCCCACTCAAGTAATGAACTTGCTAAGCACATACAAGTACATACACACATACACCTATTTCCCCAAGGTAAAATAAAATGTTGTTTTTTCAATTAAGGAGTAACTAAAATAATTCCTAGCATTTCAGTGCCTTATCTTTAAAAAAAAAATAGCTCTTCACTGCACTATGTTCAAAAGTTTTGGTCACTGTACAGCAGGGAGTCCATCTGATCAAAATTTGGAGGATATCAGGATTGGAAGGAACTAGACAGTTATCCTATTAAACCACACTAAATAATTGAATCTGTATGAGGACATGCCTGCCAAGTAGTCACTGTGTGGTGGTATACCTCCAGTAAAAAGGAGAATAAAGGATACTCTCTAACACAGGCTATTACCAGTAAGACATTTATTAATAGTATTATTACACTTGTTCCTAAAATCTATTATTATTTCAACAGTGAAGAGGTAAATGCCAGACTAACCTCAGTCAGATGGTTATTATAGTTAGGTTGACAGTAAATTACAAGACACATCCACAGACTATAATCCTGTTATAGAGTATGCAATACATTAAAACACAATGGAGAGGCTGCATGAATTGGCAACATTTTATATCATTAAAAAAAAATCGAAGACCTAAAAATGGTGCTTGCCTATGGTTGCAGATATTAGAAAAATCTTTCATTTTAAAGGGCAATTCTGTACCATTTAAAAAAAAATCTATCATCTGTCAAAGGCAGATATGTATTGTTTATATCAAGTGATAGTTGTGCTTAAATATAATTTAAGACAGTTAAATATAAATTCACGTTTACTTCCATATAAAAATATATATAAAAATAGAGTATTTAAAGAGGTGGATATTCATACTAAGGAACTGATTGATCAAAATAGTCTTTTTTTGGTGTGGTAATGAAATCGAGGTATTTGTACATTTTGTAATTTCAAACCTGGATTGAATAACCCTCTCAGGTTTTTTTTTTTCCCCCAAAAGAAAAACAATCCTTTAAAAACCAATTTTAACTGTGGGATAGCTCACAACAAAACACTTGTAAAATAAAGAAATTCACCATTTTGAAATTAACATGTAGAAGAGAAAGTTCTCAATACTAGAATTGGATATGTTGTATATGTATGCCACAGTTTTAATAAAAAAGTAATTTTATGCTTACTCTAAATTTGTATTTGATAAATCAAAATATGGTTACTAGTAACATAATATTTCTGGACATATACAGATGCTGTATGAAAATAAACACCTACGCACTTGCAAATGGCTAATCCTTTGAAACTATTTACATAAAATGTAATCTTGAATTACACAGGGTTCTAACGGCAAACAAAAGCTTTCTTAAGTAATATCATCAGTAAAACATAATAAAATAATATACTTTAAAATTACATATTTAATCAACTTAGACTGCAGTTTCCCATCCAAGTTCACGGACAGGGTAGGAGGGAATGTTTATGAAAAGTACAAAGAGTGCAAAGTTAAATGCATTGGTGTTTTAACTGTAAAATACTACATTTCCTATCTCTTGCATAGAATCGTTTTGAATTCCCCGTGGAGCATTCCTGTTCTTTTCCTTTCAATTATAAAATTTAAGAAGTATAGGAAGAAATATTTTCCTAAGCATTAGATTCACAAAGCCTAAGCCATCATAAACATCACTTTTTCTCCTGGTAAAGGACACAAACACAATCCCTACTTGCAAGTGGAATGTAAATGCTTTTTTCTCCTTTTTAGTATTAATGTACCGAGAGAAAAGATAATGCAATACTCAAGAGCTTTATCCTTTTTGTCCACATAATTCAAGTGTCTATATTTCTCCTTATTATCACAATGCAATACCTAGCCCACAGTGGTTCTAATTTAAGATTATACTTCAAGTAACCTTTTTCTAGCTCTAGCTTTCCCCTTGAAAACAAATGATTTTCAAGTGCACACCTTGGACTTACAAAGCTGTAGGAAAAAAGTGTTATTATTACTTTTTTTAACCACGTGTGCATTGGTGTGTATGTGTGTGCCAGGGTGCATGAGTGTGCGGTCAATCCAAATACACGTGATGTACAGGATTTGGTTCTTAGACTGCTGTCCAGGTGAGTGAGTGGCTTGCTTCCAATTCCAAGTTCAGTCCTCCTGCAGGGAGTCTACACAGTTCTTTTACTCGCACACATCCTGCTGAGAAGGATTTCAGAGCAAACCTGATTAATTGGACCTCTGACATGATACGGTGATTGAAAATTTGTTACAGAGTCTTGTCGTCGTTGTTGTAGTTTGCTTTGATTGCTGAAATATTTCCCCACAATATGATTTCTTGATTGTTTCATTTTAATAAAGGGATATTCTTTGGATAGCTTTGATTTCACTACCTGCAAATAAAGAGCAAAACATAGTCAAAATCAAGGACATTCAAGCCCTGCATCGAGTAGTATAACTAACTCACAAACTTGAACAGCATCTTTATCACGCGGATATTGCCTAAAGGACATAAATATGATCTACATAACCAAGAGCTAGAGAAACTGCTCTTTCAAAAAAAAAAAAACAAAAAACACCAAAAAACTAAAGTTGGAATTAGAATTTCTGCCATTTTACTTACCTCAGGGCAGTTGAATCCAATGCAACTGAGGAATAATTTCAGATGGTTTCTCTACTACACTGGTGTGTGTGTGTGTGTGTATGTGTGTGTGTGTGTGTGTGTGTGTGTACTTAGGCCGGATGCCACCATATAGAAAAGACACTGAGGTACCTTTGCCAGGTCACTGATTCAAACATGGTACTCTAAACCTGCCATGGCACCCTTTTATAGAATGGAAATTAAAACTATTTGCAGAGAAAAGAAAAGTACTTCTCTATTGCACAGCCATAAGCTGACACTTAAAATTAGTGGTTTCCTTTTTCTGGGCACTTAGTAAGTTAGTAAGGGATCTGTAGAAGCAGACCATGCCTTATTAAGCTAATAACTTTATATATGTTTGTACATATATTTTATCTTAAACTTTTTTGAATAGGCAGAATTAGAAAGCATTTATAAAGCATAAAAGGATATGTAACACAAATTTCCTCCCCAGCTCTGCCTCTCCACCTCCAGTCACTCAGTTGACTCCCCAGAAGCAACGTATATTACTAGTTTCTTTGTGATTCCATTCACAGATATTTTATGAATATCAACACATACACATACATACAAATAAACAGGCCATATTTATAGTCCATTTGTACAGTTTACAAAAAGTTGTCCTGGGGCTATTCTATAATTTTATTTAAATTCAGTTAATTAACATACAGTGCATTATTAGTTTCAGAGGTAGTATAATTGTCAGTTTTAATCACTGGGTTAATGTAACTCAGATTGTTAATACCAACAGTCAGAGGGAATCAGGAAGGGATCAAAACAGAGATTGTGGGGAGGGTTAGGAAGTGGGGAGGAGAGAAAATACTGGCAAAGCTGTTTGAGGTGTCTTCACAAATGAATAACAAATCATTAATTCAATTTATTAATTATTAATTTTTAATGCAATTGCAAGACATTATTTTCGGTCAATATGGACACATAAACTATATATTATTGATGACTAATGAAGGCAACACTAGCTCACATAGATTTTTAAAATTCCTTTAAGTGCTGTATAAGATTTAGAGCCACATTTTTTTTACTCCATATTAAGAGAATACAATGAAAACGGCTAAAAAAATACAGAATATTTAAACAAACACAAGCTATTTATTTTGAAGATAAGTATTTTTAGTTATTATGTGCAAGTGAGCATGAACAGTTTTAGAAGATTTATTTGAGTAGAAATTCTGTAAAGATCTAAACCAAAATGTCAACAGTAGTGATCTTTGGGTAGAGGAATTATTGGTGATTTAAAACATCTTCTTTGTAACTTCTGACCTTGCCTTTTTTATTTGAACACAACAAATGTGCATTCCTTTATAATCATAAAAATGTTGAAGCTATTCCCATTTTGAAGAAAAAATGTAATAGCAATGCATTTTAAAACCAATTATACCCTGCTAACCCCAAAGAAATGAATTGTTTTCCTGTAGCTATGGGATGTTTAGTTTTTTATGATCAGGCCCTCAGATAAAGTGACTCTTAAGAAGACCAGTGAAATCAGTGGGCTGTGGTAAGGAATCCTTGCGGATGGTAAATCAGAGCTCAGTTTGCATTTAACCACTGATTAATATTCCAGGTCCCAAGGTTGTAAGTTGCTGTTATGTGCAGCTCCTTCCACCCCTGTTTGGTTATCCTACAACTTTAAATATGATAGGCTCGGAGGTGCACCAGTGTTTTCCTGAAGGTTCTGTCCATTTTAGAGGAGGTGTGTATTCAATGATAACCAGATTAGTGAAAATTTTTAAGGAAGTTTATTTAAGGAAACACTTAAGCATAAATATTACTTTCAACCCTGAAAAAATATCATTCCAGTATTCTGAAGCCAAAATAAGGTTACTTTTGTTTATATAATTTTATCTTAAGGTCTGGTTTTTGCAATTGCCAGATGATCTGCATGCTAATTAAATGCAAAATAGATAAAAATACATCCCATTGCAAAAGGTTATATAGTTCTTTAAAAATTATTTCAATGTTTTGTGTTGCATCTGATGTTGCATTACAAATGTTGGATAATGCTAGTGTCGATGCTTATAGCAATCTTGAATGGGATTTATAAAAGAGATAATACAAAAATATATATTTCCATTGTATTTGCTGAAGCTTAGAGCTTCTATTCAAGAGTCGTGTCAGTATTTTGCCAGATCACATGGGAAGGTTGATAATGTATTTCTATTTTTAAACCACTCAGGTGGTCTCTGAGAAAGGAAGATGGGATGATGGGGTCTCCGCCAGCTTCTGAGGGCCAGCTTAATGCCTCTCATAATGCTGGTGCTGGCATATGATGCTGAAGATTGGTTCCTACACATCTATCCCAGGGCGTGGCCCAACAACACTTAATTCAGTTAGTTTCCTTTGAAACCTATTTTTCAGGAAATAATCAAAGACGCTAGCTAAGTGTCCTAGTTCCTTGGTGAGGCCAGTTTTACCCTGATAGTGACTCCTGAAAGGTGACAAACCTACAGAGAAAGAATTACTTCAATTTTGATTTGTCAAAATAGAGATGTAAAAAGTCTGCCCAAATGCTATTGTCAATGGAATCCGGGAGCCTTTAAAAAAATCCAGCAGTATTATGTGCTGTACCAGGAGCACAAATAATTTATTTCAGGAACACAAGCTTTAGCGTTATGAAACATTTTGTTATAGGACATTACCCAAGAATTATTTATAACTATATGATTGTTTACCTTGAAAACCCAAAGGAAGCTACTGAAAAATAATGAGATATTATAAAGTTAATATTTACAAATTATATAGCATTTCTATATTCTATCAATAATTAATAAGAAATATATTAGAGAAAGGATTCCATTACAATATGAAAACAATTTCATTCAGTTCAGCAATTATGCAGGTGAAGAAAACACAAAGTTTAATAAAAGGAAAACATTAACAAATGGAAAGACATACCATGTCAAATCCTCCCGGGTTAATTAAAATGCTATTCCAACTGTAATCACAACAGGATTTGGGGGGACATGACAAAGAAATCCTAAAATACATCTTGAAGAATCAATGTAAGAAAATAACCAAGACCATTTGGGAAGGGGAAAAAAAAACAGTGATGGTGCAGGATTTTTCAATACCAGATGTTCACTCAGCGATATTAATTGAGTCTACCATCAGCCTACCATAGACCCAATTTGTTGGTTGCATAAGCCAAGTACAAGCAGAAATCAATACTGTGACAGAAAAAATAGGAATGTTCGTACTACATTAAAGTGCATTTCATAAACTGCTACTCTTCCCTAAAAATGTTTATGGAGCAGTAAGGTAGTTCTAAATAAAGCCCAGTGTTATATAAATCTAGTGACCATAAATGTTGACAGCCTAAGAGTTTTAATTACTTGGAAATAAAATCAAGACTGTATGTTTAAAATGGAGCTATGTATCAAACTGCTAATAGAATCTCCAATGGGGAAGGGAGTGAGAATTAATGGGTGCATATGATAAAAAGGCAGGAATTTTCTCTCTCTCTCTCTTTTTTTTTTTGAGAGAGAGTGAGCGAGCGAGCAAGGACACATGTGTGTGAGGGTGGGGGGGGGCAGAGGGAGAGGGAGAGCGAGAATCTTAAGCAGGCTCCACACCCAGCACGGAGCCCAACAAAGGGCTCCATCTCACAACCCTGAGATCATGACCTGAGTAGAAACCAAGAGCCAGACGCTTCCCTGAATGAGCCACACAGGCACCCCAGGAATTTTTTTTTTAAGATTTTATTTTTAAGTAATCTCTACACCCAGTGTGGGGCTTGAACCCACGACTCTGAGATCAAGAGTCGCCCTCTCCACTGACCGAGCCATGCAGGCACCCCTAAAGGCAGGATTTTTTTTTGTTTTTATTGTATATACTTATTTTTACATTTTTACAGCTAGCAAGAGTTCATGTAATCCTTTTACAATAGAAAAGCAGCAGAAGAGAAAAAAAAATGATGCCATATCTTATAAAATTCAAATGAGTTATTGATGACTTAATGATTTATTTTTTTCTACATAATATCCAACTTTCAGTCTTCAGAGTTCTCTGCCAGGAAACACATGGAGTAATTCAGACATGGTCCCTACCCTCAAGGGGGCTATATAAAGACACATGTCTAAGATACTTGAAGTAAGAACAAGAATGAAATGACTTCAAAGACATTGTCTGAGACTAACTCCCCAAGGTCAGGCACCATGTTGTTTCCGTGTAATGAATAGTTCCTTCGTACATTACTTAGTGTTAATTTATGGTGGGCATGATCATCTGCTCACAGAGCTATGATTTCTTTGAACTTATTTGTTAAATTCAGTATCCAGCATTGCTGCCAAGCTGCTATTTCCAAGTTTCAAAACATTACTTTATTTTACCTACTCTTATGGGCTCTAAAGTTAAGGAAAAGGACTTAGTTACAATTTTTAGGCTTGGAAATGTTATGCAAATGAAAGATGTTTGATACCTGTACAATAAAGAGCTAATTGCTTCTTTCCTTTGATCTCTTGTGTGGAAATGTGCCCATTTGGGTCCTTTCCAAAAACCAGAGGACCATTTGGGATTATTAAAATCCAACTAAAGTGTCAAGTGGAATGTGGCTTTGAAAGAGATGTTAGCAAGACAAATGTTAGGTTACCTCCGGGGCATAGTAGTAATAATAATAGTAAACAACAAAAGTGAGCTATTGGAAAACATCAGTGAAAGAGTTAGGCCTTGAACTGAAGACAAGACTCTAGATGTTTCTGCATGGTGATCATCTCAAATAGAGACAAATTCTAACGGTTTGATGCTGTCAAATGCTTCCTTAAATTTGGGTGCATATGACTCAAACACTGAGAAAGAGACATGTCTATCCAGAGGGATAAGAAACGATTCCATACAATTAAACGATACATACATAATGTGATTTGGCAAATGTTTACATTACTCCACACACAAATGTTCAATGACAAATCTTTTGACACTGTAAAATAATCCAAAGTAACTCTTTGTCTTTAGCTTTGTGTGTGTGTGTTGCTGTTTATTTTCTTTTTATGCGTTTACCTGTCAAATTATACTTAAAATTAGGAAACAAGAGTGAAGGACAATTGGTCTTCATGAAGTGTGATAACCTGGTTAGATCAACATCGTTCTCTAATCACAAGTGTAAGTGTAATAAAAATTATTTTTCTCATGGCAGTGTCCACATTTAGATTAAGTTACATGTAGGAATAGACTTTCAAGTAAAGATTACAGTGTTTCAGAACAATAACATAGTTTTAATATATTAACTATAGAAACTTAGAAAGGAGTAATTTTGGTGCTGGAATCAAGTGCCGTCATGATAACATAGAATATGTAGATGATCACATTTTTCTGTGAGTCAGTGCAACAAGAATTAAAATTCTGTGCTTAGGCATGAAGAAGTAACTTTGACCTTTTCCTAGGTTTCTTATATGCTAAGAGACCTCCCAGTTTATGATTGTAGATCTTTCCACGTCTCCGTGTAATTAAAGACTTGGGCACACAGGCATTATACAGAAGGCATGCAAATGCCTACAATTCGACTTGACTGTCTTTGTCCTCTGGCTATTGTAGGACTAGCCAAAGGGAGGAAAAACAGTCATAAATTACACAATAAAACTCACATTGCAACTTTTACTTTTAAATGCATATAACTTTAACACTCAAAATTGATTTCACATAAATCTTAATCAGAATGAGTATATTACCATGTCAATTAACTGCTGCATCTAAAATAACTTTGAACTTTCAAAAAGTCAGTACAAAAAGGGAAAGCTTGGTGAATTGGAAAAGTGTCAGGCGTATTAGAAGCAAATACCTTTCCTAAAACTGATCTTAACCTGAATAACACCCAAGGAACTTCTGATGTGGTTCCAGATCCACAGAACAAAATAGAAAACAATTTTCAGTGGTGCAAGTGTTCCAAAATCTTTCTAGACTGGATTAAGGGGGATGTTCTGATTATAAACGTGTTTCACAGACATGGATGGGCTAGGAAGAGGAATGAGGGTAATGGCTTTCTTTCTAAGGTTGGAAAACCTGACATTGACCAAAATGTGCTAGTGTGGTCTTTTAAGATAAATATATATGATTGAAGTACTTTTTATTTGGTATAGTCATTCTGCAGACATGACATTCAATCCAAGATCCAGTCACCAAATTTACAACCAGCTGAAAAAGTAGCCCAAGAATTCACAGAAATGGAATAAAAATAAAGCAACAAACAATAGTTAGAAGCCAGTCCTTATAATTCATAGTTCCATTTCAGGAAATTTTGCAATTTTTACAGATAATAATGATTTTTTTCATCTATCCCCCACCCCAATATTTAATCATGGCCACATGAAATAAGCTATGTTTTGATTGAAGGGAGTCCAGCTTCTGAATGGGTCAAAGATGCTGAGGATTAGAAAGCAAAACTAAAGTTTTCTTTAGGAACGAGGAATTGTTTTTTGCTTTTGGTGTTTCCAGATTTGCAATGTCTTGGTCTCTTCCCCTACCTCCACATCTCCAAGCCTTCTTATTCTGACAGCTGAGCCTTTTTTAACCCCTGCCCCTTAGACAGACCTCAGTTTCCAGCTCTGGGAACAAATTCTGCTCTGAAGTGGGGAAATTGATTATAAGGAGCTATAGACCAGTAGTTTACCATTTCCACTGAAATTGTGGTTCTATCTTGTACTCCTCTGCAGTTCTCCAGAGACTCAGTCACGTTTTTAAACTCCGTTTTCAAAGTGGCTGGATATTCATGTCACTGAATTCTTGATATTATTTGAATGATCTTCATTAGTCCAGTGGCTTACAAGCTAAGTTCCCACCCTGATCTATTTCCATGTACATTTTGGGTCTTGGAATCTATTTTGACCTTCATTCACAGGTATCTGTTTCCATCTATTTCTCTGGAACTTAGTTTTATTTAAGCATATGACACTAAAATGTCACTTAGAAACAATTTGTGTGGACTGACATTCCATCTGCTGGTTTCACTGTAGGAATTCGATCAGCGCTAGGGGGGCCTTTGAAAGGAGCGCCTCCATCGGACCACTCAGGTCTTGTCAGAAGAGCCTTCTAGCCACTTGTCTGAGGTGGTGCAGGCCCGTCTGCCGGTCTGCTGGTATTCCAGAGGGTCTGGGGAGAAGTTTAGGGGCTCCGCCCTTCAGGTGCCAACTTTCCCTTTCATTTTTCTGATGTCAGCCTCTAGATTAATTTCTTCTTTTCTGTACCTGTCTTTCTGAGTCCATCTCTGATGTTCAATTTTTAAAGACATCGTATATATGGATGTGGGCTGCATGTGGTGGGGTGGGGGGTCCACCAATTTTGCATACAGACTTTCTGACCTGTGTCTCAGCCTGCCTTCTTCTGCACCTACCTCCTTCAGGCCTGGGCCGTTTGGACGATCTGTGGGCAAGTGTGCTTCACCTCTAATTGGTAATTCTCCTCTCTCTCATTTTACATTGTAACTTCCTTTGTAGGCTAAGTTAAACTTCTTAGAATGAATTCGGAGTTCTTGTCTGTTATGAGTTATTTCTTATTCTGTCTTTTTTTTTTTTTTTAGTGGGGAGCGGTGGTGAATAGCTTCATGTCTTTAAAGTCTTTTGGTGGAGTTTCAAGTGGAAGAGAAGATAAATGCTTGTGGTCATTCTGCCACATTTAATCTTACTCCCTGCATGATTTTTGACCTTATCCTCTATGCTAGTTTTTCCAAAGTGTGTTTAGTGAGGTGTTAATAGTTGTTATTAAAAAAAGGAAAGTGGTTCTGTGGTCAAAAATGTTTGGGGAAAACTGGGTCAAACGAAGCTAAATAGTTTCTTTGCTGTAAGGGCTTTTTGGATCATTGAAAATACTAATATTATTTGAGAATCTTAACAGTAGAGGAGTATACAGAATTTCCCAAACCACAGATCCTGTTGGGGCGCCTGGGTGGCTCAGTTGGTTAAGCGACTGCCTTCGGCTCAGGTCACGATCCTGGAGTCCCGGGATCGAGTCCCGCATCGGGCTCCCTGCTCGGCAGGGAGTCTGCTTCTCCCTCTGACCCTCCCCCCTCTCATGCTCTCTGTATCTCATTCTCTCTCTCAAATAAATAAATAAAATCTTTAAAAAAAAAAAAAAAAAAGAATTTCCCAAACCACAGATCCTGTTTTCACCAGGCTAGAACACCAAAACATGAAGTAGGGAATGCTAATCAAGACAGTTCAGAGTCCATCCTAGCTTGACCCTTAAGCCTTGGTAGTAAACCCCCCGAAATGAGGGTTTATTGCAAAAAACATGAGATACTTATGGATTGACATCTCTTCCTGAGGCACACTGACGTCCTAGGTGCTGGAACTGCAGAGGCTGGCGTGCGCAGCTGCCTCTTGGGGTCCTCATACTAGTTAGCATGGAGTGACTGACACTCTGTTCATCTTTCATTCAATTATCCTTCTTAAGAGAGAGACCCTGATATGGTTGGTGTTACCACTATTCAACAAAAGATGCTCCCTTTGGAACAGGATCTTGTACCAAACCATCTCAGAAAAGGCTGGGCTTCCTTGGGGCTCATGAATTCATTCTCAGCAGGCACTGATTTGTAATCTAATCATCTGGCAGAAAAAGTTAGAATTCTTGCAGACAGTGGACTGAGCATTAATTATTTTTTGCACAGAAAAAACTGTCTAGGATCACTTTCCCCCCAAAGTGGTTTAAGAGTGGTAGGCAGTGAAAGTTCCTGTGACTTCTCTTTAGTGATAAGGCCATTGAGACATTTTAAATGACAACATTGGATTGGAACCATAGAAACATCCTGGTGGGAACATGAATTCGAGTAATTGAAAGTGAAGCTTCCAAGATGAAAATATTGCAGAAGTCTAGGGCAAGTAAATGCTAGAGAAGAAGAAACCTGCAGCCAACCTCATTCATTTACCTGCACCCTACCAACTATTTACAGTGTCCTTGACCTGATCCTCCTCCACATGATCAAGGACCTTCCTCTTATGCCCTCCTGTTTTCCTTATGTATCCCTTAGTATTGATTATTCCCTTTCTGCCGATAAACACGAAAAGTAGTTCCTCCTATAAACTGCTCCTAGACCACTTTCTTTTCTAAATCCAGTATCTTTCCGTTATTCTTATTTTCACTTGTTGAAAGGCTTTACCAACCTCCTTTTCTCATTTCTTACACCTTTCAATCTATTGTAGTTTAATTCATGCCCCCAATATTTTTACCGAAATTTATATGATCACCACACTCTACTAGAGTTTTCCTCTATCATTTTACTCTCTAAATTCAAATGCTCCTATTTCTGCAAACTTTGCTTAAATATTGATGTCTCTAAGAGCTCCTTCCTCAGCTCCTCTTACTCTACTCACTTTCTCTGGATGATCTACTTTCATTGTTGCAACTGTTGCCTGTTTTCTGATGACTTCCAACCTTTTATCTCCAGCCGCACCCTGCCCCCCCGAGCTTCAGACTTGTATAGCCACTGTCTGTGAGATATATCTCCACCTGGATGTCCTACAGGCATCTCAAACACAACATGTTCAAAACGGAATCATCTTTTCCCTGAGCCGGTACCTTCTCAGCCATTCTCTGACTCAATTGCTGGTTCAGCTCTAATCCATCACCCAAGTTAGGAGTCGTCTTTGATTCTTTCGACACCCCCATGCTTCAGATAAGATCTACAGATTTTACTTTTAAAATAGGGCTTGTATTTGTCTCCTTCTCCCTTATACTTGCAGTCTCTGTCCTGGTTTGGGCAAGCTTTTATCATCTCTCACCTGACTTCTGAAAATGTCTCCTGACTTCTCTCCCAGACTCAATCCTTTTCCCATCTTCCCCCCTCAATGTTATCAGACTTACTTATCGGAAACAAAGATGTGACCATCTCACTTCTCTATAAAATCTTTCGTTGGCTCTCCATGACCTATAGGATGAAGTCTAAGCTCTTACCATGATCTGGCCCTAGCCCACTTTCCCAGGCCCTGATTTTAATTGATGTTCTACAATATACAGAATTGCATGCTGGGGATATGTTGAGTTTGAGATACTCAAGGGAACCCTAAAAAATGTTCTCCTAGCTCCTTTTACAGTAGTTAGTACAGCGCTCATATAGACACTCAAATATTTGTTGAATTAAATTGCCATTACTAATTTATTAAAAATAGCCATGCTGATAAATTCTGGGATCTGCTATCTAAGCTATCTATATTTGGATCAGTTCCTTTTTCTCTGAAAGTCGTTACCTCAGTGTTTTAGATAGGTGAATTTGGGCTTTTTTCTTCATTGTGTTTATGACAAACTTTTTTTTTTTTAAGATTTTATTTATTCATTTGAGACATACAGAGAGAGAGAGAGAGAGAGAGAAAGCATGAGCAGGGAGAGAGGCAGAGGGAGAGGGAGAAGCATGCTCCTCACTGAGCCAGAGCCCGATGTGGGGCTCGATCCCAGGACCCCGGGATCATGACCTGAGCCGAAGGCAGACGCCCAACCATCTGAACCACCCAGGTGCCCCTATGACAAACTTTTAAAGTTTGAAGGAGAAAGGGAAAAACTTCAAGCCCATCACATAGAAGGAAAACTTTTCTAGGTCAGCTAAGCTTTTGTTTACATAATTAAAATTAAATAATAAAGAGTATAAGATGAAGATCTAACAATAATGGGAAATCATCTCTGACAAGGAATTGAAAATCCTTTCTTCTTTCCGTGGTGCCAGAATCAAAGGAAACCTGGTGTTATTAGAGCTGGGTAGTAATGCCAGAGGGATTTTTTTTTTCCTTTGGACTGAGTCAAAAGCTGTACACCTGCCAGAAAACAGAGATCTCATGTAAGGTTTATACAGCTGATTAGACTAATTAATAATCACGAAACAGCTGTGGATTTGCCCCTCCTGCAGCCAGGTCTGGGCCGATAATATTTTTGTATCCTTCCCAGGTTTTGGCTTGCTCATAGTAGATGTCTGCCACATAACTAAAGGCACTATCCAAAACCACTCTTGGGCAAAAGCTACCTGGATCCTGTTTGTTGTCCCGCATAAACATTGGGAAAACAAAATTCCATTTCTGCCCATGAAGAGAAACACCTGCTTTTCTAATCAGCAGGAACATTGTAGTCAAAACTGATGTACACCAGTTGGGAAATTGTTTATAGATTCATGGTGACAACATATTCTCTCTCTCGGTGACTTGACAGATGAAAGAGGTGCCCCCAAGACCTCTCATCTTACCTATGGCGACAAGAGCCCATTGAAGCAGGTTTGTTATGTCTATGATAGAATTCCCACCACAAATCAAAGAGGACACATCAAGATCTTACTGTAATGATTATAACAATCCTTCTCAGGTATGTGTGAATCTATTGTGGGAATGGTTTGATTGAACACCAGAAGATACAAGGCTCCCAACCTCAAATTCTTATGGTTCTCGCACAGCTGATTTCAATTCTTGCTATTACTCTATGACAAATCGCTTTGCCAGCTCATAAGATGAGCATAGAGGCAAAAAATGGTTATTATTAACAAATTTCTGCCCTTTAATATGTTTTGCATGAGACCAATAATCTACTTTTCCCTGGCTTGCTACATTAATCATCAAATCATCTTTTGCAAGGGCTTTTAGATTTTCTTGATTTTTTATAGTAAGCTCACAGTGATTTAAGATGTTGGGTGATAGTTTGGAAAGATTATAAAACATCAGGGTCAGCACTAGAAACTTCCTGAGGTACAAATAGTACATATTGTTCAAGACTTAAGTAACAATATGCCTAAGTGACGAACAGGTTAGAGACTTTGTGATGAAGAGAGCCAGTTGAGAAAGATGATCTTATCATTCTGTGGTGTAACTGGAAAGGCAAATGCTCCCAGAAGTATTTTAGCTCAAACAAGAAAACTTCAACATGGATAACACTGCTCCAGAACCAACTGAGATAATTTGGACAATACCTAGGTAGCTTGCCAAGTCAACACACGTTAGAAATAGGGCTTAAAAAGCAATTTATACACGATCATTGCACATAATTAAAAAGTCAAATAAGTGACATCTTAAATCATTGTTATGCAAATTAATGATAATTTTTTTAGTAATATTTAGAAGTCAATATTCTAGTTCTGGTGGTTCAAAGAGTCTTTGTTGTTCTCAAATTCCATGACCATTAGTGTCACTGGTTAATGCTGCGGCAGGAGATACATGTAATGCAATTGTGTGGGAAGGGTATCTTCTGTTTTTAATTGGAGCCATGCTGGAAATCCTTTGGTAGACTTCTCCTTTTTAGGCTTCCAGAGGGACTAAAGATGAAAAAGAAAAACAGATCCCCTCCCCAAAAATACTAATTGAAGACACATTATATAAAAATAAGTAAATAAACAAACCTTTTCTAAAAGAGGCAAAAACCCGATCTGTATGTTGTCTTTCAAAGTCCCCATTCTATGTGGGTTTTGGCAACCTCCGATCAGTTTTCTCAGCCAACTCTGATACTGGGCTGGCTCAGCGGCAAGATTATTTCTTCCTCTTCCAGACTACCTGCTCTTGTGTTCCTAAATCTTGACTTTTTGCAAATCGGATAGGAACTTAAAGGGTGTTCTATTTTTTTGTGGAAGAAAGAAATAGACACACAGTTTCCTACAGTGTAGAAGCTCTCTGCAACAGCACGGCCAAGCTTCAAGTTAGTAGATCAAAACTGAAAATGCCCTGCTCTCCCCGGTGGGTGCAGGCTCTCACTTCCCTGAGATGCAGATGCATTTGTCATATACAATTACATATAAAAAATATAACATAGAGTATTTAGAAGAACCAATACAGTGTCAATAACTTTTGGGTAGCCATAAAAACCTGGGGACCAAAATGGATTCTGACCGTCATTTTAGGGCTGAAAAACAGGCTCCAAGAATCCTTTAGTTGTCATTTCCCTAGTCAACCCAATGACTGCCTTCTGGTTTACAAGGGGGAGGGGTGCATTTGAGAAAGAAGGAGTGAACCCGTATCTGACAGAATGATCAAATGAGACATTTTCCATTGCAGTTTCAGCAGAATTTTCTGAGCTCTAGAGCAAACAACAGGAGCCAAGTAACCTCATATATCAAAAGCAATGTCTGAACAATGTATGCAAAACTTGAAAAAGTGTGGACAAAATCCAGCTTGCAAACCTTTGTCTCATTAAAAGAGTAGGAGAATGAAGATGAAGGGAGAGAGAGAATTTCAATCTGAGAAGTTGTCCAAAGGCTTGGTGGTCTTCCTCCCTCATAGAGAGTGGCTTCTTCACCCTTGCTTCAAGCCAAGTGGAGGGGCCTTCAAGAGACCAACTTTGAGAGGTGGACATGTGTCCTTTGGGGTTTGTGGAGCATTAGAATTGGTATGAGACACGGTGGCTATAGATCAGCTTTAAGGTGGCTGGGGGAAGGATAAAATTATTTTCTGCTATCAGCTTATCAGCTTAGCCTATTATATTACTGACTACAGATAAAATCATTTTAACCACGGGGCGTTGGGGGCTACTCAAAACACAGGTCCACCTGTTTAATGCATTGGATAAACCATGGAGGAAGGTCATTCATGAGTTTAGCACATTAAATTGTCTTGATTTTCAAGCTCCACCAAAGACTTGCTACCTTCTTTGGCCACAATTTCCGACGGGAGGGTTCAGAGTCTATTAGATAAGGCAAGTGTTCTCCAGGTTTCCATCCTTTTGGCCAGTGATCCTAGTTTTTAAGTGTCTACATAAAAACTAATTCTTTTTTAACTTCTTATTTTTTAGAGCCTCCAGTTGTGATTGCTGCATGTTTTGGCTGAGTGACGTTGAATACCTCATTTAATCTCCTCCTCACATAGTTTTTTAAAACAAAATAACACTGACAATGAAATTAAAGATATAATGAGAAATTTAAAAAATCAAAAGCTACAATAAATAAAGAGCCAGCATAAATACCTCATGAAAATGGCATCCACATGTGCCCTGCAAAAACTCCTTGTATCGCCCCATTGTTATAGTAAATGTGTCAACCACTTCATAGCCATAGGTTTTTGCAGCATCCAGAATAATCACATTTTCTTTCCATAAGTTCTGAACTTCACTCTGTATTGCAACGGAGAAGAATGGGAATATTTTTTTATTTAAATTCAATTAGAATGAGAATTTTTATTAAGAGGATTGTTTTATGATTTAATAACTCAGATAGAAATCATGTGAATATCATCGTTTTTACAGATTGGTCCCACTGCAAGAAAAATAATTTCACATGCATTTCTTAAAGATGTGTTATCAGTTTTTTACTCAAAATATAAATACAAACATTTATGTATGTATAAAATGGCAACACATAAATATCTAGAATGACACACAGTTTGGAACTCTTCCTTCTATGAAAAGTAATTAGGTTTATTTCCCACAAAGGTTCATTGAAATATTTAAAATTCTCACTTTAAAAGTCAAAATTTGAACACCACAAAGGCTATCTCCATCTATTTAGATTCTTAATCATTTAGTCATTTGAATATTAATTAGTATCTGTTCTGTGCTTAGCTCTGTGCTAAGGGACAATACAAGGATAAATAAATCATGGCCCCTGCTCCTAAGACATTGCATTCCAATAGGAGGAACAGATTTGTAAACATTTACTAAGACCTTTATTGGATATAAATATCCTAGACTCTGGGCTAGTAGGGAAGAGGGAATAGCTGAGTGGGGCAAGGGGATAGCTAGACAGTGAGGCTTCAGGAAGGGGTTCCAGAGCAGAGTGAGGTTTGCCTGTTGGATGGCGGTGGGGCAACAGAGAAGGGGAATGTGCTTCAGGGAACAGCAGAAGTGACTGAAAGCTCCAGCTGCTGCTTCTCAGGATCATATTCTTCCCTCCCTCCCCAATCATGTCCAAAGCAATGATGGTGCTTGGCAGAAAGTCTAATTCAGGCCCACTGTTGAGAGGAGGGACCCCTCCGCTAACTATTCCAGCTCTGGGATTTCTCATCAGCTTGACTAGTACTTTCTCAGACTTTCCCAGACTGAGCTGTAGTCTGAGACTCTTCCTACCTCATCCATCCTTCTTCCACTCCTTTCACATCAGACAGTTATAGCCAACCACAGTGCCCAATAGTGCCCAATATATAGTAGACACTCCAAAAATATTTGGTGCAAGATTGAGTGATATGCATTAGGTGCTGGGGCCTGAAACTCTTCCTGCCTCCTCAGCACCCTTCCCTTTATTCTTTCCAGACATTCTCCTTAATAAATCCCCTTCCTCTGCTAATTCTGTCTATTGTAGGTTTCTTGGAGAACCCAAACTCACAGAGGAAGGGACCTGCTCTTGCCTTTTCTAAAGGATAAAAATGCTTCTCATTTTTCAGTTGAAAAAGCAAATCATGGGGACGCTTGGGTGGCTCAGTCGGTTAAGCGTCTGCCTTCGGCTCAGGTCATGATCCCAGGGTCCTGGGATCGAGTCCCACATCAGGCTCCTTGCTCAATGGGGAGCCTGCTTCTCCCTCTCCCTCTAGTCTCTCTGCTTGTGCTCTCTCTCTCTGTGTCAAATAAATAAATAAAATCTTTAAAAAAAAAAAAAAGAAAAAGCAAATCACTTGCTTTTGTTGATCCAACTGCAAGGTAAAAGAAGCAGTACAAATATGTCTAATTTTCTGTCTTCTCCACTGTGTTAGCATACCTATCTTTAGGTGACATCTAAAGAAGAGTGTTCCCCCCAAAATAAAAGCAGTGAATAGAAAAATTCCTAAAGAAGAAATCTAGAGGAAAGGAACGTATGTGAATTTGGTTTATGCCATCATGTGAACAATGATGTTCAATATTGTTTGTAGACTTCTTGTCCAGTTACAAGTATTTTCTCAACTTTAATATGTCTAGCTATGAAAGGTATATGGAACCTTACAGTAAGCAGTTTCTAAAGAGAGTTTTCTAGAGAAAGGTGGGTTCTCTGGAAAGCAGATTCCTGAGATGGGAATTTGCCTGCAGGAGGCTGACGGGAGAGTGTTTTGGGGATCAACACCTGTAAGGAAGTGATGTAGTTCTAAGAGAGGCTTTTGTGGATCCCCCGGGAGTTCTAGAGCTGGCCTGGTCCCTCCAAGATGGCTCAAATTAGGGAAAGGGGGCTGAATCTTGGTACTCCTACACTGGCAAGTCGGGCCTGGGCAGCAAAAGGCAATTCCTGGCAAGAGTCAGGTGGGAGTCCTTACTGGGCCATACTTCCAGTGGCCCAGGTGAATGAATGTCTCAGTCTTGAAGGGGGGATCTGGGAGGAGCCAAATCATATGAAGTATCACTCACTCATTCTCGCGTGAGATATTTTTTGAGATTCTACTACGTGCTGAGAATTGTGTTTTGCATTGGGGGTACCAGAGTGAGCAATGTAGCCCTCCCTCCTGTCCTTGCTCTCACAGAAATTAGTCTAGCAGGGGAGACAGACAACCAAGGATTGTATCTGTTGAGAGACATAAACAAAGACACACGGCCCTAGTATAGGAGCTCCTGGCAGGAGTAGCCAATGGAGTTTAGTGTGTCAATTAAGTCTGCCCAGTGGTAAACTAACACTGGAAGGGTAATTAGAAGTTGTTCAGGTGAAGAGGTGGTGGGAGAGTGGACTCCACGAAGAGGGAACAGTGATTTCCAAGATCTGGATGTGACTGAGAGCCTGGCGTGCTTGAGAAACTGAAACTTGCCCAGTAGGACTGAGCTCAGTAGTGGTGCATGCATGCATGTGTGCATCTGTGCATATGCACGGGTAGCAAGTCTACAGAGAACAGTAGAGGCAAGCTCTTGAATGGCCGTGCAAGAGTATGACTGAGTCCAGCCTTAGTTTCTGCCTCCACTTGCTATTATGCCTTTCTCTTTTGTTCTATTCTTTTCCCTCCACTTCTCCCCTCCTTTTGTCTTCTTTCCATATGAGAAGACTGATGAGGATCATTAAAGCTATGGTGGGAGGCATACTATTCAACACAGGATCTGGTGCATAAAAGTGCTGTAGAAATGTTTGCTATCTGCTGACATGAATTGATTTTGAGTTTGGAACCTAAATATAAGTAGGGGTCCAGTTCCTGCAAGGGGTAAAGTGGGGGCTCAAAGCAGAGTCCTCCAGAAGGAACTATAACCTTGACTGTAGACTTCAAATAACAGTCAAGGAGAGTCAACTCAAAACCATTATCAAAAGAACTCTCGTCTAATCCCCAACAGCCTCCAACACTTCAGCTACCCCAGATGCTAAATACCTCAACTCATCTTAAGTGACTTTCCCCTCCCCACACTCCCTCTAAGAGGCTGAATTTGGAGACTTGACTTGGGCCACATTCTACCAGTTCTCCTGATTTTGCATCAGAGATCTGGCACCGAGGCGGGCAAAGTTTTGAGAAGGCAGAGGGGATCGTGTCATCTGTTCCAGGGAAAGCTAGGAGGGCTCAACATAACACACACACACACACACACACACACACAGAAATCTCACTCAATTTATACAGTAAATGGACAGCTTCCAGTCTCTCCCGGGGCTCCCTGGAGCAAGCACACAGAGTCCCGGTGGCCCGTGAACTCTCCTTACTCGAACGAGAGCAGCTGGTTCTCTTACCCACAGAAGCTGCCTTCCTTTTCTTTTCTGAGACTTCTATTCAGTGCTGAGACCATTTTACTCTTTTCTGTAAGAACTGGTCGGAGGCCTCTCACTCCTCCCATTTCTGAATATCCAAGCAAAGGAAAAACTAATGATGCTACTTCAAAGACTTTTTTTTTTTTTAAAGCAATCAGCCAGAAATCATCTTCAAAAAAGCCACTCATTGATACCGACAAGTTCATTAGTGGTTTCAGCATAAGTCTTTAAAGGTGTATGAAATGTTAGTGGGGTAAGGGGATACTTAAAGATTAATCTTTCTCATCTACCCCTCAGTTCTTTACTTTTTCATAGCATGGTGTCTCCTTTCTTATAGCTCAAAGCATTATTCACAACGTGTTAATGGGATATGGTCGCCTTATTTCCAGGAATAAGTAAGTATAACTGATTTGAAATCCTAATCCTTAAGTACGTTATCTCCTTTGATTTTTATGAAGGTGGCTGAATCTTACATAGTGCCTTGTAGGTCCTTTCTCAGACATCAGCAAAGATCCTTATAGGAACCATAAAGTTCACGTAGCCTGGAGGGAATGCACCTACCTGTCTCAAGAAATGCAATCCATCCACTGGGAGATGAAATCCAATTCCCAAAGTTTTGATGATCACAAGGATATTGAGTAAATTTTCCCTGAGAAATAATCAGAATTCTGAGGTCATAAACTTTGATTACATCTCTTGGTGTTTGTGCTTACATAAACAAATACAATGGAATTCTTTTAGGATGTGATAATTGGCATATAAGACCAAATTCTCATTTTATAGATTTGGTATATTTTAGGGTTTTGGTTTTTCTTTTTTTTTTTTTTTTTTAGACAGAGTTTTATGTGTCAGTGGGCGTGTTTTTACCTGTAGGAAATATAAATGTGGATACCGAAGAGCTCTCTTGTGATTGGATACAAAAAGTATTTTGAAACATTTTAAACTGGACTTCAAGTATGTAGTTCTAAATTACAAGCTGCTTTTCCCATAAAATCTTGATAAAATTGAGTCACCTCAAAGGTGACTTTTCTTTTTCACTTCGAATACTAATGACAATTCTTGTTGCAGAAACTTACCTCTTCAAAACCTTGTGAATAATCTGTAGGTGATTGGAATTGAGCCACTGAACACCACCGACGACCAATACCGTCCGGCCCGTGTTCTCCAGGGGACGGGATCTGAAATCCAGAAAGGAAAACAACACATGTTGCCTTGAAACAGATGCTCAACCTTTTCTCAGCAGTGCCTCACATTTCACTGAACCATAGCTAGTATCCTGATCACCGGACCTCCTTGTCGTTTCCAACTCGTTTTCAGCCATATTACTTGGGATTTAAGCTTTTCAGCACATTTGATGTACAGGGAGCAATTATGGCCCCCGGTAAAATGTCAGTCCATTGTGGCATTACGCCATCCATAATAGTTCCACTGTACCTTTGCAAGAGATGTTCGAGTGCTTTCTCAAACGTTGGTCTCAAGGAAGGGCTTATCCAGAACTGAGGATAATAGGAATAACTGATCAAAGTCTTCCCACCGTTGATGTTGTGATAGAATTTCGTGCTGTGCACCTTCTGCCATTCCTGCAGGGTTTCATTTAGTCTTTCGATCAGATAGTACATTATTCCTCGGTTGGTTGAGTCTCCAATGAAAAGAATCTATGAGGTAAAGAAAAATATTTGCTTTCAAATCTGATGTTTACATGGTGTGAGAGACAATACAAAGTAAGTCATTTGTTGAATACTCCTAAAGGCACAAGGCTAATTCCTTGAAGGAAAGCCCTTTCAGCTGTTAGAAATGACATTCATCATATCCTCCCCCAAACCTGTTCATTTTCCTCTCTTCCATATTCCTCACAATGCTATCAGCCTCTGACCTGCTCACTCATGTTTAAATCTTCTTGCTTTCTGCTCTCTTGTTTCTCCACCTCCCTTAGGCACTTTGCTTTCCCATCTAACGAGCTTAACAGATTTTATGGATTCAGGCATGAGGTATTTTAGTGCTGTAAGAATACTTAGAGATTTTTCCAACCTCTTCATTTCATAGATAAGAAAACTGGGAATCCACTGAGGTTAGACAGCTCAGTAGAAGTCACGCCACTGTTTGAGAAAAGAGCCACAGAACTGGAGCCTGAGTCTCTGAAGAGCCATCTGTGTCCCAGGGAGCGAACCCCAGCCCCATTGGCCCTGGAAGACTCCTACTTACCCGCTCCTCCATACCCCCCCCCCCACCGCGTGAAGCAGCTCTGCTTCAGGCTCCTATCACCCCAAAGCTGTGGGAATGGCTGCCCTCGAAGTCAGGCTATACGCACAGCACTACTGGGAGAAATTTCCCAATGCCTACTTCGGATCCTCTCACTTTCATGCTCAAAAACCTTACTGGCTGTCCATTTTCTACAGAATCAAGCCCACGTGACTTACGTTCAGCCAACATTTGCAGAAATTTTATTGCATCTCAGACTCTGCTAGGTGGAGATTTCACACGGGGTACCCCTTTTTAATCATAATGGTGAGGTTTGAGTCATTATTTCCATTTCACAGACGAAGAATTTGAAGCTCAAGGAGATTGAGGTCATAAATCTAGTAAATGGGGAACACAGGACTCGAACCTAGGCCCTTTGACTCCAAGTGCAGGGTCAATGGTCCCGTCTTCTCAATGCTTCCGCTCGTGTAAGCAGGTCAGATTCCTACTTTTTCGCTGAACATGATTTGCACTCTCCCACAACATCTGTTTCCCCTTGTGCTAATCCGCCTGCCTAGCAAGCTCTTCCCTCTACAACCCCACCTGTGTAAACGCTACACAACCTCCAGACCCCAAAGAAACAACCGCCTGTCCCAGTGGGTCTTGTCCAATACCCCAGCTTGTCCAATGACCTTCTCTGTCCTCTGTGATTTCATTACATTTTTAATTTCCATTACAGATTTTATCAAAGACTACATGACATTATAGCTATTTGTGTCTGTGTCTTTTTTCTCCTATCACATCAAGAAATATTTGAGGTCAGAGTCAGGGTTAATTTCTAAATTTTAATTTTCCCCATACTACCATGCATACACTTTAAAAATATTTATTGAATTGAAAGTCAAAGGGACTTTTGTTAGAGACAATCCTTTTTAATGTCTTTGGACAGGTTTATTTCATTCTTCAGTTTTCTCTCTCTGTGTTGCGATTTCTCTTTCTGTTAGTCATGCACATATTTTTCTCTGATTTTAACAGCAGTCATTGCTGTCATTTCTCAGGACTACAGCATTTGTCCATACACAGCAAAGTGAGTGAGAATCTGCAAATTTCATTCTTCCATGGTAAATGTATTCAATAAACTGTGTGAAGAAATCCCCAAAGCATCTCTGATTTGCCCTCAGATCGAACACCCAAAGCATTGTCAAGCTAAACTGAAAAATTTAAGATGTCAAGGCCCCAGTCACTGATCCTCTCAGTCAAGTTCCATTTGTGGCAATAAAATTCCAGTATGATAAAATAATTTGTGAAATCACCTGAAATTCTTCTTACTGGATGTAGCCTGTATAACGATCTGTTTTTCTGGTCTAGATTTCTGATTTTTAAAAGGGAAATTTAAATCATCTGGAAAGCTCTTAATTTCAGATACTAGTAATTACCCAGCTCCATCTGTACTAGTTTGCTGGGGCTGCCATGACAAAGTACCACACACTGGGTGGCTTATGCAACAGAAATTCACTTTCTCATGATTCTGGAGGCCAGAAGTCCACGATCAAGGTATTTACATGGTTGATCTCTTCTGAGGGCCTTTCTCCTTGTCTTGTAGATGGTCATCTTCCCTCTGTGTCTTCACATGGTCTTTCCTCTGTGTGCGTCTGTGTCCTAATCTCCTGTTCTTGTGAGGACACCAGTCACACTGGATTAGAGCCCGCCCATAAGACCTGATTTCACCTTCATTACCTCTTTAAAGGCTCTACCTGCAAACACAGTCACATTCTGAGGTGTTGGGAGTTAGGACCTCAATGTATGAATTTGGCTGGGTGGGAACACATTTCAGCTCTTAACACCGGTAAAAGACCTTTAAGATCAGCTCTTAAACTAAAGTGTCACTACAGGTTTTCCGACGGGTTCTTTTCATTACAGTGTGGAGATGCAATCCCTCCTAGGGTATCTCCCGGCAGCCAGTAAGATCACTGGGGGTCTGTATTGTGGTCTGCAGGGAGAGATCCAGGGGTTTTGGAAAATCAAAGTAGCTGCATGTTACTGAGAGAAGAAATTTTGAGCTTTTGTTCTTTTCTGTGGGGTGATACAAAGATGCAGCCCACAGAAAATGTCAGAGGCAAAAAGAATTACATGTCAGAATTCTTAGGTACAGTAATTTATTAACCTAGACAGTCTTAGATAAAATAGGACTGCTCCAAAAGCTTCCTTCTCTTATGTGTAAAATGGGGGAATATAACAGCACCACCTTAGAGAACGTCAGTGAGATGTTCATACCTGTCTTGTTCCTGGTGCACGGTAAGCTCCCAATGTGAGCCAGCATGAAGGCACAGGAAAGTGTAGTGCTTGTGAAGGCATCCAGTGGGCCTTGCGGTGCATTGCTAGGCACTTTAAATTCATTAACTTGTTTAGAAGAAACATCAGAGAAGAAGGGGAATGTCTCAGTCACAGCACTTGCCCTGCGAACCCTGCTGCAGATTCCCAGCAGGATTCACAGGGCTGCTGGTGAAACTGGAGCTCTGGATGGAGAACCGGAAGAGAGATCGCCACCCTGAGCAAACCGACACTCTCAGAACCACCTCTCACCTCTCCATCCCTGACTAGTGACCAACAAGACCTGCGGGGATGGGAGAAGGAAGCCTCATCACCAACATGTGCAAGACAAGTGCTAAACTGCAAATAACTAGGTAGCATTTTTCAAGTCTAGCGGACACGACTCTGGGAAGAATATTTCCTAGAGAATTGTTTTCTCCCGATGCCTTTCTATTCATGAAAGAGAGAGATGATAAATTGTAACTAAAATGAAAATGCAGTTGTGATTTTAAGATGGCCTGTTCTGTAGGGGAGCAGTTTTTGTAAGAGGCTGATGGATATTCTTAACTAAAAGAGTTCTAACTTCAAAAGGTCAGTTCTCTTAAGTGCACATACACAATTTAAAAGTAACATCAGGAAATAGAGTGGGTCCCCCCCCCTAGTTACATGGCTAATAGTTGAACTTCATATCTTTTAGATCATTCAATTTGGGGAATTTTCAAAAACGACATTTGTAGATTATTTGTTTTAAAGGTCAACTTTAAAAGGCCTAAATTTCCATAACAAATATCCATAACTGGCCATAGAATTTGTAAATAATTCTTCTCTCCCGTGGATATTATTGCCCTACACTAGTATGGCACAGGCAATTAACGAAAAAAAAATTGTGAGCATTAAGTACAAATAACCAGTAAGCAATTATAAAAATAACCAATGTCAGCAATAAAACATCAAAATAACTAGTTATTCCCCCTACCAAAATAGCAAAGATTTTGAAAGCCCCTACAGTCTTATGAGCTCAGGGAAATGAACCCTCTCACTTACGACTGTGTGAGCGCCACTATGGCGAGGTTTTATCTTCTTTCTTTTCAACTGTTGAATCCCAAGTTCCAGAATAGTGCCTGGCATAAGAGTTGGTTCTCATGTGTTAAATGGATGAATGGAAAGTTTGCTGTCGTGTGTAAATTGGCAGGTTTTAAGGAACTCCACTTCTAGGGAATATTTAAAGATGTCTATTACAATATATTTTAAAAGCAAAATACATTGGAAGCAGTACAAGTGTCTACCAGATTCCTTATATTAAGGTATAATCATCCACTTGAATTTTTTTCATCTTTTAACAATGATAACATAATATGGATACACTGTGATGGGGAAGATTTCAGTTAGCTTTTATAAAAAGCTCATTGCAATCAGAATATAAGTAACGATGGCACGTTTGTGAAAGTAAAGCGTGTGGATGTGTAGAAGTGGTCGTGGAAAGTTACCCGTGGTTATTTTGAAGGGGAGGATATGACAGTTTATTCTCTTTCCCAAAATGAACATATATCGGCTTTTTACGACAATAATCAAAAACCCCGCAAAAGCAGCTGCAGTGATAGCAGTAACAGTAAGTCCGTTTTGTTTAAAAATGCTTTGAAAATTCACATTAAAAATAATCAGCTTAAACAAATTTTATTTCAACTTTTGTGAAACAATGGCTTAAGGGTCGGTTCAATTAAGCCCATCACGGGAATCATGTGACTCCTATTTCGGATCACAGTGCAACTTTATTCCAAAGACTGAATGGCATTTTCCCATGCAGCATCTTCTCTGGTCCTTCGGTGCAAGAGGGGAGCCTGCCTCCATCCAGGTGGGCCCTGGAGAGTAGCAGGAGCTTCTGTGCCTGGTTGTGTCTTGGGAGGCTGGACCTCAGCTCATCAGTGGGAGACAGAGATGTGGTTAGGGGACTTTTGTATCTGTTCTATTCCCGAGACTCGGCAGGCAGTATGTCACTGAGAAGTTCACAGTGGCTGGCGTATTTCCTACTCTTTTTCACACTGCCATGGACCAGAGGACCTAGAAGCATATCATGTTCCTAGGCTCTATTAAAGCTTGGGGCTTATTAAAAAGTCACCTTATTAAAAGCACATGAAATGGTTTAATTATCTTTGTTTTCATTTCTTAATATTATATGGTCCCTGTATTAGATGGGGTAGGCTATGTGCTGTAACAAATAGAGCTCCGAGAAGTATTATGGCCTACACGCAATGGAAGTTTATTTCTCCCTTGGGAAAACAGTCCAAGCGGTTCCAGGCAGGTGTGTGTGTGGAGTGGGGGCAGGGTCCCTGGATGGTTAGAGAGTACCTGCTTCAATGATGGTTTCGAAGAGCTTTGCAGGCATTGATATTCAGCTGAGGGAAGGAGTAAGGAGCTGCCAGGTTGTCTGTGGGCCCACCTTGGCAGCGGGGCACATCCCTGCTGCTCACACATTCCACTGGTTAGAACTCCGTCATAGGGCAGCAACTAATTTCAAGCGAGACTGAGAAATGTAGTCAAGCTACATTTGCCAGGAAGAGGAAGAAATGGGTCTGATGAACACTTAGCTAGCCTTTACACATTCTCCTACATGCTGTCTTTCTGGGGAAAAAAACTAAAACCTAAATTCAGATTTTTCCACATGTGAATTAGTGAAAGTATGAAACAGCTAAATTTATAATCCACATGATGCATAAAAAGACTTCTTTGAAAAATCAGTCCCTGAGACAAATAATAGCAAGAAATATTGCTAGTATTAATATTAATATTAGTATAAGTATTAGTGAAAATGCAACCAAGATTGGGAATTTTTGACTGAAATATAAAAGTAAAATGATTTTCATTCCATTCGTCATGAACGAAGGGAACTAAGAATGGTGATACTTAAACATGCAAATATTGTACTTATTACCTCCTTTCTGCAGAGTCATCAAAAGTAATAAGGACCTAGGTAGCAAAGCAAGTTATAAAGAAATGAAAAGAGAAGCACTGGGGGCTATCTGGGTTGAATCAATATAAAGGCAGTAAAATATCTGGAGCTTGTTAGCTTCTCAGATTCTCCTGATCTGATGAGGCTAAAAAAGAATTGGGTATATGTAGAATTAATAGGCCAGGAAAAAACCCTTGATTTTCAATAATTTCCCTCCTTCCTCTCTTTCCTCTTGCATAGGTTCTATCTTCAGTATTCACGGAAATAGGGATATTTCTTCAGAATGAACAAAATGCATGTAGATGCCAAGACAGGACTCAGTCCAGCTTACAGGAACCCACTGAAACCTTCCAGGAGGGGAAATTATATAGGCATGCCATAGAAGCTACTTGTCCATTAATCTAGGCAATGCCGGCTTACTGGAGTACTCTCTCGTAGGTAAATAAGGAAATGACTGTGAGGTAAAGGGGCATTTTACTCATTACCTCTAGTCCAGGGCCAACCTTAGCCCATCTATTTAGAAAGCTCCACAGTGATTCTGATGAGCCCTGTGATTGGGCACCGCTGTTCTCATAAGATAAATGCTCATTTCTAAACGAAGCAAGGGGTCATTCAGTCCTAACAGGAAGCTAAGACTGATCAGATGGCTAATGATGATTAGGGCATGATGAAAATCTAGCTCAGCAAAGCATCTCTCTGTGAAATATAATATGGTTACAATGAATGTTTTCCAATGATGCATTTTGATTAAATCAGCTATAGATAACCAACCAAATCGCTCTTTGGGATCAAGAACAAATGTAAACTGCCATTTAGGCAAATCACCTTCAAATACATGAAATTTGGCAAAAAGGGGAAACAAACAACTAAACTCTATCACCTAGATATAGATCTTCTAGCTGCATGGAACAAAATTATTTATCCATATTGCTATTCCATCTGGGCTGTGGGCGTTATGGATAAGCCATCCTTTCCTGGGGAGAGTGAGGTGATTTCCTTCCCTTTTATCTTTCCCTTTATATTGAAACTGACAAGCAACAATGAATTGTGTAACTCCAATAGAACTCACATATTAGAACATATTATTATAAATTAGCCACACTTCAGAAATTTAAACACCTTGAATCCAAGACACTACTTAACTTGCAAACGTTACTTAAAGATGTAAGTTACATTTCCTGTTTTAACAGCTGAGTTTAAGTACTTTCAGTAAATACTGCCTTATTATATTTTCCTTCCCTAATTGCACTCTTCTCTCAGATACTGTTTTAAATTCTGAGATATGTTTTCAACTGACAAACAAAATAAGGGCTTGTTTAATTCAGTTTGGTCAGACTCCTACTAAATTTTTTCTGTTGTAAATTTGATTATCATATTTCTAAACTATATCCTATAAATTTCGCACTGTGATTACCAAGTTATGCTCTGATAAATTTTTGTGGATGTTCCATTCAGAGCTTGTTAAGTAAGAAGTGGGTATCTATTTAGAGAAACGTGTGAGAGTATAATTGAAAACATAGCTTGTATTTTTCAATTGATTTTGCTTTGACTCAACACAGTTACACAACATAAAACCTATACATATCCGTGAAATAACTCATACTTGGATTAGGTGAGGGTTTAAAAGGAGCCCCACATTTACCTGCCCTTCATACACAAATAAGTGTGACATCGAAATGGGCTACAAGTGCTTTGAGGAGAAATCTTGTTCCATGTTTCCTCCAGAGACCAGCTGCCTGCTCGCATCACTGTGGCGAAGGCAAACGACTGAGTCTAGAAAGTAAGAGTACTACTCACATACCACTAAGCACAGTGGGGTTCCTGGCCAAAGTTACTGGAAACTTGAAGCCCTTTTTAAGTCTCAACTGATTTGTGCCTTGCTCTGTCCTCACAGGTGGGCATGTTTCCAAGTATAGCCTTGCATTCATTAGTGTAGAACAGTAGTAAAAAGATGTAAAAGGTCATAATAACAACATAAGGAAATTCAGTTGAGGGAAATGACCACTTGGAGATTCTAAAGAAAGCAGAATGCTAGAAGGCCTAACTTTCCAATCATTCTCACCAGCCCTGTCAAATTCTATTGCATTTAAATCTCATTCTTTGGAGGAAGATAATTCTGTTTAATGCATCCCCAAAAGCTGAAGCTTGCCTTGATTAGGATTTAAAATAAAGTTCTGTTTTTTTGTGGCACAGCTTTTGCTCTGCCTATTCATGGCAACAGTGAACCTCGGCTTCTCACTGTAAAAAAAAAATCTGAGTTTTACATATTAATTGACAGTCTTCAGGTTAGTAAGGCTACTATGCTGTTAGAATTTGCATGTTTAGGTATATCCCACTTTTACATAATCCAAGAAGCATAAATTGCTACACTGACAAATGAGAAACTCGGACTCCTCTCTTGCACTCCTGATTGGTTCCTGCCCATCATCTGTTCCTTCCAATCCGAGGGAAATCCAAGAAGGCACTAGGCTTGAGGGATAGGACTCTCCCTACAGATTCTTCTTGGGGGAAAAATGAAGATCCCTATTTTTTTCCAGTTCAGTTAAGCCATTTCAAAGTAACGTGTTTGGTAGATTGCTTATAACTACCACCACCGCCCTTTGTAGGCACTTTTAGCAACTTTCTAGAACCTGGGAGTCCAGGGTGTCACCCTCTAGGGGCTCTCTACCTTTGCAACCCACTATGTTGTAACACTCATTTCTCTCATGTGTCTCCTTCTACTAGAAATTTAGCTCTTTGGAGGATCGTGTTTGTATGCCCCTAGAACAGATTCTTAGCTCATCAAAAGCTAGATGAATGAATGAGCAGTGGAACATCATGAAAGTTACAGAAAGTCTTGTTAAACAAGGTTTCTGATGTGGGGCACCAGAGTTAATCTGATGGAGTCGGTGAATAAAGAATCCCTTTGTCTGATGGGATCAGAACTGTAGTGCAGGCTTGCTGACCACCAGTCCAAGCGCCCCCACATCCCCCCGCCAGGACCCTGCTATCCTTATGCAGATGTGAAGTAAATTTCTGTACAAAGTCACTGAAATAACATGTTTCTTTTGAACATTTGACACAGTAGAAAGGGAGTACCCCCCCCCCCGCAATGTCAGTATATATGGTGTTTAAAAAACAAAATATTTATGTTACCTGTTTTTTCTATTTTTGTAATTGGTATGCTTTAACATATATTTGTCTTTAGGATAGAATAATGATTACAAAAACTTCTGGGTAGGATGAGCATTGTCTTCATTTAGTAATGAAAGAGTGTCAAGATACTTTGTATATTTATATTTTTCTCATGGAGAGTGAGAAATAAATATACTGGGAAAACTTTTTGCTAACCTACTTCTATTCATAAATGGTGTTTTCTTAAGATAAGCGCTATTTGATAGTCGTAATTGTGAATGTTTACACAATCACGTCTGTGCTGTGTGGTGTGTGTGTGTGTGTGTGTGTGTGTGTGCATGCACCTGTCTGTATATTATCAGGTCCCATGATTGTAAATATAAAATTTCTTTCTCAGACTCTCTCTCCTTTGCATTTCCACTGCCTCTGTCCTAATTCTGATGTATACAACCTTTTAAGATACAGATTTTTAGATTAAAAAATGCTTACCCATGAAAATAAAAATCATACAGATATTTTCAAAGATCTCTTCACCCTTCGCCAATCATGCTTTGCTCCCTGAGCTGGCTTCGTGGGCGTGTGACCCAGGGGGGGCTACACAGAGTTCCTGCAGTGGGAGGGACCTGTGCTTGTTTTCTTGCTCTGCTGTTGCCTTCTTGGAAATTTTAATCATTTTGAACACAGGGTCCTGCATTTTCATTTTGTCCTCAGCCTCGTGGAATACGTAGCAGTCCTGTCACCACGCCACCCCTCTCCTGTTCCCCTTCACTTATGTAATCATTCTTGACTGTGTTACTTCCAGAATTTTCTGTGTATGCAGGCACTTTTACATGTGTGTATTAGTTTTTACATCAATGGCATTATTCTATACATATACTATAGAATATATATTCTATCTTTGAAATCATACTTCTTCAGAAATCTGTACTTAGAATCTATACTTGCTTTGACTCCTCAATGTTGTGTGATGGAATTTTTCCGTTAAAGAGTCTCTGTCTCCCCAGCACCCATATCCTCCTCCCCGTAGGCAGTCTCCATACTGCTGTGGAGTGATTTTTTTCTAATTCTGGCCATGTCACTCCTCTGCTAAAAATGGACAATGCTTCCCTGTGGTGTATAGAATACATTCGCATCCTGGTAAACACATTGGACTCTGTGGAACCATGGCCAGTGTGCTAGCAAACTGGAATTCTGAGCGTGAAGGTCTGAATGATGCCTCTGTTAGACTAAGAGACTCAACTAAGATAAGCCCTCACTGCTAAGCAGCCAGCCAGCTGGTCTTGGCCAGGATTGCCTAATCTGAACATAGGGTTTATTTTCAGACTTTGGAACATCCTCTGTAACAGGTAGAAAAAAAAGGGATCTTCCTTTTTTCTTACCATTACTTTGTCGAGTTGCTAATAATCAGCCTTGAAAATAGCAAAGACTGTATCATTTGTGCCTCCCCCCCAATTTATATGTTGAAACCCTACCCCCCTTGAGTGATGGTATTAGGAGGTGGAACACCTGGAAGGCAATTAGGGCCAGATGAGGTATTGAGTGTGGGGCCTCCATGACAGGATTAGTGTCCTTAGAAGAAGAGGAGACTGGAGCTCTATCTGTGTCTTGTGAGGACCGCAGAAAGGCAGCCAATGGAAGCTGGGAAGGAGCTCTCACCAGAACCCAGCCCTGCTGGCCTCCAGATCTCAGATTTCTCAGCCTACAGAGCTATGAGAAATGAACATCTGTTGTGTAAGCCACCCAGTCGATGATATTTTCAGACAGATGAGGAAGAAGGCTTTTAGCTTTCTATAAACTGACTAATCTACAGTATAGGATTAGATCATATAGGCTTCTTTTATTTTATAGATGAAGAAAGTGAGTCAGGGAAATAATATGGGTCATGTCAAAAGCCATGGAATTTAGTTATGAACTTAAATTAACATCTATTGCCTTTCAGGTTAATAGACTGTGACATCTTGGAATTTTCCTGAACGCTCTAAATTCTGAGGTCAGAACAGGATTCTGGAAGAGTTTAGAGACATCTAACTATTACAGCAACAACTATTTTCATTGCTTCCAGTCCTGCATTTCTTAGATGTGGATGTTGGATTGTCCAAGTTGGTGGTTAAAAATGCCAGAGTAGTAGCCACACATACGTGTGTGATCATGGGAGAATTCTTCAATCTCTCTGAGCTTTAATTTTCTTAAGTAGAAAACAGATATAATAGTTACCTCACAGATTTGTGATTAGAAATAAACAAGATTATACCCTATCTGTTAACAAATATTTGATAAGCGACTATTACATATCAAAAAGTTGTGCAAGCAGTGAGATTATGTCAGTGATTCAAACATGTCCCTTGTCTTCATGAAGCTTACAGTCTGGTCAGATTTAAGGTATGAAAAGGTTAGCAGCACACTTACTTCCCTGCACAGAATCAATTCTCAGTTAATAATACTGACGGTTCATACATTTCTAAATGTTTGTTTTCTTCTCTTTCCTTTTTAAAAGTAACAAATACAGCTGCTTTATCTTCAGGGCTGCTCTCCAGTCATGAAAATTGGGGCATTTATATTGGAATCACCATGAAGAAGAATGTCCATCCTCCTGCCCTGCTCTTTACCCCCTGTCATTATTTTTAAATTATTTGCTAGTAGAGAATCTGAACCTAGGCTGATCTGAAAAACTGGCATACATTCATCCCAGTGCTCTTTCCCTTATGCATTAATAGAACTTTAAAAAAAAAAAAAATCAGGTTTTGAACTCAGTCTTGCCCCTATGTGAGCGCTTACAAATGGTTTGTAAGGAAATGTTCATCTAATAAAAAGTACTTTGAAGATCTGGATAAGAATTACTTACTTCATGTTAACCAAGCATTTCAGTCTATGTGCCCAGTTCACACGTCCAAGAGCTCGGCCGGGATCTACCTACTCAGAGCGCGCCTAGCAAGGAGACACTGCATGTCCAACAAATCAGCTTAGAGGCCTCACTAAAGGAAAAGCAGCCTAGTGAGGTCCGTGTGAGACCTGCCCGGGAATGTGAAAGAAGATCAGGAAGGTTAGCGTGTCATGCACTCGGGAAGCTCAGGCAGAAGTGAGCCTGACATGCAGGGACATTTCACTGCTCGTGCAAGCAAGCTGCAGATGTCTGCTGTAACTGCAGGGCCTTGCTGGAGCCGCGGCTGACGAGGCCAGCTTCTCAGAACTGCCATCTGTCCGCGGACGTGGCAAGCTCTTACCAATGTGTGCTGAGAGGACCAGCATGGAATTGGGGCAGCCCGGGACATGACTTTAATGTCCTCCATCTGTCAAGTAGACTTATTTGGAAATAATGGATCATTCTGAGCAAGAATGGTTCAGGATCTTCTAGAGTAACATTTACCCATAATTCTAAAAGCCAAATGGCATGCAGTTAGTTACCCTCTGTGGAGTCAGAGAGCAGGAATCGGTCTAGTCAATACGATTGCATGGCTCTTGGTGCTGCAGGCAGCATAAACGAAAGGCTTCTCCCCACTGGATCCAGAACCTACCTTCCTTCCTCCCAGGCACTGCTGGAGTTGGGGCTTAGTTAGAACACCGTATTGGCAGTCGTGGGGCTGCCAAGTTATTTCCCTCCAGTCACAGGTCCTGTTGTCTGAACAGCTAAGGCAAGGCACGATCCATTGGCCTGGAATAGACAGCGAAATCTTTGTTCAGATTCTACTAGTGAAATTACAGTTCGTAAGTCACTACAGACAGAAGACCACTCTGACTGTGTAAGTCCACAGAGCGGGGCACGGCCCCCCGCCAACCAGATAGAATCGCAACACGTAGAAATGTTCTGAAATAACACAGTCAGTGCCGAAATCAAGTATGAGTCCTGCTCTGTGAAACTACATTCTTAACAAAAAAACAAGTGATTGGGGGCTACTCCATTATTACTTGTTTTTAAATAATACATTAGGTACTAAATAGGACCAAAGTAGAGGGGAAGCCACTAATCTTAAGGCAGCTGACCACAAATCTTCATTGACCTAACACAAGCTTAGGTTAGCAATCCAGTAATAGATATATTCCCTGCTTTCAAGAGAGTCAAGGTATCAGAGAAGTACTTTAATATTCTGATAACTCATTATTTTGAAGACTAGGTATTGTTTCTTAACTTGATCGGTGACCTTTTTGGTGTGAATCTCTTCAGCTCATTCTAGCTCTGTTGCCTTCATTTCTTCAGCTGTAAGACGAGGCATGTACTGTTCTCACATGGTTGGGGGGAGGATTTCATGGGATAATGCATGTAATGTATCTAGCACAATTATGATATCATATTTACCTCTGTTACTAGCAGACTTCAGGCACAAAATAGGTCACAAGCTTTAGTAAATGCTTATGAGATAAATGAATATTGTCAATGCATTTAAGATCTTTTCTATTTTATTGATAAAGTGATATGTATTCAAAATACTTCTGCTTTTGGTGTGAGTAGACACATTAATAATTTATTAGAAAAAAATCAAGAAATGATTTTTTGATTTTTTTTTCCTTTTTCATCTTTTCAGAAATGGAGTTTGAACCAGTACATTGAATACAGAGTGGTTACTTCCATCCTTTGTGGAGAATACCCTGATGTCTCCAACAATCACATGCTCTACCCTAAAGGTCTTGCTTATGTTACCACTAGATGTTTCTCTTCAAAGTACTGAGGAGCTAAATATTCCTAGCTGCTTTTTGAGTTAGAAAAAAAAAAAATAACAACTTTATCCATTCTGGCTTTGCTTTCTGTTAACAAAAGTATCTGGTGTGACATTAATTTTAGTGGGAAGAATTCCTACTTTCAGGCGATGAATATGGTGCATTAACATTTCATGACCTCAAGGATGTCAGAATTGTGTGTTTGTGGAATAGTTAGAACTAAGAAAATATGAAAGAAGATCTAGTTTATGGCTTACTAGTTGATCACAGAAAAGGAAAAAAAAATGTGGGTATATTAAGAGAGAACTGGGAGAGATAAAATAGTACTCTCTGGGAGGATTTTAACTTAATACATTATTGAAATATCTACCTTACTAGATGTTAGGTGCTGTTGGTGTTAAAATACAATAACTAAAAAAAAAAAAAACGTTTCATAGCACGTGTCAGATGCTAGGGATATTCTGAGCACTTTAATATATTAACGTATGTAAGCCTCTTAACTTACAGTGCTAAACCTCAAAAAATTTATAATCAGGTTAGAGGGTTACAATTTATACATGTAAAATAATTACAGCATAATAAAAGGAAGGCATAATTGAGTAAAAATATCTGTGTGGTGCCAAAAGAGTCTGGGCTCTAGAGACACACACAGCTGAGCTCTGCCTCCAGCTAGCTCTGTGGACCTCAACTGCGCATTAGAGTCACCTACAAACCTTGTTAAAATCCCCATGCTCAAATTGTATCCTGGACTGATTAATTCAGAACCACTGGGTATGGAACTCAGGCACCAGGATTTTTTAAATGCTTTCCAGGTGATTCCAATATGCAGCCACGGTTGAGAAACACTGTTTAACTTGGAAAAATTACTTACTATTCTCTCTAGGAGAAAAATATATATAGCACCTGCCATAGTGCCTGATACCTAGCACCCGGTGGATATATTTTTCTCTCCCACCCCCACCTTAAGTAAGCCTTGGTGGTTTAGAATAAAGAAAACATCGTGAGGGTCAGAGTCATCTGGAAGTTCCCGTGGAGCACATGAAATGTGATCAGGTCTTCTGGATGGATCAGATTTGGAGAGCTGGAATGGGGGGTACTTTGGGGACAGTGATGACGCAGCTCTAACAGCAGTGGGACTGAAGAAGGAAGTGGCCTCCACCAAAGATTCCATATAGGAGCGAAAAAGAAGTCTGCTCCGTAAAAGGCATTTCCGAAGTTTCCAGATGTAGAGAAGAACCATGCTACTAAAAGACATGACATAGAAAATTTAGGAGAGGTGCTGGGTGTTGAATGGCAAAATGAAGACTGTCCTCAAAGGTGCTTGTTTCTCCAACCAATTCTCTTTGTAATTTTTCTGTGGTTTTCATTCAGAATTTACCTTGCTTCTAATTCTAACTTTGCCCTGGAATATAGTGTTTGTAATCAATAACCACCTCCTGCCTATATATCTTCACATCTTCATAAAGATTTGCAGTCAGTGGGCATCCTCTCGAATGGAGTTGGAATGGGGCTTTGGATCTCCTGTCTATCCTCCTCTTTTACAGATGAGGTAAACTAGGACCTAAGAATTAAAGGACAGAAATGGGATCATGCTGTTAATGACAGGCTGGACCAGAACTGAGGTCTCCAATTTGCTGGTCCTTTTGTCATGTGAGGCCAGGTGAGCACAAAATTAACAGTCGAAAATGAAATATGGCCTAATGACCTCTTTGGTAGCACTTACAGGAAAACCCACAAATAGGTTATTTTAAATGAATTTATCTTTATTTTGAAATGCTGAATTTATTTAGTGGGTTCATGTGTTAACAGAGACCGTGTTTTAAAAAAAAGATCGTTAATTTTCTTTCTAATAGGATGGTGGTATGTGGGGGACATAAATGTGTTTCAGCTAATGAGATTATATTTAGTAATATTTTGAAGGGCTCAGTTTTCATCAGATCCTTGAGTATTTCAGAGCACGTGCATCCTCTCCTCCAAACACTCTCTCCCCCTCTAACCTTGCTGACAGCTAATTTTGCACAAACTGGGGCCTTCTTTGGCCATTTGCTTCTAAAGCTGAAGAAGCAAGTGGCCAATTGCATGCACAAAAATCCAAATATGGGTACAATTAGTTTGCGGGCATAAAATCTCAAACACATCAAAAGGACTCCTGATTGGGTCTCTGAAAACTTGGCCCCAATGGTTCATACTACTATATATTTATACAGTCATAACTCTCTGCATTTTTGTATTAGTTAAAAATGCCCCCCTTTTTTATTGTGATTTAGTAATACTGCTTGAAATAGACATCTGTATAACATCTGCAGGACTGGAGTTTCTTGACATTTTAAATGATACCAGCTCTTAACTAAAATTGTCAAAAAGAGGGACATAAATTCTATGTTATATATTTAAACATTGAATGAATCAAAGCTGTGATTTCTGAAATAGAGTATGACATGTGTTTTAGGGAATGACATTCTAAGGAATAAAAATGGCTTTTGGGAGAAGTTATTTGGTTTATAATTATCGCTTTATATTTAATGCAAGTTAGAGTTCAGCCATTTAAGTGAATCAGATTGGCTGACATAATGGAGAGAAGAAATTCACCTTTGTAACTTAGGGCCACGGCGAGATGTAAAATCATATAGATAGCACTAATTCCTGACTCTATGTTATAAAATAAAGCAATTTTCACTCAAGAAAAAAATACATCATATTTTCAACATCAGAAGTATTAAAGTCAAGTCCTATTTCCTTGCTACAAAGAAAAGATGATACTATCTTCTGTTTACATATCATAAAATGCATTTGGAGCTATTTTCCTTTAAGGTACTTCTCATTCAAAAATCACTGTATAAATTTCTTTGTCAGATTAGAAGAATTATTTTTTCATTCTTAAGCAAGAGATTTTATTCTTTGGCTGTGTCTCATAGTTAAATTATTTTCTAAACGCTAAAAATCAACTTAAAATTAAAGAAAAAAAAAAAAACCAGGCCCTCAAAATTATATTAGCTAGTGTTATTGAAAAGACATGTAGACCATCATTTCATTGGCAAGGTGAAAAAAATGTATCCAGTTTGCTAAATAACTGTAATGTGCTGTGAAAATAAGATTTTGGAACTAATCTATGGCCATATAATCTAAAGCTGGAGTGCCTGAGTCAACTTCCTTCCAGTGTTGTCCACCATGACAGCTGCTTTCAGCAGGAGGGAGTCCTACTGTCAAGGAAGGAACTTTCTGGCCGCAAAAAAATCCATTCTTGCAAACTGCTGTTCCTGGTCTCGCTCATTTGTTTTGAATCTTTAGGTCTTTAGGACTGTTATGGGAGGGGCAGTGAGCCTTGGTTGGTCATGCCCTGACTGCTCACAGTCTTCCGTGGGAAGGAGGAGGACTTGGATCTTGGTTTTAGTTCAGCAACCATTTTATTTTTTTTTATTTTTTGAAGATTTCATTTATTTATTTGACAGAGAGAGAGACACAGCAAGAGAGGGAACACAAACGGGGAGTGGGGAGGGAGAAGCAGGCTTCCTGCGGAGCAGGGAGCCCGATGGGGGGCTCAATCCCAGGACCCAGGGACTATGACCTGAGCAGAAGGCAGATGCTTAACAACTGAGCCACGCAGGCGCCCCTCAGCAACCATTTTAAAATCACCAAAAGATGAAAAAGGGTCATTCTCTGCTTTGGAGAAACATACAATCTAGGGCAGTTATCAGCAATGCACCTTTGATTATATTAATATACACTGTAATGTATGTACTTATACTCCTATATCTATGTATTATGTTCATTATAAAACAAAAATAAGAATGATTAGATAAAAATAAATGCACATATATTTTCATCTTTACTGCCTTCATCCTTTGGACTGTCTATCCCATGCCACTCCATCCTCTTGCTCCAATGCATCATTCCACTCTGAAGACTACTGATTAGTGAAAGAGAGAGAAACATGTAAAGTAAACACTTGGAACATAATGAGGTAAGTGCTATGGTAGACATGTGCCCCAAGTATTCTGGGAGCACAGCAGAGAAGCCAATCTGGGGGTGGGCTGGTAAGGAGAGGCTTCCTAAAGAGGAAAATACAGCATCAGGAGAATTAGGCCAAGATGGGAAGAAAACTTTCAGGAGCCGGGGACAGCATGGACAAGAGCATGGAATCCTGGAGCTGCACTGTGGGCATGAAGTGAAACCAAGAGGCTAGGAGGAGCTGGGAGACAGGGAGGGCCAGATTTCAAGGCCCAGTATTGTCAGGCTAAGGGACATGGGCTTGAATGGGGAATCTATTTTGGGGTGTTCTCTCAAGAAGCAGAGCTACTCAAGTTCCCGAAGGTGTCTGCTCGAAGAGAGCTTCTCCTGTTAAGGACCAGGCACAGAGATAGCTTCGTGACAGGGCCTGGCATAAGTTACAGCAAATTTAATGAACAGAAAAAGATGCCACTTCCTGAGAAATCTCAGTACTGTATCTTTGACTTTTTGTTGAAGAACTTTTGACTTGGTTCAGTAGGAGGAATGGAATTAAGTTGTTTTATGATTCTCATAAAATGTCATCTGATAAAAAACATCCTTAACTAGACACATCGGTGTCTCCTTTGTATGTAAGAGTATATATCTCTATCTATATAGCTGAGAATCATAAACCACACCACCTGACATGCCATAATGGGTAAATCCCTCCCTATGTGCCGACTGTGATTTATTATTTAGAACACATGTTCAAGAACGGGGACATGCCCACGTTTGTTAACTGTGCATGCCAAATTGCGATTTGTACTGCCCATTTGTGAAACTCATTTCCCATTCAAGTTGTGGTGTGAAGTTCATGGCAAGGGTAGAAAAGCTCTTGAGTGTTTTCTCAGACTCTTTAGATAAAGGGAGACTTGGGGTCATGAGGCCAGAGGGACAACCAGGAATCTCAGAGAAGATGCTCCTTGCTCCTCTTATCTCTTTGGAGGTATTTTTAGTCCCAGCTTTAGCTTGACCCCACTAGTCTCCACTGAAAGAATAACATTGGGAAGGAGAGAAATAGGGAATGTGGACAGTGGCACCAAAGTGTCTCATTCCAGGTCTGCTCTATAATTAGGCAGGGTTCAACACTGTAATTTCAATTTGACATTATGATTTTCCTGCCTCTATTAATGCTCAGTACATGGGAGACCTTAGTGATCATTCTCAAAGATGTTTTTTTTTTAATTAAAAAAATGATTTAAACCTAGACTTGTTCCCTTAAGCAGTTCATTGGTTCACATAGCCAACAGGTATTTATTTTGTCCCTACTCTGTAGAATTTATAGTGCTAAGTGAATTGATAGAGTGTGAACAAGTCAGACTCCCTGTCCTCATGTAGCTGACGATCTGGGAAGACTGACCTCACAGAGTTAACTACACACTTACATTTAAATGATTGTGGAAATGGTCATGGAAGAAAAGCACAGGGTGCTATGAAAATATACAATAAGGAAACAAATCAGGGGCTCAAGAAAGGCTTTCTGGTACAAGTGACGTTTTGGCTGATATCTGTAGATGAATATGGATTAACCAGGCAAAGAGCAGAGGGTGAAGAAAAAAGAATTTGGTGAATCAAATAGTTCACATATTAAAGCAATGTATTCAGATTAATTCTATGTGTTACCGTTCATACTAATGAAAAAGTCATGTAGTACCTTGATTTTTTTGTATAAGGATAGTTTAAATAAGTATATACTCATCTATATTAGAGGATTTTTTAGGAGAAGTGATATCCAAAGTAATCGTCACCTGTTGTGTCCCCAGATGGACAGATCTTTAGTTCGGGCTGTGAAATGGCTTCAATGTAGTCAGAGGAAATAGGCTGTAACCCACAGGTTTCCTCTGGGTGAATCAGCAAACCACAATCCTGCATTAAAATGGTAGAAATTAGCTGTAATTAACCTGACCTATAGTAATAAAATCTAAAAAAATTAGATTATTTTTTGTGCCAAATAACCTTTGCAGATAAAAGGGAGCAATTGTTTACCCTTCTTGTGGTATTGATTTATCAATAGTTGTTTGTGCTAGAAGTAACTACTTGCATTGAGAGATGAACATAAATCCTAATGACAATTTAATCTTTATTTTGGCATTGATATTCATTACTGCATTAATACTGTCATTGATATTATTATTGCTCTGCCATTTTTTAAAGAAATGGATGCAAGTTTTACCTTAAAAAAATACGCCTGTGTGTTGTTGACTCATTAAAAATAGACTATAAGACAATATATCAAGTGAAAAAAATCATTAATGTGAAAAAATGGGAAATATTTGAGAATGTTAACAGATGAATTTCATTTCAATGCACATTTATTAAGGACCCATAATATGCCAGACATGGAATTCAATACATATATTTTATTCAAAATATGTTCATATATTTATAAAAGTAGGTAACATGCCACTGCAGTGAATATCATTATAGATGCATGTCTATTAAGCAATGCTTTCTCTAGTCTGACACGTGCAGTGGAGAACAGCAGTTTGGCTCTCTCTCTTCATCTCTCCTCTGCTCCAGCAGGTCAGAGCACTCTCAGTTTCATTTAGCTTTTCCCTCCTTCCTTCCTTCCTTCCTTCCTTCCTTCCTTCCTTCCTTCCTTCCTTCCTTCCTTCCTTCCTCCCTCCCTCCCTCCCTCCCTCCCTCCCCCCCTCCTCCACCTTCCCTGCTCCTCCCTCCTCTCTTTCTCTCATGCACATATGTGCTCTCTTTTTATCAAGGTAAAATTGATATATAACATTATATAAGTTTCAACTATAGAACGTTACAATTCAACGTGTACACACCACAAAGTGATCTTCTAGCTTCTTCTTACAAGGTATTGGCTCCCGTATCTCGCCTGGGTCCCTCCATCCTGCCTCGCCTGATTCCACCGTCTCCCTCTTCACAGGGTTCTGTCAGTCTATCACTAGGGTGGGTAAAATGCTATTATCTCTGCTGGGAATGCTTTCCCTCTAATTTTTCCTGGAGAGCATCTTTTTGTGTTTTAGGTCTCAGCAAGGCCTTCTTGGAACTCTGGCACGATACGTCTCCCCACTCTCGTCCATGTCATCCCTGCTTGTTGCCTTCATACCCTTCACCATTTGGTGATAATTTGTTATTTGTGTCTTTTCCACTAGACTGAACACTCCCTGAGAGCAAGTAATTATTTCACTCACACATATACCCAGTCCCTACCATAGAGTAGGCAAATATTTATTGAAGGCATAAAAGGTTAGGCATAATTGTTTCCCACTTCATATCATAAATTCTCAGTAATGGAGAGAAATAATTGGTTTGACCTCTTTGCTCTGTAACTCTGTCTCTAATGAGCAGTTTCTAGTCACCCTCCCTCACCCTCTCACATATCCTCACACCCAACTCAGACTTCCACATCTCAAATGAGAAGGTCAAGGGTATTAAGGAACAAAAGGAATGAGGGTGATGTACAGACGTCATGAAATCTTGATTCAGTATACATATTTCCATTTTTAAATTCGTAACTGAAGTTGGAAGTTAGAATACCTATTAAAGGTCAGGAATGTGATTTGTATTAGAGTGTTCATTATAAAAAAGCAATTAAAATAACACAAAGTTAATAATAATGTGAGGAGTTTTAGTCTGAATAAACGTCTATGAATGTGTGTGTGTGTGTGTGTGTGTGTGTGTGTGATAGCTATCTATACATTTATTTTTGGTACAGGCTGAACCTTTTTGTAAGGCTAGAAAAAATAACATTAAGCATCTATGAGACTGCAAAAAATGTTTATATCAAACATGAGGAAGGGCAATGAGAAATAACATTATACACAAGTGATGGGATTGCAAATGAGTTCAGCTACTTTTGGAGAGAAGTTTATACTAAAAAAAAAAACTCACAGACTCCATAGCCCTGAAGTCAGACTTCTCAGAGTCTACTCTAGAGAAACCCTCATGTAATGTATAAGGATAGACCTAAATGGACTAACTAACATGGAGAGATTTCCAAGACACATGATAAAGAAAAAGAACAAAACCTAAAGAAATGCTTTGTTATAGAACAACATATATCATATGAAACACACGGTGAACGTGCCACCAAGTCACCTAAATTCAGGTACTTCAGACTGAGATGTTATGCTCGATGTATTAATAAAAAGATAACCTTTTAGCATATATAAATCAACATACATACATAGAGATAGATGATGATAGATAGACAGATTCATTCATGCATGCAAATAATGTTGAAACATTTCTAAAACTCTGGATTTAGATAAACCTTTGCTGAAGATTATTGTTTGTTTGGGGTCTCTCTGGTGTGTGTGTGTGTGTGTGTGTGTGTGTGTGTGTGCAAGGGCATATCCTAATATTCACCAGGAGGGCATCAGAGAGTCCAGATCACAGCTGACAAAGTCCTAGCTATTCTCTGTTGAAGCCCCACATGTGATTGACACGTATCAATCAATGAGAAAAATGTGCTCTTACATGCGCTGATGGCTTGTCCCGTGGGGGACCCAACTCAATCCCTGACGAGTGGGTGTGGGCTGTTTGGGGAAGCTTGGTCACAGGAGCTTTTCTGAGGTGACAACATCTGAACAGCATAATGAGAAAAATCAGGGGATGAGAGTTCTGAGAAGAAGAAATTGCATGTCAAGCCCACAAGATAAGGCAGGAAAAGGATTTGTCTTACATCCTAAGTAAAAAAAAAAAAAAAAAAAAAAAAGTCATTTTTAAGAACTCATGTGCTGACAATCTACATTATAATGATCAAATCATGGAACCTTTCTTGAGATGGCACCTCCAAGCTTATCTACTACAAACTCCTATTCAGAGGAAGAACAATTAATTCATAATGTGGTCCTAAGCATTGTTGAATACAGCTTCAAAATGGACAAGTATTAATAACTAGCAAGTGCAAAGTTCTTGCTGAAAACGCAAGTCCCCAACCTCAAGTGGCATCGTCTAGCTCATTGTCAGAAGTGCCTTCTTAATCTTGCACTGAAATCTACATCTCATTTGTTCTAATTATCTTCTTAGCTGCAGCTTAGAAAAAATTTACTATAATAATACAGAAGCATGTTCTGATCCAACTTCAAAGCTTCTGAAACAAATGGCTGGAAATAGAGCGTGATAATCTTCTAAAATGTCCAGTGTTTGCACTTTCTGAATATCGGGGATTCCCCGTATGAGCCCATGATAATAGCGGAAACATAATGCAGAGCACAGGAAAGCAGACTGGGAGTCCGACTGGGTGACCACGCCTGCTCCTTGGAACTTTGGCCTATCTTTGTGTTTGAATTGTTACCTGGCGTGGTGCTATTTCTGCCTCAGGTGGACTTTCCCAGGGGCCACTGTTCTGTGACAGTCGGTAGATCAGACCTGTTGGTTCTAACTAAACAGCCATGACTCTAGTACATTCTAAGATAGGGCAGGAATCAAAGTGATATTGCAAAGGATAGACACAGCTGAGGGTAGGAGAGGGAGAGCAGATTTCAAGGTAAATGAAATTTAGTCCTAACCTCCTTTCTGTAGTTTAGGTCAAAGAATATTCTATTGTATTCTGTGTTTCCTTTTGAAATTCTCCTTGGCAGTTAATCTTTGTTTGCAGTTCAAAAATCTTAACCCTTTCAGTTAAACTCTTGGCTATTTTGGAAAGCCAAGGCAGCCTGCTGAAGTGGACGTTATTCATTTTCCAGCCGCAGCCAAACAATGTTACTCTTAAGGTTGAATGAAACACAGCATCTGGCTAAATACAGACCCGAGTCTGGAGACCGGCTGACAGAGTTGGGGGAGTAAGAAGAAGAGTGGCATCAGTATAGCTGGGTGGGCTCTGTGCACAGTTTATGAAATCAGAGAATAGCGGCATACACCGGAAAGAGCCCCACTGTGTTACGAGTCATACTTGTGAATTTTAGTTCCAGCTTTGCCATGAACTGGCTGTATGATGTTGAGTAAGTCACCTGACCTCATTTTCTCAACATAAAATGATGAAAGGTGGAGAGAAAAGAGGGAGAAAATGCATTAAATGATCTCTTAAGTATGGCAGCAGGCAATGTTGGGTGCCTACACAATATCCATTCTCCTTTCTTCCTTTCTAACAAGAAGACCTTTGTTTTGTTGTAGGTAGCAATATATCAGGATTAAAAAAAAAGAAGAAATTCTATTTCCCAGTCTTCTTTGTGGCTAGACATAGCCATGTGATACTATTCTAGCCAAAAAAAAAAAAAAAAAAAAAAGAAAGGAAGGAAAAGAAAAATTATTAAGTGAAAGCAGAAGTTGACTACAGATTTCTAGAAAAGTTTTGCTTCCCTGATGTAAGCTTTGCCTCCTTGATGTGCATTTTTTGGTCACTCTGTTTCTTGATTCCTCTTAGAATGTAGATGCGAGCTTGAAGGAGGAAGAGCCATGTTGTGACCATGAGACAACCGTGAGCAGAAACCTGAAAGAGCCCGGGGCATAGATGCTGCTGCAGATAACGCAGTGCCAACTTTGGGTTGTCTACCTCCGCACTTGAGAAACAAACTCATACTTGGTCAAACCACTATGTAAATAAGAATATGCAGCCAAACTTCTCTTTTCCTCTAAGAGTTTATGAAACCTATTCTTCTCAGGCCATATGAATCTTTCTGAGTACTGCTTTAGATATTAAAAGTGATTTACCTACTAATAACAAAATTTAAGCTATCTTGAAAGAAAAACTCATTAGCATCTCTCATTTCTTTCATCACTGGGGTGATTAGTAATTTGTTCAGGTTCAGACGTATTCAAGAAAATGAATGACAGCTCTTTTGGTCGTAAGTGTCATCTCTTGGAGCCTCAGAGTCTAGATACACAGAAAAGGTAATATTTAGCAGAGTTGCTTAAAATGGCATTAACCCCAGAAAGCTCCACATCTAGAGTATATCATTTTGCTGGAGACTTCATAGATTCCTGACTGGATTGCCATAACTCTCACTAGAATGCAGTAAGATAATTAGCAGGGATTTCCTTGTTCAGACATGTGTAGAGTATATCTGTTTAGTATGTAATTTTAAAAATTGACTAACTTTTCATGAAGTGCTACAGTGACTAACAGAAGAATATGAAAGTGCCCTTGGTTTTGTCCGCTGCACTACCCATGAATTCATGATCACTATTTCTTGTTACCAATTTTTCTGGAAGTCTATTTAGTTCTTATAAAAAGGTGTTTTGCCATAAAGGAATTAGTAGTATTTCTGATTTTTAATGTGATATTGCCATATTTTTGGAGCCATGGACTATTTGATCTGGTAGGTGTCTTTATTTTATTTTATTTTTTAAGATTTTATTTATTTATCTGACACACAGAGAGAGATATCACAACTAGACAGACAGGCAGCCAGAGAGAGAGGGAGAAGCAGTCTCCCCGCTGAGCATGGAGCCCAATGCGGGGCTTGATCTCAGGACTCTGGGATCATGACCTGAGCTGAAGGCAGATGTTTAACCAACTGAGCCACCCAGGCACCCCTGGTAGGTGGCTTTAAATCTTACTTGCTTTTCTGGACCCATGGAATCATGCCTTCAAGATGATAATTGTCTCCCTCTCCTACTAAATAATGAAAAATGCCCCCCTTAAATTTAAAAATATACATTCACTCCCTATGGCACCCAGCTCTTTCCAAGGCACCCATTTCTTTCTCTTTCCCTGGCCTGCTGCTATTTCCAGGAACTCAGTAGTGACTCTCAAACTTGACAATCCTGGCACAGTTCCCTGGGAGGCAGAGTCCCCTTCCTATCAAGACCGATCTTTCCTGTAAGAAATGAGGTTCCCAAAGGATCCTAAATTCATATGGAACCACAAAAGACCCCAAATAGCTAAAGCAATTTTGAGAAAGAAGAACAAAGCTGGAGTTTCCTGATTTCAAACTATACTGCAGAGCTATCGTAATCAAAACAGTATGGTACTGGCAACAAAAACAAACACATAGATCAATAGAATAGAATAAAAACCTCCCCAAGGCCCATGTATATATGGCCAACTAATCGATGACATAGGAAGCAAAAATATACCATGGGGAAAAGGCAGTCTCCTCAAAAATGGTGCTGGGAAAATTGGACAGCTACACACAAAAGAATAAAACTGGAGAACTACCATATATAAAAATAAATTCAAAGTGAATTAAAGACTTGAATATAAGATATGAAACCACAAAACTCTTAGAAGAAAACATGCGTAAAAAACCCCACAAAACTCTATGATACTGGTCTTAGCAATATTTTTTGGGACCAGTCTCCTCAAGCAAGGGCAACAAAAGCTAAAATAAACAAAAGGGATTACATCAAACTAAGAAGCTTTTGCACAGTGAAGAAAACCATCAACAAAACAAAAAGGCAACCTACTGAATGGGAGAAGATATCTTTAAACCATATAATCAATAAGGGGCTAGTATCCAAAATATATGAAGAACTCACACAACTTAATGTCAAAAAAACCCAAACAACCCGATTAAAAAGTGGGCAGAGGACTTGAATGGACATTTTTCCAAAGAAGACATAGAGATGGCCAAAAGGCACATGAAAAGATGCTCAACATCAATAACCATCAATGAGGGCGCCTGGGTGGCTCAGTTGGTTAAGCGACTGCCTTCGGCTCAGGTCATGATCCTGGAGTCCCGGGATCGAGTCCTGCATCGGGCTCCCTGCTCAGCGGGGAGTCTGCTTCTCCCTCTGACCCTCCCCCCTCTCGTGCTCTCTCTCGTTCTCTCTCAAATAAATAAATAAAATCTTTAAAAAAAAAAATAACCATCAATGAAATGCAAATGAAAACCACAATGAAGTGTCACCTCACACCTGTCAGATTGGCTATTATCAAAAAGACAACAAACAACAAGTGTTGGTGAGGATGTGGAGAAAAGGGAACCTTTGTGCACTGTTGGTGTCAATGTAAATTGGTGCAGCCATTATGGAAAACAGTATTGATTTTCCTCAAAAAATTAGAAATAGAACTACCATACAATCCAGCAACTCCACTTCTGGGTATTTGTCCAAAGAAAATGAAAACACCAATCCAAAAAGATATAAAGATATATTCACCCCTATGTTCACGGAGATATTATTTACAACAGCCAAGATATGAAAGAAATCTAAGCGTCCACTGATAGAAGAATGGATAAAGAAGAAGTGCTGTATATATATATAATGGAATATTACTTGGCCATAAAAAAGAATGATCTCTTGCCATTTGCAACTATATGGATGGACCTAGAGGGTATTATGCTAAGTGAAATAAGTCGTCAGAGAAAGACAAATACCATATGATTTCACTTACACATGGAATCTAAAGGCCAAAACAAATGAATAAATGCAACAAATCAGAAATAGACCAATAGTAGCAGGAAACAAATTACTGGGAGGCAGGCAAAATAGGTAAAGGGGATTCAGAGGAACAAGTTTTCAGTTATAAAATAAATGTCATGAAGATGTAATGTGTGCTTAGGGAATATAAATGATATTGCAATAACTTTGTGAGGTGACAGACTGTAACCAGACTTATCATGGGGATCATTTTATAATGTATAAAAATACTGGATCACTAAGATATACCCCTGAAACTAATAAGATACTGTATGTCAATTATATTTCCATTGTAAAAGAGAAAGAAATGATGCTTCAGAGGAGCTAATTTCACTATCTTGTTCCAAAAGGAATGAATTATTTTTTGTCTTCACATTGTCTCTAAATTTAACAACTGCTTTCCTTGTATTGTAGTCAGCAAGCCATAAAATACTGAGTAGCTCTTATGTGATTCCTATTATTAGATACCCAGTGAACATTTGTAGGAAATTAGCTGAGGTATACATTAGCAATAAATAATTACAGCATAATCCATCTGAAATCATCCTTTACATACCACATTGATCCTAAGACCGAACTTTTTCATTAAGAAAAGAGTGTAATGCATATAAATTCATATGAAAGGAGATTTATGTCCTTTATGGAAGACATTTCGGAAATATCTTGTGAATATAATTATACTCCAAAGACTTTATCCTACAGATACACTTCATAAAGTCTGCAAGGAAATTTACTGGAGTTATATTTATAATAAGAGAAAATATGACACAATCCAAGTGTTCATCAATAGGAACTGGTTAAATAACATCCACTTAATGGATTATTTTGTAATTCTTAGAAAAGAAGGATGCAGAGTAAAGATATGGAGAGATATATAAGATATATTATTAAGAGCAATAAAGCAAGTCGTAGGACATTATGTATACCAGGATCTTATTTAAGTAAAATAAAATGCTAAATATTACATCTGCTTGACTGTGCCTACATAATTGTTGGAATGATGCCCAAGAAACTCTGAACAGTGGCTCTATTAGAAGATTAAGAATGGTAGGCCAGAGATGAGGCAGCAAAAACGAACTCTTAACATGTTTTTAAAGATCTTGCCATTAGTATGGATCGTTATTATATTTTTAAAAATACATATTTAAGTAAAAAATAATATTTAAAATGGAAAAGTAAAAGAAAAAGTTAGAAAAACACTGATACCTCCCTTTAAAGGTATATAAATTTTCTGTGCCTGCCATAATATATTACCACCAACTGCATGGCTCAGAATGACAGAGATATATTGTCTCACATTCTGGAGGCCATAAGTCTGAAATCAAGATGTTGGCACATTTGGTTTCTTCTGAGGGCTGTGAAGAACTGTGGACCTGCACAGTCACTTAATACTGTTCTGTGTTCACCGTGATTGTAGTTTATCAGCAGAAACACAACTAAAAGGGAATCGAGTAAATGTTCCAGGTAGAAGGATGAGCACCTGAAACATTCTGGAACAGAGTGCAAACCTGGCCATTCAAGTTCAGAGTGGATGGTGTTTGAGGACGAGATAGGAAGTGGGTAGAAATCAGTAAAATTATTCTGGAATCATGATTTTCATCCCGGGCTCATTCTAATGACACAAATGTTAGAATGGTGATAGCAAATTTAGCTTCTTCAATGTTTTTCTGTTTAAAAATTCTTAACAGATACGTCTCTAAGCTCCAGTCCCTTTTATCAAACTTAGGAAAATTTTCACTAAGTAGAGGTCTTTTAAGAAAGAGTACAAAATTAAATATTTTTACTGAGGAGCAGGAGACACTTTGACTTTTATTTCACCTTGTTCTAATAAAACATTTGCAGTGAATAAGCTTTACCTATACAATTGCATCACGTTGAATTTTAATGAAAATGAGCAACTAGCCAGGTCATTCTACTCTGTGTGGAAGGGCTCTCTAATAACATGGCTTTAAAAGTAGATGTTCCTGTTTTAGTGAGAATTTACAAATAGGTTTTTAATTTTAATGGTTTTTGACGAATAATGGAACTTGGTGTTGGGCAGCAGAACTATAAATGCGGCTTAACTTGCTATTTGTGTTTGGAGTTCTCAGTCTTATGTGGAACACATTAGGATCTGTGTAGTACTGAGCCATCAATAGGAATAACACAGTTGTGTGTTTCTTTCCTTAAACATCAGCTGAAAAGTGGCCGTATATTACACTACCTGAGAATATTAAGCTGGTCCCCAATGAACTCAGGAAAAGGGTAAATTGAAACAAATTATAAACAGATGAATTAGTTCCACTCAATTAAATTTATTAATATGACATCAATATTTGGAATACTTCTATATATTTCTCATGCATTCCAAATCCCTGAACTAATATGCAATTTTCTCTTTTTTTTTTAAACCTAGATGGCCTCTAAATTAACTAGGATGGGGCCAGCATGATCCTGCTTGCTGGAGTCCATTCTGAAAGGCATCCTGTATTCTCAATTTAGAAGTGCATGTGAATGTCTGGGTTTGTGGAACTGGGTCTGGAAATCTAGCGAGCTGGAGCCTCTGAAGGGACTGATGCTTCCCACTTCCGGTGAGCTGGGAACTCCAAGGAAAGCAGCCTTTGTTGTGGTCTTTCAGCACTTTTGGTTTTGGGTCCAGATGGAATCCAGAGGGTAGATGTGAGTGCAAATGAAAAGAAAGAATGAATTTATAGGTTTGGATATACGAAAAAGTTTGGTTTTTTTGATTTGTGAACAAAGGAGTGGGGAATTGAAACTGAATGCACGACTGTGGGGTCTCTCATGCTTCGAAGCATCTGGATCAGTTTGGGAAGTGACAAAAGACAACATCAACAACAACTAGAAAAGGTTATTTCATATTCTTAAAGGAGCAAACCTATTATCTGTAGACTGAAGCGGAAATAGGAGAGTGGACAGAGGCAGGAGGCCACAGAGGTATTTTAAAAGACAATATTTAATGGATGTTTACTTACCAAGAGTGGTGACACCAAACCTAACAAACGTTTGCACACATATTAAGTAGCAAGCAGATCTTCCCAGGAAATACTGATCACTCGTAAGGAATAGAACTGGTGGATTTCAGCATGGACCGTGCCACGGGTCAAGAGTCCACTAATAAAGCATATGAGGTTGTGATCCTTAAAAGTGTAGCTTTGGTAGGGAAACTTCTCAGTGAATATTTTAATCCAATGTGCAGTTACATTAGTTTGGGGCACCATGCGGGCATTTCCTGCCTACGTTCATCTTGGTGACTGCTACACAAACACACCTCCACCCACACACGCACACCAGGTACCCACACACAATGATCCTGAGAATTGGAGAATTTTAAAACTTAAAGGGAACCAAGTGACGTGTGTTACGCTACAAAAGAATTATCTCCTTACATGTCTTAAGTTATAAATTCTACCACTTTTGAGGCTTTCATAGTAATTACTTAGCACTAATAGTATTTTTAAAGATCACCCACCAATCAGCATCCGGCACGTCCACAGTTAAGCTCAAAGCATGCTAAATGTGGCTACTGCATTCAAAGCTGAACATCCAAGCTACTGTGACATTGTAAGATCAAAAGTTAATATTAATTTTTAGTATAAATGTATCATAACATTGCAAATATTAGACAGCTATGAAAGTGATTGTGCTATGACAGGACAGCCCTCCCTATGTGTAGTTTTATATGTTTATACATGTTAATCAGACTTTTAAAAATACTCTAGCAGTCTAAAGGTTACCCCTCCCCCAAGATATTATTATTATTATTGCATAGAGAAAAATGTAACTCCACAGTGGAGAAACCCAGCCAACACTATCCTCATTAGGTGATCAAGAGAAACACATCGCTTCTGCAGAATTTTTGCCACAAATGTGTAAGTTCATTTAATCAGAGAAAACATATGATTCCAAATTGAGAGGCATCCTACCAAATAACTGACCTGCATTCTCTAAAAGTGTCATACAGTCCTGAAAAACAAGGAAAGACTGTGGAACTGCCACAGATTTGAGAAGACTAAGGCACATGATAACTAAAAGCAATTTGGGGTCCTCGAACAGAAAAAGAAAATGATTGGAAAAACCAGTGAAATCCATATAAGGTGTTTGGGTAAGCAACTATATTGTACCAATATTAATTTCTTAGGATTGACAGTACTGATAAAGTACCACAGTCATGTGAAATGTTAATATTAGGAAAAGCTAGATGAAGGGTATTTGGGAAATTTCTGTAATTGTAAAATTAATTTTATAAGTTAAAAGATAGTCTAATACAATTTGATAGTCATACTTCAGGGTTTTCTTGAAGGGCAAATATACATTAACAATAGAACTTAATCATTAAAAAGCTTTGAGCCATTTGGTTGAAGTGTCATATTGCAGAGCAATGGTTCTGTGTGGTCACGTGTTATTGGCACCCATGGATATCCCATGGCAGAAATTGTAATCTACAAGCATTTTGCTCTTAAAAATTGTGGGAATTGTGGGAGGACAGTCTACAGGCTAAAGAAGAGGTAGGGTGCACCTACTGTATTTATGGACTAACTCTTGGGGGGATACCAATCTTCTGGTGAGTTGGCAAGGAGAAAGAGAAATGCTCTTTGTAGAGGACCTGGGTTATGCCAAGCACCCGGGTAGGCACTTCCAATGCATGAGTGCATTGAATCTTTACAACTGTTTGAATATTCACTCAACAGATGAGGACATCAAGATGTGTAGAGTTTAGGGAAGCTTTTCTGAAGTCAAACAAGTTAATAAGTAGAGTAGCTAGAGTTTGAATCCTGGGTCTACGTTTCATAGACTGAAAAATGAAACAAAATAAAACAAAACACACCATAGTAAGAAATGAAGATTGTGTTTATGAAACAAATCCAGACCAATTAGCTCTTCATCAGGGAAGACTCTTTTTTCATGGCTGCAGATGGCATCTCTAAACATAACCAGCTGCACTTTAAAATGCTTACAGTTGGTCAAAATGGGACTAAGCAAGACTGTGAATGATTCAGGTCAAATCTATTCCCTCCAGTGGAAAAAAGCCTCAAAGCACCTTTCCAGCTCATGCTTGGTCACTCAGACATATATATATATATATATATATATATATTTACTTTTGAATAACAGCACATCGGGAAGTTACTAACTAAAAACTTAAATTCCCATGGTAGAAAATAAACAGTTATTTACATATTATGGCCTATCATCAAGGAAAATATTTGTTTTAATATGATTTTCCAAATCATCAGGACTCCTATGTCATGTGTTTTTAGTGCTCCAAAGAAGTTTAGAGTTTATGACATTCATTTGCTTGTTTTTTTTTCCAAAACGGATTCCTTTAGCAGACATTTGTTCAGCATCTCCATGAGCTAGCCACAGCGACTGCCCTCATGGAGCTCTAGCAGAGAAAACAGATATGTAAACACATGATTGCTGTGGAAAGTGCTAAATGCTGTAATGAAGATTGTCTGGACACAGTGTTGGCATGAAGGAACGTGATCAACCCTGCTCTGCAAAGGAGATTACAACTTGAGATATACTCAGAGTTCACCAGGCAGATGGGCTTTCCAAGCCCTGGAAACCAGGGAGTCAGGGGCAAGGCGGGCAAAGCCATTGATTCTCTCCAGTACGAAGGCCTACAAAGGAGTGGGCATCCTTTGTATCTGAAGGCTAACTGCACCTGGATTTATAATTTGCTATTTTTTCTTCCCTGCTGTGACTGTTAGCTTGGGATTTGGTCCTTAGCCATAAAACACACAAGACAATCTGGAACACACTGAAAAATGGATTTTGACTACTTGTGTTCAGGGACAGTGTAAACCATATGGTGGCAGTTGTGAAACTCTAAAGCAGTGTTTTCACCATGCAACCCAGCCATATCAGCTCAGGCTTTGATACTGCCAGTTATCAGCAAGAATGCCCAGTGAGAAGCTGGCATTTTCCTGTGGAAAATGTGCTATCTTCCTTGGCATGCAACGCAGAATTAAGTGTTGTCCATTTTCATGGAGGAAATCAGGACTCCAGGACCCCACTTACAAGAGAAGGTGTCCTGGAGAAATTTTAAGATATAAGATTGTCATTTAGCTTGTCTAAACTTCCCATGGGTTTTAAATTAGCTCATTATTTCCTGAACTTGGATGCTGTTGCCGTGATTTGATCATTATTGGTAAGCAGTTGTCACAACTCACTGTGTGGGATGAAATGACTCTTTCATTTGAAGCCAACTCTGGAGAGTGAGTCCTTATAGATCACATATCTCGAAGTCTCTACAATTTTAGCCTCAAAAGGCTGCTATCCATCTGCCTCAGGTTGCCTCTATCCACTCAGGGAAAACCACTGGCTCTTCTCTCCTTGGACATATGCTCCATGGACTTGTGGAGTAGTCTACTAATGCTTCTCAATAATCCACAACCACATGGCATTTGAAGCTGATTGACAGAATATGTCTGTTCTCTGCATTAGTCCCCAGCTGTTCTGGGATCCTGCTGTCACCAATCAGATATGCTTGCCTGGTCTAGCAGAGCCAAGTTATAGCTCACATTGCTTTAAAGTCAGAGGCCTGGCTTGGTTCTAGAACTCTGCAGTTGTTAGCCTGCTCAGATCTTTGTTGCTCCTCAGTGTTTTATCTCTCAAAAGCCAACTGTGTCTTAAGACTCCACTGTATTGGCTAACTTTGACAGGTCACAACCAAAGGGGACATAGCATTAGAAAATGTTAATTCCCACTGAGTTCCCTTTCCTTATGCCAGGTATTCCTCGTAATTGGAGCTGTGTATGTAACTCAATGGTTTAACAGCGGAGGCTGATAATTGGAGAAAAAATAGTATCTGAGAGGATAAATTGTTCAATAGATTGGCCATTATTTTTTTTTTTATCATTCCCTATAGTGTTTCATAAAGTTTCAAAATCCTATTTTAATTGTATTTTAAAAATCTTATTGAAATAAAAATGATACAATGATTCAAAGAAGGGCTGTAGGTTCCCCAAAGTGTGTTCCATGAAACATAGGTCTTTTGGAAGTCAGTTTATAGGTGCTAAGTCAAAAAAGAATGGTGTAGACCAACCAAACTAACTTTTGGCAAAAAAGTTTTAAATAGATTTTGCCTATTTTCACTGTCAGCGGTAAGTCATTCTGTCAACAATTTTTTTTTCTAATTTAATAAAGCTGTTTCTTAAAAAATGGTTAACAAGTTGTCATTTTTATACTGGAGATAATTCAGCTCTCTCAGAGAGTTTTTATTTCCTGAGGAGAAAGACATTTTTGATGAAATCTTTTTGACTATCTATTAAAGAACCTATGACCAGGAGAATCTTTATCAAGTTAGCTGCTCTGATGACTAGTTTGTGTCGAAAACACTGAACTAAGAAATCATGTGGGATCATTTGTTCTATCATGTGGTCATGAGTGAAAAACTCATATGTGGCAGCTAAGATCAAAACAAAAGAAAGTATCATAAAGCTATATGGAAACAATTGACAACCATTTACTATTCTTTTAAAATTATAAACAAAAGAAATATTCTCTGATGACAGACATCTGTCTGGCATAACTAAGAAATCATTCCTGGGAACGGATAAGTTCTTGAGTTAGCTGCAAGTTTTCCTTTTTCAGTAAGTCACAAATTATGCACATGATATGATTCATATTCTATGAATACACCAATTTCTTTGTTATTTATAGCAATCCTCCTGGGTGTCAGTAACAAAAGTCATTATGCAGACGGTACACTATGCTATTAAATTTAATTTTAATTTTTTTTTATTTTTTAATTTTTAAAAAAAGATTTTATTTATTTATTTGACAGAGAGAGACACAGTGAGAGAGGGAACACAAGCAGGGGGAGTGGGAGAGGGAGAAGCAGCCTTCCTGCTGAGCAGGGAGCCCAATGTGGGGCTTGATCCCAGGACCCTGAGATCATGACCTGAGCCGAAGGCATACGCTTAACGAATGAGCCACCCAGGCACCCCTAAATTTAATTTTTAAATGGGATTCCTTTTCTGAAGAATATTAATCATACTTCACATGCTACCTCAGATGCTGTCCATTATTATGCCCCGGAAATTGGTTTCTATACAATGGAGTTCTATGAAATTCACTTGAGTGCAGGGCACTGGGAAACAGAGTCCCTGAGGCCAGGGTAGCCTGAAAGAGACTGGAAGGGTCCAGATCTAACATTATCAGCAGTACAGTGGGTAAGAGTGGGGGCTATTGTGTCAGACTGCAGAATTCTAATTTCAGCTCCACCACTCACTGTCTTTGTGACCCTGGACAAATTAAATCCCTAGTTACTTTAGTTTCCTCTTCTGGAAAAGCCTGCCTCATAAGATGGCTGAGAGGATTAAATAAATGAATACATGTAATGAATGCAGAACCATGCATGATCACAATAAGGGCTCAACAAATGTGGTTATGATTAAAATTGAATATCTACCATGCACCAATAACAACACCATGCACATTATGCAACGCATCTATGTGTTATGTTAGTATTAGCTCCATTAATAGACATTCTAAACAAATAGAGTTTAAGTAATTTGTCTGATGGAAGGTCAGAAATTAGACACAAGCCCATATGATTCTAACACTCATACTCATTTCCTTTTATCATTCTAAATTTAAAAGAAAATTATCTGGGTTCATGCTAGCTGTGCAACATGGCACAAATAAATTACTTGCTCTGAGCCTCAGTTTCCTCACATTCAAAATGGGATACAAATAAAATAAAATAAAATAAAATAAAATAAAATAAAATAAAATAAAATGGGATACCAATGTTTATTGCTTATATACCCCTTAGAATTTTTTCTGTTGTTCAAATAATGTATGACCAGAAGGCCCTGGTCACTGGTAAGCCACAATGCAATGCTTCATTTTTATTCTTTTTTTCTTTTAAAGATTTTATTTATTTATTTTAGAGAGAGAGAGAGAGAGAGAGAGAGCATGCAAGCAGGGGGAGGGGCAGAGGGAGAGAGAGAGAATCTGAAGCAGACTCCATGCTGAGTGCTGAGCCCAGAGTGGGGTTGATCTCACCACCCTGAGATCATGACCTGAGCTGAAATCAAAAGTCAGACGCTTAACTGACTGAGCCACCCAGGTGCTCCTCATTTTTATTCTTAATGACCACCATCTAATCTATTACTCAGCAACTGGCTTATGATGAATATACAGGGTGGCAGGGGGTAAACTCAATTAAATACCCATATAATTTGGGGCGCCTGGGTGGCTCAGTCGTTAAGCGTCTGCCTTCGGCTCAGGTCATGATCCCAGGGTCCTGGGATCGAGCCCCGCATCGGGCTCTCTACTTGGCGGGAAGCCTGCTTCTCCCTCTCCCACTCCCCCTGCTTGGGTTCCCTCTCTCGCTGTCTCTGTCTCTCTCTGTCAAAATAAATAAATAAAATCTTTAAAAAAAAAATACCCATATAATTTAAGTTTCCTTTGAGGTGGATCAACGTTTTCAGGGCTCCCCCCCACTTGGGAAAGCTTCTTACATACATAGGAGGAAAATTTGTTTTTATTTGCAACTAAGTTTTATGAAAAGCTATGATATGAAAGTATATAAATTTCATTTTTAATTATTTAGGTTGAAAAAAACAATTTATTACTTGTAATGAGAATTAGACATTCAAACACCTTTCTCACATTTTTAGACCAATTTTGTAAGTATTATAAGTCAATAAAAATCCGAAGGTGATTTGATATTGTTGAGCAGTATAAAATGGTAAAAGTGGACCTCAGGTTAGAAAAAACAGTTATTGATAAAATTCTATGTGATTGGATATTACATAAGAACATGTTCAAAGATTGTCCCTTTGTGAGTGGAATAGGAGAAAAAAAAAGCAGTGTCTTAAAAACCTGCTTTTAGGGGGTTGTGGATGTGAAAAGAAATGAATGAGCAGAGTGCAGAGGATTTTTAGGACAGTGAATATGCAGCGTATGATATGATGATGGACGCATGTCATTATACATTTTCCATACTCAGAGAATGTACAATGCCAGGAGTGCCCTGTAACGCATTTTGATATGGGCTTTGGGTGATTATGTTGCATCAATGTAGGTTCGTCACTGATTGAGAAAAAAAAAAAGTACCATTAGTAATGTTGATACAATTTTATTGTAAACCTAAAACTGCTTTAAAAAAATTGAGTATTTTTTGAAAAGCAGCTATAAAATCAGATGGAGTTACAGTGGACTGAAAATACAGTTCAGTTATAATATGCGTGAGGGGCTAAGAGCTAATTGACAGCTGAACATGGACAGATGGACAAGATCAAAGTCATCTGAAGGAAAGTTGAGATAATTTCTTTGGGATAAGTTTTTCAGAATTGAATTACTGTCAAAAGTAATGATTATTCTCTTTCTGTCTTATAGCCACACATAGAAATTAAATGTATTCACTTAAAAATGCAAATCAGTTATATAAATATCAATTTATTTAACACCCATTTAATTCTTGATGACAAGTGATGCTTCTTGTGCTATACATAACAAAAAAAATAATGAAATTTAAAAAAACCTGCTTTAGAAGTTCACATATATGTGGAATCCTATTGGTTTTGATAAGTACACATGTAAATTGGTAATATTTATATGCTTGAGAATTAAGAAATTGTTGTGTTTCTTTTTGCTATTATTAATCTTAAACACCTTTACAATCACCTAATTAATATTAGTTTATTTAATTCTCAGTGAATTTAAATAGCAATATATATGTAGTTAAATGAGTCCTTTCTAATGATATTAAAAATGACTGTGGGCGGGCGCCTGGGTGGCTCAGTTGGTTAAGTGACTGCCTTCGGCTCAGGTCATGGTCCCGGAGTCCTGAGATCGAGTCCCACATCGGGCTCCCGGCTCAGCGGGGAGCCTGCTTCTCCCTCTGACCCTCTCCCCTCTCATGCTGTTTCTCTCTCTCAAATAAATAAATAAATAAAATCTTAAAAAAAAAAATGACTGTGGGCATTTCCATATTAAGGAAATAAAATGCATTCTATGTAAAAATAATTAAAATTCAATAAAGCACTTCATACTATGCTAAAGGGTTTGGATTTTATGTTTCCTCTCATTAATTAATTAGTAATATATACATGCTCGTTACAAGGTTGGAAAATAAAAAATAAATTTTAAAAATGGAAAGTACAGACGATATCTTGGATTTCACCATACCTCTATACATGCATACTATGTTTCAGTTGTGTATTATACACATAGTATTTATTACATGTGCACACATTTTACAAAAATGGAGTTAAACTGTTCACTGTGTTTTGTAATCATCTTTTTTAACCTTAATGTAGTATTAGGACACGAGAGAAGGATTTTGATGGTGATGGTGGTGGGGTGGGCTATCAGAATATAATTAGATCTGCATATTTAAAAAAAACAACAACCCTCGGGCACCTGGGTGGCTCAGTCAGTTAAGCGGCTGCCTTCAGCTCAGGTCATGATCCCAGGGTCCTGGGATCGAGTCCCGCACTCCTCAATGGGCAGCCTGCTTTTCCCTCTCCACCACTTGTGCTCTCTAGCTCTCCCTCTCTCTCAAATAAATAAATAAAATCTTTATATATATATATATATATTAAAAAAAAACCCAAAACCCTAATGAAGCTACACTGAGACTTGCTGGGTCTAGAGGCAGGAAGGTAGGTGAGACAACTATTGTAAACATTCAGAGAAAAGGTGGTCACAGTCTGAATTAGAATGGTGGGGAAGGGGCTGGGATACATGAGACCTATAGCAGGAAGTTATAAGTAGTGAAGGAGAGGGAAAAAATTCTAGGAAATCTTTGGGCTACTGGATGGACACATGAAAAGAGAGAGAATAGCTTGTTCATGAAGGGAGGTGCAGGAAGAAATGTTCAGTTGGTTGTCAAGCTCAAAATGCCTGTGGGATATGCAGGTAGACTGCCCAAAGGACAGTGGCATAAAATGCTTAAGTATAGACTTCTGAGGAGAGGACAAATATGGTGATATTTATTAAAATACTGTTTCTTGGGATCAGAGTCATGTTTCTTTGACTACTCACTCGCTGGGAATTATAAGTTGCACATGTCCACCCTAGTGATGATTTCCAAACTTTCAGGAATGATGATGCTCTACCATTACTTGTTCAAATTTGTGTTTCCCCTTGCTCACCAGTGGGTATGGGTTTAGATCCAAATTTTTGGCATAACAACCAAAATCCTTCACAACCGAGATCAATCATTCTCACTAGAGTGCCTCTCCCTCTCCTTCTCATTGTTACCCTCTATTCCACCCCCGCAGATCTACTTGCTATTCCCCTATGATTTCGCCTCTGTCTAGAAATCCTAGTGTGCTCTGGGACTACGCAAAATTGTTCTCTCTCGTGAGAAATCCTTCTTGGCTCCCACTCCCTTCTTGCCTCAAAGAGGTCGTTCTCGCTTTGCTGTAATGTCATAACATGACACCTTCATCAGACATATCACACTCTACTGTAACGATTTATCTATATGTAGGTGTAGCTTTTTCTTTAAGCTTCACCCTCGAGATTGATATGTATGTGTATATAGTGTAAAATTTGCCCCAAGAACTAGACAACCTAGATAGTACACGGACAATAACATCTGCCAAATAAATTTGGGTTTTGAGTCACTTTGGCCTTTGTTCAATATGTGATATGTATTACACCATGTTTTTAATTAGTACTAAATGTCAATTCAATTCTTTTCCAGCTTTTTGGCATGTAATGATATCCTTCTTGGTTATAAGAACCTGAAATTAATACTGTTGGAGAGAAGAATCAATATCTCGTCATGAAGTATATAAATTAATAGAGCACTTCCTTGTGCAAGATTTGTCAGTGTGTCTGAGAACCAGGCTGACCATCTATTTATACTCTTCACTTTAACATACAATGCCATGACTAACAGCAGTGGTGATGAGAGTGTGGGAGAACAGGCATGCTTCTACATTGCTTATGGAAAGTACTTTGGCAGGATCTATTATAGTTTAAAATACTCATTCTTTTTAATCTATTCTACTTCCATTTTCTTTCTTACAGAAGTAAGAGTGCATGTATGTAAAAATGTATATGCAAAAGGATGATTATTGTAGTAATATTTTTGAGAGCAAATCATAAGAAACCACCTGAATGCCTGTCAATGATGTATTAAATAAGTCAATACATTGTATTCACATAATAAAATATTATATAACCACTAAAAAGGTGAAGGTCATTCTGTATCTACTAATCTGAAAAGATATACGTACATATTAAAGTTGGGGGACAACAGAAAGTTCAGACCACTATTATAGCACAGTTTCATTTTTATATAATAATACATATATATGCAGATGAATATGTAGATATGTCAGTATCAATGTGGTCAAAATCTGGAAGGATATGCTCAATAGTATTCACTATCCAGATTCTAAGTGTGGGTAAGTTGGATCAGATGAATGGAAAGATTTTCAATAACTATTTTATATAAGGTTTTTTGGATTATGAGTAATTTTTTTCTCTCTTCAGGGATTCTTTGTATTTTTTCAGCCAATAAAGAGAAAAATTAATTAAGAGAATAAAACAGATGGGTATGTATTGATCTAAAAAGATATCCATAATATTGCAAGTGAAAAATGTAGGTTACAAATGAAATTTTTTGTTGAATTGTCTCATTTTTTGATAAATATATATGATAGTTAAAAGACTAAACGTGTATATACCAGACCATGATGTATGGGTCAGGATTAGAAAAAAAATGCTCATTGTTTGTTATATACATTTTGTATGGTTTGGAATAAAATGAATAAAAATAATAACATAAATAACCATTAATAAAAGGTCATCATGGTTTGTTTTATACCCTAGATATATTCTTTAAAAGTTCTGTGTAAATTAAGTCTTAGTAAGGAAAATTGTATTTTAATTAGAATAATAGCGTTTTCAATTATGCAAAATATTCTTCTGTAAAGAGAATATAATCTTTTCTGATATTAATACCTACGACTCCCAGCTGCCCATTTTGGCCTATTTAATGCTTGTCCTTCAGAGAAATAAAAGTCAAAGTTTCTTAATTATCTGTTTAAGATTTATCAGAGAAAAATGTCATTATTTTGCTTTTATTAGCACTCTCTGGGAACGCTTCGAGCCCCACTTCTATGCATTCACTCCCTTTTCCTTTTCGAGGGAGGGTATCTGTCCCTGGCAGGTGAAGCTCCTTTTAGCATTGATGTAGTTTCAATTTCAAGATGGAAGAAAGAAAGTTACTATTGCCTGTACTTACATACAGGGAACAGATGACTGGAGTTGCTTGAGTTAAAAAAAAAAATGCTGTAACAACAGCTGTCCGGTGCAGCTTTCCCCTCAGCGGAGTGAGCTCTCCTTTCTCGTGGATGTTGAAGCCTACAGTTGGTCCAAAGTCAGTCTTTATCGGCCTGTTTGAGGTAACCAACTAATTGGCTGGGTAACTTTGAGCTTTCTGCTTGCTTCCAGCTCATGATTTAAAGAGCTCTTGAGTATCTGAATATTTAAATTACATTTGAACTGAACAGGTCACAGTGTCTTATGCTTTCAGAGTGAGCAAAGTATGAGCTCGCTCCCAGTAATCATTCCAAGTGACTGCTTTTCAGAGATTCAAGAAAAATAAGCCAAAGGAATGGTTTAAGTTCTATTTCTTTATTTAAAATCACATCTAACTCGATTCTCCAGTTTGGGACAACCAAAAGAAAAAAAATTGTCTCTGTCTTAACTGGAGCTGAGTTTCCAGAAACTAAAAATAAAAACGATATCAGAAACCTCTAAAAATGTAAAGAAAAGATTGTATCGACAAGTACCTGAAAATACACTTTCCTAAATATCATCAACTGAAGGGTGACCAGAAAATATTTTCACGGTGTGAAAAGTGAACACAGAATTCAGAATTACTTACAGGGTGAAAACTAAGAGGGATGAAATAATTAACTTACTCCGAATGAAAGTATTGCCTCATTGACAGATAAGTGGGATTTATAAGATCCAAAGTTACAGAATTTCCCTATTTCTGAATTATAAAGGGCAGTGTTTCTAATGGTCTCATAAAACATAGGAAGATTTGTTGTGCGTGGTCACATATATCAATGCAAGAAGAAATCTTCAAAAAAGGAGAAATTATAATAATTATTTTACCTATTAATAGGCACAGCCATGTAGTTTGGCCAGTATATAAAATTCATCTGAAATCTTCATCATCAAAACAAACCTTGCTTTCCAGGGGGGGAAATTAATTCAACCTCTTCTTGAATTAATAATGAAAAGGAACTGCATCTCAGAAAAGAATAGCAATGTTTTATGGAGGTGGCCTGCAGTCCCCACTTGAATCATCAAGATTAAGCAATGACTCTTTTTTGGTTATATTTATCTGACCGTTTTCTGTAGGAAAGTAACATTAATAGCTACATAAAGCTTCAACACATGTTGCACAGAAAGGACTATATAATCTGCTATTATTTCTGCCTGTAAATGACTACATGTCTAGCACTAGCCTGGGGCAGAATTAGCTGCCAGGAAACTTGACCTGCATCATGGGCTTAATGAAGCTGTAACTTTCTGTTTATAATTCTTTCCACTTTTAACTAGTATTGTATCCAGGGGAAATGAGATAATGTGCCTCTCCTTTTTAGATCATCTGGGCTACTGACCAGTCCCATGTGTAGGGACGTGCTCATAATCTGAACGCTTTTCAGCTTCTGTCACCTGCTCTGCCCATCACTCTGCAAGATCAGTTCAGCCCTTACCCAGGTAGGGCACCTGAGGATTTCCAGCTATGGGAGCAGAGGCTGAGATCTGGTTGTGTGTGTTAACTGGAGGTGTGTGCTAACTGGCAGACTTTGAAATATATCTGTACAGAATTTCCTCCTGCCTTTTCCCAGAAGACAATGAACAAGAGCAGATCTTTCCAACACTTCTAGTTCAGAGTACTTTTCCTTCGGCATCTGCAGGCTATTTCCAATCTCTTTTCTTATTCAGGGGCTTCTACTTTGTAAACCTATTATGGACTTTTAGGCTTCTGACATGCTCAGAGTGTTTAGGTCACCTCAACAAAAAAGCAAAGGATATTATTATTTTTCTTAACTAAACTAAATGAACTTTAGTTTATGTTTAAGCCGCCTCTCCCCAAATTTGGAACAAAGGGTTTTTAACTGAGACATCTATTAAGTACATGAAAGAAGTTTTTGAGTAGAGATGTATTCTCCTGAGTGTCCTGGAATTTCAGGTGTTTGAGGAAATATAGGCTGAGGTGAATCTCTTCTTTCTGAGTCCATTCTGCCTTCCCTCCCTGAGAGTGGGGGAAGGTGTCAGACAAGAGCAGGTGCAAATGCGAGAGCTCTGGTAGAGAGGGGGAACATCCTGGCCTCTTTTTTAAAAAAATTATTTATTTATTTGGGGGGGCAGAGGGAGAGAGGGAGAGAATCCTCAAGCAGACTCCCTGCTGAGCACGGAGTCCGACCCAACTCGGGGCCCAATCTCACTACCCTGAGGTCATGACCTGAGCTGAAATCAAGAGTCAGACGCTCAACGACGGAGCCACCCAGGTTCCTCAAGTCCTGGCTTTTTGACCCATGCAACGATAGTCCCAAGATCTGGGACCAGCCCTGCCACACATCCCCAACTAACAAGCAGCTTCCTACCTTTTTTTCCTTCCTTTCTAACTCTCCTATTATGTCTTCTGTTTTCTGCCCTTGGACACCCAAGTAAGACATGGCCTCCTAATCAACTCACTCAACACAGTCATCTTCCTCCTCCATCATGCCTCTGGTCATGTTTCCTCCTGTCAATATGAAAACTGCTAAATTTGTTAGCCTTGTTTCTCTTAGAGAGAGAATTCAGTTTCCATAGCACCATGAAAACCAGAAGTTGTGTGGGAAGGAGACAGAAATTTCTGGACTTGTTGCTCAAGCACACTGAGGGCTTGAAGGACAGAAGTACAGCAGAAGCCACTGTGGCCTCAGGGATGGTACAGAATGGTCTACTGGCAGAGTGGAAGTCACACTGCAGGCGGCTTAGTTTTTGACAGAGGAGGAGGTGGAAAGATGGTAAGATGGCCCCAGGAGTCACAGGACAGACAAAGAATTATCTTTAAATATGGAAGTGACTTGTAGGTGTGCTGACACAGAGGAAGGAGTCAGTAGAAAGGATGAGTTTGAAAAATAATTAACTGATGGAGCAAAATTTCCAGGAGAGAGGAAGTAGTGAGATCTGAGGGAAGAGGAGAAATCAGTCTTTGAGAGAGGAGGGACACATCCCCCTCAGAGAAATGAGGAATCTGTGAAGGTGTAGAAGAATTTGGAGACATTGTGAGTTCATACCAGCTGACTTTGATCTTGTTAATGATCTGTTGAGACTTAGGGCATAGGGATGAAAGCTTGAGAAGAGTGGAAAAGATTTGGAATGGATGGATCATGTCCTCTGGTGGTGGGCCAGGTGTGTCATCTTTATTTATGATGGGCTACACGCCACTGTGTCTTAAAATAGGAGTGACTGGTTTCAGAAATGAGTAAAAGCCTATGCCTGAAGGAGGGAATAATTCTAGAAAAAAAAAGTAATCTGCATGTTTTGCATCAGGCATGTTTTGTAAGCTTACTGAGTACGTAAGCCTTTCTAGAGGTGCTTTGGAAAATGTATCAGATGACCTGGGTCATAGCACCAACTCAGCTACTTAATTACTTGTTGCCTTTGGCATGATCATTGGTTATTCCCAAATCAGATTCTCCATTTGCATTCATTAATTCACTCAATAAATATTCATTGAATGCCCACCACATGCCAAGAGCTCTGTTGGGTATTGCAGGCACAAGAGTAAACAAGACACTCTCAGTCCTCAAGTTCCACCAGTCCAGTGGCTCCCTACCCTACCTCCTTTACCAGGAAGGTCACATGAGGTAATACCTCAGAATGTATTTCGACAATTCTGGAGCTCATCTATAGAAAAGAAAACCTATAGAAAAGCAATTTTTGTCTTGAAACAATTGTCTTGTTGTGATCACGATCTTAACAGTGATTATAGTTTCTGGATAGAAGACTCTACCTCCACAAAATGCCCCATGGCTCCCTCAGGCTTAGACCACCTTCTTACATAGCTTCCCAACCAGAATGGCAGCCACTGTCTCACTGGGAAGCGGGGAGCATGGCTTTACCCCAGGCTCATGGAGTCTTCACCACTTCCTCATGTCTCCAATGACTGGTTGCCCTATTCCTGTGGCTGGCTCCTCTGAAGGCTTCGGTGCAAATTCCAGCAGGGACACAACACAGAGCTGTCCCAGCAGCCAAGTGTAAACCAGAGGAGTTCTTTGATCTTCAGCCTGGTGCATTCTTTGGGTGGTCAAAACTTTGGAAGGACAAGCTATGAGAGTATGTCTGGTGATTGGAAGCCAGGTCAAAGGTAACGTTCTGGAGAGGATTTCTGGGCATAGAATTAAGGAAATTGTCCTTTCTTTTAGACGGTTAAGTCTAGAATAGGAAAAATATTCCCTGAAATGGATCCCGGAGTTCTGGGAAGAGTCTGTCGTTACAGTTATGGTCACAGTTTTAATTTCTTTATAGTGCACCCAGCTGCTTTAGCATACTCAATCTTACCCCGTATTTCCACGTTATCAAACATTCAAAAATTGTCATCAGTGGTAGAAAGCAGTAAGTGGTCTTTCTCTTCTTTTGTGTTCAGGCTAAGAGAGGGAGTCCATTTCTAAAACCGGATTTTGCAGATAAGAAAAAAATACAGACTACAGATTAGGTGAAGAGTAGAGAGGAAGACGAAACTGAGATTGCTTTACTTTCTGCTTTCTGTCTTCCTCTGGGAAGGACTGTATCTATAAGTGGATCCAGAAATTAGACTCAGAGAGCTTACCAGATAGGGGCATGAGCCAATCACCCCACATCTAGATGTGAGAAAAACAGCAAAAAGCTGTGAAGAAGGCAATTTCCTGAGCATTCATCTCTAAATAATTCATTTTGGTATATCATGTGATTCGTGGGTATCTGGGTACAAAAGTACACTTTCCAGAGTTTCTTCCCCAAGCTCTGGTTCTTGACCTTTCTATGAGACACACTTCCTCCTGCCTTTTGTTTCAGATCTCATTTTCTCAAAAAAAAAAAAAAAAAAAAAACCCTAAACATTTCCCTGTTAAGAGCAGAAACTCACACACATGTTAGGTGAAGAAAGTTTTTATTAAAGTTTGGCCGATTATTCCCTGCCTCGTTTTGTCTATCCTTCTCTCCATTGCTTTCCTTGCTCTCTCTTCTTCTCTGATTTGCCTTGAATGTGAATATTCTCCAGTGAATGACCTTGACATGGAATGCTTGAGAGGAGTCGGGAGGGGCTTCCCTGCTGCGTCAGTAACGACTATTTCCCTCCCCGTCTTTTCCCCATTAACTTCAACTTGGTAGTGTAATTTGTTTCTCTTCCTGGGCTTTTTAAGTTCATTTCTCTTCAAGTGCTCAACTCTGCACTGGTCTCTATCAAACTTTCTCTTTAATTCAATCCTGCAAATATTTACTGATAATTATTCTTGGTCCAGTGTGTGAGATCGATATACGCAAACAATGAATCATGGAACACTACATCAAAAACTAATGATGTAATATACGATGACTAACATAACATAATAAAATAAGATTTAAAAAAAAATCTATCTCTTTTTCTAAAGAACTTAGAAGGAGGCAGCCAAGTGCGGAATGCACCAAATGCTATCGCAGAGATTCTGTCGGACACACTCGAGAAGAATTAACTGAAGGTACACGCACCCTCCCCACAAAGGCTTCCCAGGACCATTCCATTTCTCCTCTTTCCAATTTCCAAATTCCTACATCACTTACTTTGGGCTTAAATCAGCATTTTCCACAGTATGTTTCTTGTAACACTAGACCCAAGAGATGTTCTGTGAAGAAACAATTTCATGATCAATTAAGAATAGGAAATACCGTATACACATTCTCTTTTTGGAAATCCACAATGTACATCAGCTCATCCGAGGTTTTCACTAGTGAAGGAGGAGATGAAAATTTGTTTCACCCAGAATTTTCCGAGCCTATATAATCATACCTCACTTTTTACGTAGCACCTATAGGAAGAGTATGTTTCTCAGACTACACCCTTGGAAATGTTGCACTCGTTGATTAATGAAATGATGACTCTGAGTGTTATGAAAATCCCACTTGTTTGCAAGACTTTATTTTTATCACCATGTAAAAACATCTTTTATACTGATTGGATTTTTAAATGTCTAGGATTTGTGCTGCCCAATATGGTAGCCACAAGCCACATGTAGCTCATCTCACTTGAGATGCACTGTAAGTATAAAATACAAAACTTTATATTGATTACATATTGAGGTAATTCAGGTATATTTGGTTAAAAACTTTATTGAAATTAACTTTGCCTCTTTTTATCTCAATATAAAAATATAGTTAAAATAACCAAAGTAACAATTGGAAAATGTAATTTACCATCAGCAAAAAATAAACACCAACATACAATGGAAAAATACTTTAAGATAAATCAAGTGGTATTTCAACTATTTTGCAGACATGTTTATGAGAATATGCTATCTCCCTTTTCTCATATAATATTCAGAGCTCAAAGTCTAAAACAAAAAATTAAAAGGTTTAAAAAATTAACTTCACCTCTTTCTACTTTTTTAAATATGGCTACTAGAAAGTTTAAAATTACACACGTGGCTCCCATTATTTTTCTACTAACAGCCCAAGCTTAGAAAATAGGAATTATGTTTTCCATATATTTTGTACCTTCCTCTAGCACACAGAAAGATGCTATACGAAATAAGACATGGAAAACATACATGTTGACTGAATTAATTTGGTTAGCAAGGTTGGGATTTGGTTGAGAGAGCCAGTGAATTGAATCTTATTCTCCAAGGTTTCACGGTCTTATTCATTATTGTATCCATTGTGTGGATTGTTCCTGTTGTCCAACTTCAGCTTATAAATCTTAAAGACCAACACTTAGTAATGCTAAGCTGATACTGACCACCTAAGACCCTTTGTTAGATTCTTCTTTGCTTCCCAATTGGATTGCTAATGTACACTTGTAAGTCCTATTTCAGCATGATCGTTCTTACGGCATTTCAGTAAGTTTCAATAGTTTTTAGGCATTTACAGAATGTAGAGTATTCACTGAATGGATCGCCATTGTTTCTCATAACCCAGAATCCTACTTCTTGGTGGGCAAGGGAAAAAACAGAGGTTAAAGTATCTACTATTACCATACTTGCTTCAGAAGAAACTTCGTAGATGTGTTCTGAACTCTGAAGGTTCATGTAATCAAGCTAGGAAATAACTGATTTTCACCTTGTTTTCAGTTACTAATAGAAATGAAAGGTAAGATAAAGATCACACTTTGATCAAAGTCAGGCCCATCTGTAAGAACCACTTCCAGCCCAGTGAGTTTCAGACAATGGGGAGAGGCGGTCTTGGCGGCAGCTCCTGTGAAAGTTACATCAAGAGGAGAAGTGCAGGATTGGGCTGTGCTCTCCAAGGCATGAGTCAGAGTAAAAAATAGGGCACAAGACCATGGAAAATAAACTGCAGATGCTTTCAGCTGGACAGAAGTGTGCCCGCTCCACTTACACCCGCCGTCCACAGAGGGATAATGCAACTGGAGCTGATGTCCTCATCTCTCAGACGCACAGCGTGTACTCAAGAAACCACACTGAACGCGACCATCAAGGACAAGCTTTCCCCTGAGAAGCTACAGAAAGCCATCAGGAAAGATGGACGCCCATGACAGTCAGGACTGGGCATATGAACATCAAGGCTTCTCATCATCTCAGGCTGGCCCTATAGGGTCTTTGAGATTTTCCAGTTTAAGGATGCCGAGATGGAGGGTATTGATGGGTTCTTCTCCTGGAGTCATAAAATACTCTGCTGGAACCAGCTTGTCTTTTGCATCACTGTCATCCCCAAAGGCTATTTTCTGACTTTTTTTTTTCTTTTGCAATCATACTCCAAATAAGTTGTATCAGTCTTTCTCCATCGCATCCAACCACTCTGTTATCAGCCTTAAACTCTGAAATGCATTTCTGAATGTATCTCCCTAATATTAAAAAACCATCAATGATTTTCCTTTGGCACTAAACAAAGGCCATCCTCACTAGCCTGACCTTTAGAGTTTTTATAATTTGGCCCTAACTATTAGTCTAGCTTTACACACCATAATCAACCCTGTATACTCCACCGACTAAGACGTTTGGGCAGCTTGCCCCTCCACTCATGAGGCCGGGCAGCCCCAGCCTCCAGCTCTGGACACCCAACTCATACCCAATGTCCAACCTTCAGCCCCATTCCATGGTTCTCCCAACGCCAGAACTCTCTGTCCTCTGGGTCCCCTCAGCAATTTTCTAAGCATCCTTCTACTCATTTCCCTGAACACATGCTCACATACGTACACACATACACTCAAGTGTAAGCAATTCTTCTTCCTGAATTAAATCTCTGCTCTGTCAATTTCTAGCTGTGTGACCTTGGCCATTACTTAACCTCTCTGGGCCCCAATTTCCTTAAATGTGAAACTCAGGATAATAATAGCACCTACTGCATAGGGTTGTTGCGAGAATAAATGAATTTCTAGGAAGTGCTTCAAACAGTGCTTGATACACAGCATGCCTTTTGTAAGTGATTTGCTATCAGTAGTAGGAGTCATGGTAATGGCGTCAGTGGTATTAGTTTTGTATTCCTAACGGCACATCGTGTGATCTCATATACGGTTACATGGTCAGTAAACATTTATAGAATAAAAGAATAAGTAAATGAACATAAAGCAAGAGGTTTTAAAGTGAGAATCAATGCACTAGTCCATTATTATTTTGAAAACCTGGGGCGCCTGGGTGGCTGAGTCGGTTAAGTATCTGCCTTCGGCTCAGGTCATGATCTTAGGGTCCTGGAATCGAGCCCTGCATCGGGCTCCCTGCTCAGCAGGGAATCTGCTTCTCTCTCTCGCTCTGTGTGCTCGCTCTCTCAAATAAATAAATGAAATCTTAAAAAAAAAAAAAAAAAACCTGCTTTAGGAATTCTCTCTTAACAATGTCAGGATTTACTAGATATTCTTAGGAAAAAATATAATTTCTTTAAAAGGAAGAACTAAAATAAAAACAAGGCTCCATTGCTGGCAATTTGTGGATTAACTAGTATTTGAAAATGCATATTTTAGTGCGCAAGTCTGGAGAAGCAAACATCTATCTAGATTTATATTTGATATCCTTAAATTGCAATAAACTGACACAAAATAAAAACTGTGAGGGCTGAATGACAACTGAGTGGAGGTTTTTAACTTTCTAGATTGCTTTTATGCCCGTTATTAAAGCTTGCTTGCTCTAATGAGCTAGACTTATGGGAAGGCTTTAAAAATAAAACTAAAAAAAAATTGTGATCTAAAATGTGGTCATGTCTCTTCTTCTCTACCAGCAGCCAGTAGCATGGGGATGGGAGAACCACTTTCTGGCCTTTGAAAATCAATGTGCTTTTCGTGCGGGGGGGACCGCTGCCTTTCAGTTACAGTTTTTCCCCTGCTGTCTTATAACTATGTCCTGCACTAAATTTAACATGTCCCCAGACTCCTATTTAATTCTCACAGCTGGGAGACGGGACTAGCCCAGCCAAATCTATTTTCCTAGAGTACCTACAAATCTGCCCTTTAATAATTTATTTTCTCCACTCTAATGGTCTCTAACGAAGCTCTAATAGATTTTGCCACATAGTTGCCGCTTTAATCAGAGAAGAGAATTTTGCAGGTTTATTAATCGTGCTCTTTTTCGAAAGCTACTGATTAAGTATTTGCCTTCTGCTTGCAAGCAGCCAGAAGGTACAATGGAGGCTGCAAGCTTCCCGGGCAGCAGTCTGCAGGTAGCTGTTACCCAGGCCCCGCAACAGACTGCATACAGCTAGTGCCAACTGAGCAGATTGAAGTTTCGATTCTCCCCAGCCCTTCGCAACAGATTGCTCACAGCAATCTTCTCCCTTACCATCTTCCTTACCGGGACTATTCCAAGCAGGCAATGACAGAATTCTTCCCTGCTCTCCACATCGCAGAGGAGCTAAATTATGTCTGAAAACTGAATGACATGCTTGGTCAAAGAATGTACTCTACCACGAGACAGTGCTTACAACAAAGTTTACTTTGGCCTACTCCACCAGCAGACCCACTGAACACCATCTCCCCCTGCCTTCTAGGAAAGCAGCAACTTAAGCCACATAGTTGCTTTACATGTTACATTCATGGCACCAAACCAAGTGCCAAGCAACACACCGAGGCTTCCTGTACTCCAGAAAACCCCTCCTTTTCCACAGTCAATTTATAGTGCATTCCTGAGAACACACATGCGGACTAACACTGACCAAGCTTGAGGTTGCTTTAGAAGTCAAGACACCAGGAATTAAGCAGTGAGTAGTGTTTTTGAAAGAAAAATAACCTTAACATTTATTTATTTTATGAAGAAGATAAATATTTTCTTCAGAATTCGTAGCTGTCTGGATGTCCTTCAAATGTCTGAGATACAAATGCCAATCTCCCTATCCCGTCAATGGTCATTGCCAGGTAGAGATGAGTGGAAATATTCTTGAGGTAAATTTAGTTAGGATTGGTCCCAACTAACAAGTTGACTTGTCTCAACTTTTCTACATTTGGCTCCAGAGCAAACATTTGAAATAGCCCTTCATGTTCTCAGCCCAGTGGAAGTGTGTTAGATGAAATTCTCTGACCTACAAGGATCAGATTTTTTAGGAAATTAAATCTTTACTTGAATTATCACCACTAGTTATGTTGATGTACCTCCAGTCACGAGACAAATGAACAGCTCTTTGTTTTGATAAAGGCTACTGTAGAGTGAATGGTGCTCCTCACCGTCTCTAAGAAAAATGAGATTAATTAAACTATGGAGGAAGAAAAAGGAAAAAATAATTTTTAACTTACATGTCTTCATAATTAGGTTGTTACCTCTACACAAGGATTTCCTGGGGTTAATATTCTAGATACCTGTGTAGACATTTTATCATGTCTCCTAAGTGGGTCTGAGGCCTTCTCTGTTTATATTTGTATCTCTTAATTTTGAATGAATTAGTAGACTAATCAATAGAAACAGGAGACTTTAGTATGTGGTCTGTATACTGTAATATACTGAGGAAGAAAAACCTACCATTTGGAGAAAGACTAATAAAAGGGATGTAACAGATCATTTTAGTTCTTCTCTAATGGAATTTATAAAATTAAAAAAACTCCTTTTCCTGTATGAGACATGAGAAAGTCCCAAAACACAAATGAATTCTGATTCATTTCTATTCTTCACACTATATTATATTTTCTAATAAGCAATGAGACATACTGAGTTGAAAAGCTTGACAGATAATTTAACAGGGAAAGAAAACCCCAAACCATGTTCTGCTGGTAATTGGAATGATTATCCGTCAGTTTTGCTATGCGGAGACAAATATAAGCTCTGCTTCAGTGGCCTGGAAAACTGGTAAAATAAGTTTATAGTCTGATCTGTGGTAATTAATTATTTTTAATCAGTATTATTCAGGTAGTGTCATGAACATTTGTTATTGCTATCATTTTAAAATATATTATAGTCAGTGTTTGCTCATCCACGGTAATAGAGGCCAAGCTGCACAGATAAATTAAATCCACAGATATTACTTTCTAATTCTTAAGCACTTGTAAGAAAATACTTCTGATTTGTTTCTGGGTTTTTATATCATGCATTTATTACTCTTGTATCCCAATTTTACAGGTAATACGAAGTAGTGAAAATCTGGCATAAATCAGAACTAGGATTGATTCTTAACTCTACCACCAACCCTGGGCAAGTTATTGACATTTTAAAGTCCTAAATTCCCCACCTGTGGGGTTAATAACACCTATAGAGTGGTGACAATTGTGAGACAATGGATATAAAGTACCTAATCAAAGCTAACACACAGTAGGTGCTCAGGAAATGGCAATTCCCTCTATCTCTCCTACCGTCCCTCTGTTCTGAGTCTCCCCCACTCCATTTGTTGGAGCCTACTCTTTAGAATGAAGGAGCACATCATGTCATAGCTGAAATTTTCCGATGTTCCACGAGACGACAAAGAAATTAAAGAAGTTGAATTAATGTGATTTTGATTTTATTAGTCAAAATGACCCAAGAGAAACTTCCACCCAAGAGAAAGAGAAGCTTTAACATCTACCAAACAAACGTTAAAGGTATTAGGGTACCATCAATGGTTTATTTTTTCAACTAAAGTAACCCAGCTTGTTCACATTTTCCACCATTTAGCTTGGTATCTTTAATATAATGTTGGCTGGTCTAACCGCTCTCACATTTCACTTTTGGTTCTTTCTCTTTTAATTTTTTTTTATCAAACATTTGTTCGTATGCATTGTAAAAACAAATAGAAATTAACCATAGTGATGGCCAAAATATAAACCACAAATTTGACTGAGTCAGAGGAGGCCGTTTTGGGTAACCCAAAATTCCATGTCTCTGTGTATTTCAGCCCCTTTGTCAACTTATTAAATGATAAATGAAAGAGATCAGATGAACAGAATAAAAATTAATCCATCTTAAGTGTTCTATATGCTCTTGGTCAGATCCCAGATCCAAAATGAAATTTGATTTAGGTTTTGAAAAGCAGTAGTGTCTTAGAACAATTTTACTTGATGAAGTTTCCAGAAAATACATGGCTGAGCCTGGCAACAAATTGTCAGAAACTCAGGGGGAAGTGCTCTGCTTCTCCTCAACTGAACACATAAAAATCTTATCTATTTCGTTTATTCCTTCATTTTGATATAAGTGTGCTCTCTTTGTCACTGGGGATAAACATTTATTTATTTATTTTAAGGCATGTGTTTTGTATTCAGACACAGAAATGAAGAAAAGGTCATTTTTCCTGAAAATGTCTTCATCCTATCGTCCTCCTACTCCCCTGACTTCTAATAAATATTAGTCTGATTTTCCCCATAAAGCTGGACTGTAGTTGCTCAAATTTGAACCCTATGTATCAAGCATTTAATGCACAGTATTAAGCTATGTAAAAGGTACAAAGAATAAGATAAGGTTAGCCTTTACACTCAAGGACCTTATTACTAGATTTTGGAGAGTGTACATACAAAGCAGAATGTACATCCATGTACACCGTCCAACGTATAACCAACATTTATACATACCTGCTGCTGGAGAGAATGGGGAAGAATGGTACGAGAATGACATGACACAGGCCAGTGTCAATGATATTTAGGAAATGACCAAATGTGTGGCAGTTAACAGTTGTAAATTCAAATACAATGTTGAAGCTTTAATAGATTTTCCCCTCCCCAATTTAATCCTCCTTTACTCTGGCTCTCTGATTCACTCATTATACCAGGAATAGAAACACTGTACAAAGTATTTTCAATGTATGTTAAGGTCTACTTTTAATATTACTCATTATTTAGAAAGGGTTTGTGTTGCTGCCATCTAGACAAAGGAACAAACATTTTTTAAAGTTAACATATAATGTATTATTTGTTTCAGGGGTACAGGTCGGTGATGCATCAGTACTACACAATTCATAGCGCTCACCATAGCACATACCCTCCTGGAACAAACAACATTTTGGTTAAAATATTTATTGTAGACTTAATTGTAGTGTCATTTTAGTTGTTATCCCAGGGAAATAATGCTGAAGGAACGTGTATAAATTGAATTGTTCCAATAGTACTGTTTCCTATTTCCTTTTACCATCTTTTTCAATTTCTGGGATGAGCTTGCCAATTAAAAATACATTTGGATTGAGGTCTGAAACTGATATACCTCCCAGAGTTTTGGACCCAAAACTCAATGAAAAAGAACCACAGAGGCATGTAACCAACAACCACCCAAATTTGAACGAATTAGAACTATTCTGTTTTGCCACACTAGTCAGAAAGCCACAGGCATTCCACCACTCCAAAAGGATCTGAAGAATTGATGGAAAGTATAAAAAACGAACACAGATTGTACATAATTGTGCTGTTGCATTCTTACTTCAACAACCATAGAAAGAACCCCAACTTTCAACTCAAAGCCTTCCCTTGGGGAAAAAAAAAAGCCTTTCTAATAACAATTTTGACTAAATTTTTCACTCAACAAAATTTTAAAATATGCCTCTAAAAATGCATTTTAAGAAAACACAACTCATATTTTTGACAGAAACATAGGCAAATTTATAAAAATTTACTTTTCATCTTTCTTTTGTATTTTTTACACTTGAAAAGTAGAAAATATAGATGACTTTTAGGGAAAGAACACACTACTTTATTTCACAAATATTTACTGACAAATTGGCTGCATCAAGACCCCTCACTGCATGTTTAGATATATAAATAAAAAACAAGGTCCCAGCCACTAGGAAGTTCTTAGCTGGTGAGAGGAAAGCCTTATAATACAGTGTGATATGTGTTCTCTGATCGGTACGGAAAGATAATCTGAGGAAGCCTGAAGGGTTTCTCTCACACTCGATCTAAAACCTCAGGGTGAGTTCCTCGGAGAGATGAACATGAACTGAATGTATTTACCAGGAAAGGAAGAGAAGAGTAATTAAGCAAACGTCTAGTGCTTGCTTGTAAAAGACAGCAAGTTAGAGGACATGACAGTAAAATGAGGAGTCCAAAAGTTGAGGCACAAGATGGCATCTGGAACTATGGACACCATTATATAAGGAGATTAGACTTTATCCTGAAGGCATGGGGGCCAAAAGTTTTACGGGCAGAATAAAATCATATTTGCACCTTAGAAAAATCACTCAATTGTCTAGAGTGGCATGAGACTAGAAGTAGAGAGATGCATTTGTCAGAAGTCTAGGTGAGAAATAATGAAGATGAAGTTCACAAGGTACGAAAGATGTGGAAAAGCTAGAACCTGATGATCATTAGGCATAGAGAAAGGCACAGAGAAAGAACACCACGAAAAATCTCAGACTAGTCTTCCCAAGTATATTTTTTGATGTTTTTCTTTCTTCTGTTGAGAACTACAAGAATATGTGCTACCTGACTTCACAGCTTGATCTAATTAAGCTCACAGTAATTTTGGAGGTAGACAAAAATGAAGGTTTGACCAGCCTGCCTGAAAATCCTTTATAAAAAGCCACTCATTTTCTACATTGTTTGGGCGTAGAAAATTAACATTAGCCTTTCTTTGACAATAGTTAATAACACTTTTCTGTCAACATCGTAAATGAGTTTAAGTGTAGATAGAAATACCAAGGTAGATTTTGTTGAGTTTTGCACATGAGCAACATTGAACTACTTACAGTTTCTCAGATATGCCACATTGCTTTTCATCTTTATTTCTGATGTCCCCTGGGCTGAGAATGTACCCTCCCTCTCAGCCTGCCTTCTACCATTCCTTCAATATCATCTCAGATGTCACCTCCTCCAAGAAGTCTTCCCTGATACACCGAAATCAGTGCTTTACTTTGTAGACCGCAGGATATAGGCTTATGGTGTCCTTTGCTCACTAGGGCACGAATTTCCCTATAAATCTATAAACTATTTGTTAATCTCTGAAAATGCTCTCTTTTTCCTGTACTCAATGTTTTTAGAAGACTTTGGATTTTAGTTTATTGCTCCAAAAAGTGGCAAAAAGCAGGCATCAAACAGTTCTTTTACATTTTCCCCAAGTACCTATCCTCTGAGATTTGGGAATATTTTCCTCATTTCTTTAATTCTTCTTCTCTCATAGCACATGGCCCTTACCTCCAAGTGACCTTGACATTTACAGGCTAAAGGAACCAATAGTGTAACAGCCAAGGCTGGCCAGACAGGCTTTAAAACTCAGCAATGACAGGGATGGGGAAAATCTGATTTGTATGTGGGTAACTTTTATAAACTAATTTGTAGTTGAACTCACATGACTTCACCAAGATTTAATAAAATCCTGTCATCACATTCAGTTTTCAGACTTTAGATGTTTGTTAAATGTAGACTAATTCAGAGCTGAATTCATTTTTCAGAGTTGGAGAGACTACATTATTTGAGAGAGTTTTGATGGTCAGAAAAAAGTATACATTTCTCTGATAATAGGGAATAAAAGTGGGTGGATAAGAAGTATCTTTTTTTAAGATTTTATTTATTTATTTGACAGAGAGAGAGAGAGAGCATAGGCAGGGAAAGCAGCAGGCAGAGGGAGAGGGAGAAGCAGGCTCCCCACTGAGCAGGGAGCCTGATGTGGGGCTCGATGTGGGGCTTAATCCCAGGACCCTGAGATCATGACCTGAGCTGAAGGCAGACGCTTAACCAACTGAGCCACCCAGGTGCCCTGGATAAGAAGTATTTTTAAAATATCAACTGGTTATTGATTTATTTTCTAGCTTTCCTGAGTTTAGAAAAAGACTGTTTTTCTAGCTTTTAAAGTTAGAATTGAAATTAGTCGCTGAGGATGACATGTGGAATTAGAAGTGGTCTATTGTCTGGAAAACACAAGACTGGAAGTGAGAAAACCTGGACCTTTGTCCTACTTAAAGCACTCAGATATGTGGTCCTGGACAGGGGCACTGTCTGCTCTTGGTCTGAGCTTCTTTTTGTACAAATTAGAAAGACATGGTAGAGGATGGGCTAAAAGTTTCTTTCAAGCGATATGGCCACATTGAATTTAATAACTTGATATTTAGGAATGCAACTTTGCTGTGTTAGTAATATCATACAAACACACCTAATATTTTATTTATTTGCCACAAGTTACTCTGTGAGCTTGTCTAGGACTTTAAATGGCCTCGTGGAGCTGCTAAGGAATAAAAAAAAAATGTTTATATCTTGCTTGATCACTTCTAAAAAATGTCCTTAAACTTTATTCAGAGTGTCAAGTAAATAGTGAGTGAATACACACTAACACACAAATCTTTTTCAGAAATAAATCAGATCGTGCCATGCCTGTTCTCAAAATTATCCACTGGCTTCCCATCCTTCCCCTCTCCCCCCTGCCCCACCCCAAATAAACTGAGTCTTTAGCATGGTCTGCGAGGCTTTCATGAGGGCTCCATTTCCCTGTGCTCACCTTATCCTCTTTCCTCTCCTCCTCACTCCCATTGCTGGAATCACACTGCCTCCTCTACTCACTGTTCTTCAAACGACCAAGCATGTGCTCACCTCAGGGCCTTTGCACTCACAGTTCCTTCTGCCTGGGATGCTCTTTCCAGAGAGCAAGGCTCGCTTTCTCACTTCATTTGGGTCTCTGCTCAAATGCCGCTTCATCACAAGAATTTCTCTGACCAACTATTAAAATAGCACCCTTTTCGTTTTCTTTTTGCTGCACTTGTTCTTTCTTCATAGCATTTATCACTACCTGATAAACTGTGTATTTATTTGTTAAACATTTTAAATATCTCTTCAACCCAAATGTCAATGTCCTGAAGGGAGGCTCTTGTCTGTTTCTGTTTCCTGCCTGCTTCTCGTCTACTATTACTGCCTGGTATCTGTGGAGCAGTGCCTGATACTTAATAGGCACTCGGTAAGTACTTGCTGATTTACTTACGGAATGAATAAATAAATCTTTACCTCTCTATCCTGAATGAGCGTAAAGTTAAGATGATAAAGAAGGCAATAGTATATAACTTACATGAAAAAAAGAAAAACTTAAGTAGAATAAGGGTATGGCTAGAACCAATCTCATTTTTTTTTTCCAAGAATTGTGGGAACCTAAAAAAAATCACCTATGGATAAGCTCTTTATTTCTCATAAATTAAAAGGCATTATGACTAAATCATTTTTGCTAACACCCTTTCTTTGATTTTATGGAACTTCCTCATACTGACATTAAAAATACCCTCCCATAAATAAAAGAAAAAAGCTATCCTGGAATATGGAAGATGTTAGAATTGAAGGTAGAATTGAACACTATTATGTGGCAATCTATATTCAGGATTGAGGAATGCCTAAATCTTGCCATAAGATGTAGCATAAATGATGTAACTCTTTTAGAAGTTCCTAAGATAATCATACAAGGTGTGATGGCAAATGGGAACCAAAGTTACCTGCGCTCATGTCTGTGTCCTGGTTTTCTTGAGTAGACCGGGCAGCTCACATACTCAGGTGCCAGGAGCAGTGTCTCCTTGCCCCAAGACCAATCCCAATCTCATCATCTTTCTGCTCTCTTGCCAATGAGACAACAGAGCCCCAAATCACACTTGAGATGAGAAGGACTTTTCTGCCTTCCTATTTATTTTTCAGTCACATTCCCCATATTTTAACTACCACGCTGATTCTTTCTTGCCTTTGTGACGCTACACTCTCCTGATTTCTTTCTTTATCCTTGCTCCTCACTTTCAGTTTCCTTTTCTGGTTTCTCCCTTTCCCTGCCTCTAAAAGTTATAGTTTTCAAGGCTCAACTTTTGTATCTCTTATCTCTTCTCCTCACGAACTCTCTCTAGGAAGTGCTATCCATTCTCACAAATTTATCTAGTTTTAATGTTTTATTTGTCAAAAGTGAGAACAAAACAAATATAGATTAGTATATTGAACACCCATCTTTAACAATTAGCTACACATGATCAATTTTATTTTATCTAAACTCCTACTCCCTGATCTAGTCTCACTACATTATTATTATTTTTTTTTAAGGAGGCTCCGCACTGGGCATGGAACCCAATGTAGAGCCCAATGAGGGGCTTGAACTCATGACCCTGAGATCAAGACCTGAGTTGAGATCATGAATCAGACGCTTAACCGACTGAGCCACCCAGCTGCCCTTCTCACAGGATTATTTTAAAGCCACTTCCAGACATCATGTAATTTCATCTATAAATTCTTCAGTATGTAGCTCTAAAAGATAAACACTTTTTAACATAACTAAAATACTGCTATCAAATTTAGAAAAATTAATAATTCCTTAATCTCAGCAAATACCCAATGTTTATTGTCTATACATGTCACTCTTATCGTTTATACATGTCTTATGATCATTAGTTTGGTTGAATTATGAGGCTAACAAGATCCAAACATTGCATCTAGGGGCACCTGCATGGCTCAGTCCGTTAAGCATCTGCCTTCAGCTCAGGTCATGATCTCTGGGTCCTGAGATCCAGCCCCGCATCCAGCTCCCTGCTCAGTCAGGAGCCTGCTTCTCCCTCTCCCTCTGCCCCTCCCCTGCTTGTGTGCTCTCTCTCTCTCTCAAATAAATAAATAAAATCTTTAAAAATAAAAAAATAAAAAAACAAACATTGCATCTAACTGGGTGGTACTATGTACATCCTTATTGCACCATGTCAAAAAGCACGTGGTGTCTGTTTAATCCATAAAATTAAAAGAATGAAGTAAAATAAAATAAAATAAATCATCTATGTTCCAGCCCTCATGGCCACATTGGAATCAGGAGCAAGAGAGCACCGGAGTCTGAAAAGCCAGCTCCTCGCTTTGTCTCACTAGTTTGGTAGAGACTTGGTAATTTCTAGGTTGTCTCCCCATTCTGTTTTGTTCTCAGCTCTTCTATCACCTGTGTAACTAATTCCCTCCATTAAATTAACTCTGTTTGAAAGACCTGGAGTGTCTCCTCTTCTTGGCTGACCTGACTGATACAGACAAGATCACAAGTTATAATTTTGGACATGATCAATCTGAGGTGTCTTTAGGTGCAATGAACATCAACTCCAAACTCAATGCTGTGGCCTACAAAGCACTGCATGACTGGCTCCCTCCTCCTCCCCATTCTCTTCAGGCGCCTGTCTTCCTCCTTGTCCAACCATGCTCTTACCAAACCAGCCTTTCTTCTCTTCAAAAGTGCCACGGTCTTTAAACAAGCAGGTTCTTATGCCTGGTGATTTCTTACCACAACCTTTCTCAAGACTAGTTTCCTCTTATTTGAAACATCCCTTCACAGTGAGACATCCTCTAACAACACCACCTATAGGGCTCCCTGTCACTGTCCATCACTTCCTTTATGCAGTTTGCATATTCCATAATTACTACATTATTTATTTGGATGTTTCATGTTTACATCCTCAAGGATATTGTAAGCTCTAGAAGAGCAGAAGAGAAATCATGTCTATTTTGTTGACCATTGTACCCTAGTGCTTAGAAAACTGTATCCACGATGAGAAGAATGCATGAGTGTGTCCCTGAGCTGGCTGGGAATGGCAGGGCGTGGCCTGGTCGGCTCAGTTTACAGGCTAGGCTGCAGGGACACAGGAAGCAGCAGAAGAGGCTACACCCAAGCACAGAACCCTCGGGAGCACGACGGCCCAGGTCACTGGGATGTACGCCTAAACACATAGCCTTGATTCGGACCTCTTTGTGCAGGTTTTCAGAAGATGGAGAGAGAATTTCTTTTCTCCTCTAGAAAAGATAAGTTTACCAAACTGAATCACTAGGTAAGAAACTCAGCTATGACTAGCTTGATTAAACCAGTACCGGTAGACTTACAAAGATTTAAGGTAAAAATATTTATAGCCACTTTATAGGATGCATAACTCTCTCATTTCTTAGTCTTACAAAAGACTTTGTTTCTTTAATGAACTGCTAAGCACCTATAACATCTGACATCTTATTTTGATAATTTTTCTAGATATATACATATATCCTATGCATTGTGAGTTTTCTAAGAATTATATATTATTTTGGTGTTCAGTTTTTCAGGCACCAGAAAATACAAAATTCATCCTGGCATAAGGACAGCATTTTGGTGGAGGCATAAAATATCAGGAATTCCAAATACAGCCATAATGACTCTCTTTTATAATAACCGTATAGAAGATAAGTGCTAGTGTCTCATCCACAATATTCAAACATGTTACAAACTCTTAAATTTATGAAAAAAGAAGCTTACTACAAATTCCTATGCATATAATTTTTAGGTCATTTCCAAGTCTTGAAGCAAAATTTGAAGCATATTTTATCAAAGATAGAGAAAGAATAAAGGGCCGTAACAGAAATTTGGACAGCATTTGCAAATTTGTTTCCCTGTCTGCTCAAAATTATAAATAACCAGATCTTGAATATGGAATAATGTTTTAGACAGGAAAGCAAATAAAATATATATGAAACAAAATGCTTTTCTTATCCTGGGTCTATTTTCTTAATGATGCTATGGAAAGGCAGCCAGTGTTACTATCAAAAATATAAAATATATATTCTATAATAATCAGTGTGGTATCCAGTCCATTGGATGTAATTTTCAACACTTAAATACATTATCACATATGACTAATTAGTTGTTTGCAAAGCATTTGAAATGTCCTATGTCAGATTACTACCTGTCCACTGCAATTTTCCCAGCACATTGCTTCCTTCATTCTCACTGGAATGGGGCTTATGGATTTGTGAGCATAGAATCTCGGTTAGCAGCAGCATGCTATGGATCTAAAAATCCCTTAGGAAACTGTGATAATTGGACACATGTCAGCAGTAGTAATTCATCACAAGAACCCCCAGTAAATGCACAGTTTGCCCATGTTCACCAAATGCAATTGCTTGCTGAGTTTTGCACTCTCAGATTATGGTGTTTTATAGAGACAGGGAATGAAGTGCAGGAGGTAGTCATATTGAACTTCATCTTTTTCTCTACAGTTTCTACCAAAACCTCTACAATTACTGAGATATTGATTCCACAGCAAAAAAACAAAACAAAAAAAACCACAAAAAAACCCATCCAACTATATTCTTAATTATTGGCAATAAAATATATTTTATTTTTAGATCTTGGCTGTTATAGGTTACCAATCCTTGTATATTGTGTATTTATTTATTGTATCTCCTCTGATTTAAGAAAGATTTTGGAATTAAAATTCAAACTTGTCCGAGGTAAAAACAGATACTTTGAAATAATCCTAAAATGAGTGTTTTCCTACACTATTTGTCATGTTCCTTTATGAAGTATGTGTATGTATAATTACTGAAGAGTAAGAGAATACATTTTCTTGTATCTCATTCCATCTCTGTAATAGAGATACATCATTTGTTACATTTTTGGTCTAGTAATGGCTTATATCTGTATATGCCATTTAAAATTTTCCAGGGACAGTATATTCTTCTTCATACAGAATATATAGAATCACATAAAATTGATGCTATTTATCTAGAGAACTTTTATTCTGCTTTGGGTCTCAGGAGGAGGGATAAAGTTGCAGTGAGCCATAACTTTGCTTGCACACACTATACAATAGTTTATGAGAACAGCACCCATTCTGAAAGGTTTCATTGTAAGCTGGTGGGCAGTTTTAACTGCAGAACAGAGTGAAGTTAATCTCATAAAGGAATCCCAGTGTCTTCTTCACTCTTCATTTAGCCAAAGGAATTAAATAGTTCCAAATAGGGCACCTGGGTGGCTCAGTCAGTTAGGCATCTGTCTTTGGCTCGGGTCGTGATCCCAGGGTCCTGGGATTGAGCCCCACATCAGTCTCCTTGCTCGGTGGGGAGCTTGCTTCTCCCTTGGCCTGCCACTCCCCCCCCCCACTTGTGCTTGCTCTCCCCCCACTCTGTGTCAGATAAATAAATAAAATCTTAAAAAAATATTTCCATATATAGCAACAATTATTTTTATGCTTTCAACTGTATTCTTACTCAAATATTGTTCCCTTCTCTAGGCTTTGCAATGGTCACTTTGTTAAAGAAACTTAACTGTTTTCAGAAGAAGTTGTCTATCTTTTATTGAAAACTTATTTATCCTTTTCCCCCCATTCATTTACCATCAGTGAGAACGGAGCACATTTCCAGTGCATCCATTTTGCAATGATTTTCTGCTCACCCACTTCCAGTTCTCACTCCAATTTATCTGCCAGGTTTTGATTAAGGCAATTGTTAAGTGTACTCTGTATAACTCAGCATAACGAAGTATTGAACTCAGAAAATAGTTATAATGATCTTTAATATTGTTAAAGTTGGAAGAAATGGAAAACCCACCCACTGGTTTTCTGTATAAAATACAATGCAAAACTTATTAAGAGGAAATATGAGTCTCCTTACAAGCTTTACAAGAAAGGTTAAGCATTGTATGGCTTCTGATGGGTGTAGTAAAACCCAGAAATAATGAAAAACAGCTTTAGGATTAAATTAAAATAATAATATTATTTATTTCACATTGATCTGGAAGTAGACTCTAGAATCTCAACTGTGTTTACGTTTCAATTTTCACATTTTCACTGTTCACAAAAACTGTTGGTTTGCCCTGGGTTTTTCTTTAGCCTTACAGAACTCTCTTCCCCTTTTACAACGTCAATTTATCATTTAAATAATAGGGAAAAATGGCTAAATCTAAGCTCTTCAATGTCCACATAAAGATTGCCACTGTGGCTCCACTTCCTTCCTCTCAGAAGAAAAGAGCCACACAAAAGAAATCATTTTTAAAGAAGTGTGGAAAACAACTGGTTTTCCCCCAAGTGAGTTGCATGAGTCTGTAGTCATCAACAATCTGGTACCTCTTCAGTTATCAAAACAACCATTTTCTGTGCCCAATTCTTAATATATATTAGAAACCAGCTTCGAAGGTAAAATGGAAATTCATGTGGAAAAAAAAATCAGTTACAGCCTATTTACAGCCAATTCCCACTAACAAGTGAGGTATTTCATAGCGATTAAACATTTATTTGAGCAGTTTGCTACAGCTATTTATCCACCTCTCTACTGCTTGTTGCTTCATCTCTTAGGCAAAGACCTGTGAGGGACCGTGAAGACAAAGCCCATGCCTTATGTGACTTATAGAAGACTCCCAGGCTTCTCACATAGTCTGCAGAGATCTGGAATTCCCGAGTCCACATTGCCCTCCTCCCTTCCCTTGGGAAGCTTTTAGAGGGTGGGGGTCCCTTTTTGTTCCCAGATCTGTGTCCAAATTAATATTCAGTAAACATCTCTTGACTGACAACGGTCACAAGTCTAGTTTTCAAGAGTTTTAAAAACTTGGAAGCAAATATTACTTAAAATTTAAAATTTACATTGCTATTTGCCACTCATTTCCTACTGACAGCTACAAAAATTAGAATTTCAAAGCTGAATGGTAGCAGGAACTGCTAGAAATCTTGAGTGAAAGAACTATTGGACCACCATAAGCCAAATGATTTCTCAGCCCAAAAAGTTTAGATAAGCCCTTGGCATTTGGGGAAAGCTTGTGGGTCCTCCTGCATGTAATTACTATGAATTATCAGTGACTATTAATAATTATAATTTCTGGCAGATTCTTACATTTTTGTAAAGCTTTGTAGAAAAACCAAATGAGATTTTTTTTCTTCAGAAGGACAAAGGTTGGACCTTAGAATGATAAATAGGAATAATTCCTTGAAGGAAAAAAAATTCTAGTAAAAAGGTGAATAAGGTAAAAGGAGGGAACTAATATATTTTAGTCACCTTCATGTACCAGGCACAGTGGTCTTCAGGCTCCATATATTGTCTTCTTTAATTAAATAATGCTCACAACAACACAGTGAAGTAGATTCTGGTATCCCCATCTCAGAGATGAGGTCAAGTAACTTGACCAAAGTAAGCCCAATGGCAAGGGGAAAACTGGAATTTAAGCCCAGGGCCATCTGACTCTAGAATCTATGGTCTCACCAGCATGTTGCTTCCAGTTACACTGAACATCAGGTGAATCAGAAGAGAAGTCTCAGGCTTGGAAACATAATGATGCTCAATAAGCACAAAACAAATAATGAAAGGAGAGGAGGAAGGGGAGTGGGAGGGAAGGGGGGAAGGAGAGAGGGAAAGAGGGGGAGAGGGAGAGATGGAGGGAGGGAGATGATTTACTGAACTGTTACCAGTTACTGTCTCCATTAAGTGGATTTCTTTCATTTTGATAATGGCTGATCTGCTTTTAATGAAGGGGTAAATACTTTAACACAGTCTACCTAACTCTTCTGGTATTATTTGCATGAACTTTATATGAATCTTTACTTCAGGAAATGTAACATCATTAAAACTAAACATAAAGGGGCGCCTGGGTGGCTCAGTCATTAAGTGTCTGCCTTCAGCTCAGGTCATGATCCCAGGATCCTGGGATCGAGCCCCGCATCAGGCTCCCTGCTGTGCGGGAAACCTGCTTCTCCCTCTCCCACTCCCCCTGCTTGTGTTCCCTCTCTCGCTGTCTCTCTCTCTGTCAAATAAATAAAAATTAAAACAAACAAACAAACAAACAAGCAAAAAAACCTAAAAATAAAAAGCTCTCATTTAAGTGTTTAGTGTGGGTTGACAGGTCTAATTCCACTGTAGCTTTTATAGTGGCTTGTACTGTTTCTTATTGTCTAAAAGAACAGAAATATTTTAATATGTTGGATGTCCAGTGCAGAATGTTTTTACGAGGGAAATACATATGTGTGACACAGCTGAGGTAAATAGACAGAAATGGTCCCTAAATATTTTCCCATGTTTATTTTGGAACGGAGATAGCTTTTGAATTTCTCTGTATCAGTTTGTCCAGAAATACCTAATTCAGAACTATATTAAGAGCTATGAGACTGAAACATACTCAGTTAATATGCATCCAATATTCTTTCAGTTAGAGTTTTTTAGAGTCTGACAGTCATATCCCAGACCTGCCATAAACTAGGTGTGTGATCTTTGGAAAGTGACTCAACCACCCTGTTCTTTATTTTCCCCATCTGTAAAATGGACCTAACAATAGAACTTTCTCACATTTTTAGAATAACAAACTTACTAAAGTTCATTAAAATATTACAAATATATTCATGCAAGCAACAATTCTTGCAAACTCTTAAGTTGACATTTTAGCCCAGCTGACATTTAAGTTAAGAACTAATATCTCTTGGTTAGTGATGGAATTGGATAGCACTTTTTATGACATCTTTCTGATACAGAATATAAAAATTTTTTAAATCTTATGATTGCCATTCAAAATCAATAATGTATTTATATATTAACCAGAGAAATATTTTGTGAGAAATGTATTTTAAATTAATATCTTGAATTTCATCCAAGGAAATGTATGGATTCCAATATACTTCAGTCATTCCTGGGGCCTGAAGATCATGGATCTTTACCAAGCAATATGTAAATATTTCAATATTGAACAATTGGGAATTTCAGTTTTCGTGTTTCAGTTCTCATTCTGTTCCCTTTGCATGGAATATCCTTTTCCTCATAGATGATGGGTGAAATGTTCCTAAGCCCTCAGGGATACCTAAAGAATACATCTCTGTGTCAAGCAAGCTAGGGAAGTCATTCACCTTTTTTAAAAAAAAATGTAAAATAGGCATTAGCTGAAAACAGTTGTCTCTCCTACAGTGTGATAACAACTCATATGAAAACAGTAAATCAGTTTGATCTCATGCAGTTTGCCTGACAGTAATAGAACCCTTACTTCTTGAAAATGGGTATTTCTTAAAAATGATGGAAAGTTAGTAGTTTGAACAGTTATTTTGTGAAAAGAAGTCAAGTTAGTTTGGAGATAACTAATGCTAAGACATGTCCCTACTAATCACCACATTAGGCTTTAAAATGACTAAGAAAGTATTAGATATGAAGTATTAATCTTAAAAACTACTGCCTGATCATTTAAAGATAATATCCTGTTCCCACCATACAGGGTAGATTTAATGCTCTTCTTTTCTCTCTTCACTTTTCTCATTGTATAGTAAAGAAATATCTAATGTACAGACATTACATACAATAGTAATAATAGTAGATGTAAGTAGTACAGAGTGTGTATCAAGGTATGATTCACTGCGGGGGGAGTGACAATAAGACAGGAAACATTTGGAGAGTAAGAGTGTACAGAAAATATACCATGTGATTCTAGATTTTTGTCACAAACTCCATGTAGGTGTATTAAAATAATTCTTTAAGATTTATTTTAGGGGTACCTGGGTAGTTCAGTCATTAAGCATCTGCCTTCGGCTCGGGTCATGATCCCAGGGTCCTGGGATCGAGCCCCGCATCGGGCTCCCAGCTCGGCGGGAAGCCTGCTTCTCCCTCTTCCGCTCCCCCCTGCTTGTGTTCCCTCTCTCGCTGTGTCTCTCTCTTTCAAATAAATAAATAAGATCTTTAAAAAAATAAAATAAAATAAAATTTATTTTAGAAAGAGAGAGAGGGAGAGGGAGTGCATGTGAGTGGGAGGAGGGGCGGAGGGAGAGGGAGAGAGAGAATCTCCAGCAGACTCTGTCCTGAGTGCAGAGCCTGACAAGGGACTTGATCTCACCACCCTGAGATCATGACCTGAGCCCCAATCAAGTCAGATGCTTAATGTACTGAACTACCCAGGCACCCCTGTATTAAAATAATTTTTTGAGCATATTATTATACTATTGGCTTCAAAGTACTAAAATAAAAATTCCTATCCTCATCTGAAGGACTGCTTACTTTGTAATTTTTGGCTTCTCTGAAGTCTAACTTTTATTATGTCTTTAAAAATATTAAAATTAGATGAATGGTGAGATAAGCTACCAATTAAAGTGATAAAAATATAGATTCTAGTGTGAATAATGGAGAAAACCAAATTAAGAGCCTCAGAATTCTTGAAAGAAAATCAGATTTGCTGGCCCATTAAAAGTCTATTTCCATTTTATTTTTTTTTCTCTATTTCCATTTTAGTGTTGATATTTTCCCAGAGAAATATACTTCTAAAAATCTGGGTGACCTATGCATGTATTGCCTTAAAAAAAAAAAAAAAGAAAAGGTGAAACAGGCCATCAGCTGGGTAAAAGTGAAAATAGACCATCAGTTGTTTGTCCTGCAGTGTGATAACCACCTCATATGAAGACACGATGAGTCAGTTCAAGAATCATCACACGCATCTCTTGCAGTTGGCAAGACTAAGTGTAGTGGGACCCTGACTATTGAGAATTTGCCAGGAAGAAAGCTAGACATCATCTAGGCCACATCTGATACTCTTCCAGGATTCTGGAAATACAAAGAACTCATTCACTGAGAGAATAGCGAAGGGATGGGAACTTTGACAAAATCATATAGAAAACAGAAAAACACAACTGCAAATCAGTTCTATGCTTTCAGTGTGATGTTTCTGATTCCCATATATCTCATAAACATGGCACGATCATTGCTAGCTTTTTTTTTCCTTCACAAACACTGTGAATAATTTAAAACATTAAGCATTTACTACGGAAACCACAGACTATTGAAGGAATGCAATTAATTTGACTTCCTATTACTATAACTGAAATGCACTTGCCCCTGCTGCCTTGGACCAGTGCTAAACAGTAACCTTTAATACACAGCAATTAAGAAGCTAACCGTAAACTGCTCTGTTGAGTTTAAGGGCCATTGCCATCGAGCTAAGATTCATCTCAAATTTTAAGCATCTGAACACACTTCACTTCATACAGACAACAGAAAATCAAAAAAGGATATGAAGCCAATAAAGTGAGTTCCATAATTAAAGACGTAAATGTATAGACTCATGAACAAGCTGTCTCCTGGTGCTGGTGGGAAGAAGGTACCAGAAACATTCCATTCTGTACACTATTGTGATAGTACTTCAGTAAGATGTGGGGCATAAAATCCGCTTCAGATAATAATCCTCCCCATCCTTTAGATTTATTGCGCATATACATTAAAACATAAAGGGCTATGTGTAGCTGGATGCTTTCTGACATGCTTTACCTGACCTTACTCCGTCATTCTCTACTTCATTCACTGCCAAACTTCTTACAAAGAGTATTTATCTCCACTGCTGTTAATTCCTCCTCATTCACTCCTTTCTTACCTTTAGCAACCTGGCTTCTGCCCTCACCATTCAGGGAAACAGTTCATTCTAAGGTCGCCAACCTCTTAGCTGACTAGGCTAACAGGCACTAGCTCACCGTGTCACTCCCCTCGGCTTCTCCACAGCCTTCTATCCGACTGATGGCTCCTTTTTTTTGAACCGTCTTTCCCACTTGATTTTCTGGGCCCAGTACTACTTGGTTCACCTCTCATATCTCTGACCTTGTTTTTCTATTGTATCTCCTACCCTCTAAGTATAGGGTTCTCCCTTAATTCTCTCCTTGAACATCTTTGCTCTACTCTTTTCCCTGAATAATTCATCTGGCTTCACAGACGTTCACTTTCATACCAATGACACGCACATCTCCAACCCTCCTCTTGTCCTGCTCCTTTCAGTGTCTGTTCAGTGTCTGTCCTGTGTCTTCACCTCAACTTGTCCAGTGAACGCCTTCACGTGCTCCACAAACTCAGCTCGTCTTCTTTCCTGGTGTATTTACTGCGCCACAATTCGCCCTCTGTTTTCTAAGCTCAGGTCCTTCTACCATGTTTCACTGCTTGGCTCCTTCACTCCTTGCGCCCCGAACCTCCACCTTCCTCAGTACAGCCCTGTGCATCACCTCAACTGTTCAGGCCGAAGCATTTTGCACAGTCCTGCCCACCTAATCCACACAGCTTCTTGCTTTGCATTTATTTTTTTTTTTTTAAGTAGGCTCCACGCTGGGCCTGGAGCCCAATCCGGGCTTGAACTCACGACCCCCGAGATCAAGATCTGAGCTGAGATCAACAGTCGGTCACTTAACCGATTGAGCTACCCAGGCATCCCTTGTTTTTCATTTTTAATAGTCATCTTCAAGTGCACTTCAAATGGGTCTTTCTGACCAAACAGTCCCCCACTCCCTCTCTGCCCTGATATTAGAGCAGGAGAGTAATGCTCTTCAGCATAACCAAAAAAATACACATGTGTTTTAGTATAATAGGTGCAAGTTCCATTCTTCAAGGAAGTCTGAGGATGGGAAACTTCTAGATGCATTTGCATTCAGTAATGGGGCCATAAGACATATGGTGGGGTTGTCTTGGAGGTTCTCTCTGAATACTCCATGAGGCTCTCTCATGAATACTCCATGCTGTCATTTCTCCCGCTTTCACAAGTTGCTAGCTCAACTTGCCCTCTCCCCATAGGCTGCATTCAGAAAAGTGAAGGAGAGATCTTCTCTGCTACCATTTCCAACCTCTTTGTGGCTCTGGGGACAGACAGGATCTTCAAGGGCCTCTTCCCAGGGACACTTCCCAGCACCCAGCTATCTCTCTTCCTTGCTACCTTTTCCTTCTGTTATGCAATCCAGAGAATTGTAATATCTTGCAGGTGGTTATGAGGGACCGGTTCCTAGAAACCTTTTCCGTAGGGCAGAATTCAGCTGACTGAATTGACGATCTTCTTACTTGTGTTTATGCTGTAACAACCTTACCACGTTGGGATATAAGCAGATTCCTGCATGGAAGGCAGGCAGGGAGAGCAGGAAATGGGGAAGGAGCATAGGCTAATATTGCAAAATAACACCTCATTACATGTATAGTAGTAGAACTTAAAGACCATCAGCAAACCTATCCTCCAAGATGGGACAATCGCTCAGCTGCAGGGTAGCACTGCCCACTGGCCGCTCCTTGGAAGGAACCGCCCACCGCACTTCTTTTGGTTAAACTTTGTTCATTAGCATTTGATGCCTGTTTTACTTTTCTAAAAGTTTTTTTCTATTTATAATATTTTTAAAGACATTAGGTCACTTAGACCTCAACCACAGCATTTCCAAAACTCTCTATGGAAGAAATCATTTGTCTATATTTATCTTTTGTTCGGCGTATACAACATTTTAGAGCTTTTTTAAAAAAATTTTTTTGTGAATTGAGAGTTTTCCGATAAAATCAACTTTTCTGCTTCTCTAGAAAAATATTTAAAACAGGCAATGCCAGGAATTTGTGCAGATTTAGTTTCAGTGGAGGTTGCCAGGATGAAGAGAGAATGGGGTGGTGCCAACAAGAGAGAACTGATTTCAACTCAGCACCTTCTATGAGCAGGACAACTTGATGCATAGCCCATATTCCATTTGATCCTTGCTGTTAGGAAGGTAAGATTTTATTGTTCCCATTTTAAGAAGCAAGTGACAGAGCCATTCTACTAGGAAGCCATTCTACTAAAGGGAAAATAGTTAGAACATAATTTGGTCCTGATGCATCTAAATCCCAGTGGCAACTTTCCATGAAAACCAACAAACCAACCCAAATAGAAAAACATAAGTCGCCACCCTTCCTTGCTACTCCTAAGCAATCACCTCGTTGCCAGATCCTCTCCCTTCCTGGATAGTAAATTGACGTAGCTGTAGATCAACACATGGCAGATTTACCTAAAAGCTATCAACCCTTCTATTCTTTGGAGCACTTCTATTCACTATAATCATAGATGCTTCCTTTCCAAGGATTTCAGAAATTCCCACAATGAAAATAATATAAATAACTTGCTTTTTGCTTCAGCTCGCCCTTGTCTTTTTCAAAATGGGAGAATATCTACTGAGAAGGTGTACAATAAGTTACATCAAAGTCCTTCCTTCTGCTGTCCTTATAAATGCACAAAGTAGCCATTTTTCTTTCTAAACCGAATCTGTTTGACAAGATACACTTGCTGTTCTGCAGATAAAAAATGTGTCTTCTTCCAGGAGCCCTTGCATCTTTCAGATATTTGTGAGCTGTTGTCATGCCCCTTGCCTCTCCTTTTGGACATACTTGGTTCTTTTAATCATGGCAAATAAATCAGTCCTTCCATTCTCTTAACGGTTTTCCTTGCTTTTCTCTGAACTCCATCCAATTGGTTTATGTTTTTAGTAATGAGCAAAGCAAAACTAAATGTAATAATTCTAACTGATGCTTTTTTTTTTTGTAATATTCCAAATGTGATATTACAAAAGCTACGGATTCCCTGCAAAACAAATTTTAAAAAATAAAAAAGAAAGAAAGAAAGAAAGAAGGAAGGAAGGAAGGAAGGAAGGAAGGAAGGAAGGAAGGAAGAAAGGAAGGAAAGCAAACCATGAGAAAGATAGTGGTGGCTTCTATGAATGTTGTAAGTCCATGAAATATTTATAGAAATTCCTTCTCTTTCAGCATTATTCAGTAGGCTTTTGTTTTAGCACTAAGAAGTTTTTAGTGAAAACTTCGTGTTATTGCTTTAACCCTATCCCTGTGGGCAGGGTCCTCTAAGTGTTTCAACCTGCCTATCCTAAATCACCAAGTGCCGTTCGTCCCAGGCTGCTCTGCATAGGAGGCCACTCACCTCAAGTCACCTTGCTGTTTCGTGTAGCCCTGCTGCCACTGTTTCTAGGAAAAGAGATAAACCATCACGTGTACCCTGGCTGCCTTGTCTGACAAATCTATTGTTACTGAGAACTGCTTCCCAGCTTCTGTCTCACTCTGTTGACTCATTTGGGTACCAGCTTCAGCCTGTCTCTATCACTCTTCCTACGCTGGGTAAACAGCCATGTCCTGCGGACAAGTTCCAAAATACAATAGCCATTACTTCAACATTTATTTTAACTTAAAAATTAGGTCTTCATTTTAGAGATAATTCATCTTTAATTTTGCAGCTTTCTTGGAATATTCATATCTGAATCCAAGAAATAAAAACCTCATTGCAGGAATAACCCTGATGGCTTTTAGCTAAGGCAGAAAGGAAGAATAGTTGAGGATACAAGATTTTGGAACCAAACTGCATTTGAATCCCAGCTCCACTATCCCATGTAATCTCAGCAAGATACTTAACAGCCCTGTGCCTCAGTTTTTATAACTATAAATGGGGGTATTAATAATAATGTCTATATTAATATTATTATATTAATATATATAATATATACATACTATTATAATATTAGTATTATATTAATATATAATATATGCATACTATCATATATTAATATTATATTAATATCTATAATAATATCACAGAAGGCCGTTGTGATGATTAAATGAACATCAACAAGTAAAACACTATTATTTTGAGTTGTTAGAAGCCCCTCTGAACAATTGCATGTCATTGAGCTAAATGATAAGGGAAGATGTAAAGATCCTTCCCCCTCCTCCCACCCCACACAGAAAAAAAGTGATCTCTGCCTCACAGACACTGGTTTCGAGTTGGAGATTCAAAATATGTACACACATGAAGAAAGATCACAATCATAGGGCAGTGTGTGTGTATACATATATATATTTAATCTAGACCGATTTTCATTTTTATAAAGTTTAAAATTATTAATCACTAGAGACTTGTAAATCCTTTAATAATAAATCTAGATGATTCTTCTTAGCCTGATAGTCAGAGCTAGCTGGATCTGTCAATACACTGAGTAATGGGTTACGTGCATTTACTCCAGGTTATCATAGATTCTACTCTGTTTGGGACCTGACTTGGAGCAAACCCAGACACAGTACAAAACCCTAAACTATTCAGGTGTTTAGAGTAAGCTATCTATCTATCTTTTTTAAAATTTTATTTATTTATTTGACAGAGAGAGACAAAACAATAGAGGGAACACAAGCAGGGGGAGTGGGAGAGGGAGAAGCAGGCCTCCGGTTGAGCAGTGAGCCCGATGTGGGGCTCGATCCCAGGACCCTGGGATCATGACCTGAGCCGAAGGCAGACATCCAACGACTGAGCCACCCAGGCGCCCTTCTATCTATCTATCTATCTATCTATCTATCTATCTATCTATCTACCTATCTACCTATCTATCTATCTATCCATTTATGATGGGTCTTCCTTATATTTTAAACAGACAGGCACATAAATCAAAATTCTGAAAGGATATATATCATATTTGTTAAGATATTTTTTGACACCAACATCACTATACCTTTTTATGTGAAAGCAGCTTTCTGTAATCTTTAAGTTTCATAGATTTATTAACCATATTAAAGCAAAAGCAGCAAAAAAAAAAATCTCCAGTATAGTTCCAACTCGAAATAGAGAAAAAAAAACTTTAAGAAAAAAAACATTAAGAGTATTTCAGTTTGGGCAGAATTGATAAAACTGTGAGATAAAAGAAAAATATTCTTGGTTTTCAATACTTGCCTAGTATTGTGAATTAAGCACTAGATTTATAGTTCTTTGTAAATCTGCAAATACATGTCTCCAAACATTCAATCCATAAGATACCGATTTCCACCCATCCAGCACAGCTCTCTCTCTGGCAGACATAATCACTCTCCCCAGTGCACAGAGAGGACTGGGGCTTACGGAGGGATGTGGTCTGTGAATTACTAGCTGTTCGACCTTGACAAATTATTTAACCTTTCCCTCCCTCCAGCTCTATTTTGCCACTCTATTTTTACATAGCTTTCACTACAAGCCACCTCAAAGCCTTCCTTTTCAGAGACGGGTATAAATAAATAGATTTTTAAAAGAGAAAGGGACTCAAACCTAGGCTTTCTAATTCCAAATTCTAAGGTCCTAATGATAGTAGGAAATGTATTATTGCCCATTAGAAGTCAATTTAATAATAAATATCAATTGATTATATAATGAATGCATCTTAATTTAGGAATGGTAAGTAGAGATACCCCAATTCTTAGGCAATGAGAGACCTAAAAACAGTAAGAAACACTGTTTTATCCATTGTGGTAAGAATACACAAGATATATTTATGGGATATTAGAAAAAGTTTGGAAAATGAAATGTATTGAGGTTTTCAGATAATTTCACAGCATTATTTTATTATATTGAATGACATTTACAAAGAAAGTCCAAAAAGATTATAATATATTAAATACCATGTGTTAGTTGTAGAAAACATTACTTTGAAGGCAGGTTCACGAGAAATTATGGATGGACATAACGATACTACATATTTTCAAAATTGTTGCTTCCAATAATGTCTACAATCATTGAATAACAGCAGAATTTGGAATATGGCATGTTGCTAAAAGATACAGCTATTTTTCATCACGAAAAATTTACTAGCTAATGGACACACAAGTGATCACAAATTAAGTTTATGAGTTTCTCTAAATTTAGACATTACTTTTTTTATTTGATAACCCGAAGTATTATTTCTATTATCAGTTAAAACAAACTCAGGCCATTGGAAAATATGTAAAGATGCATTGAAGAAAAACAGTCACTTAAGTCTGAGTAATTTTAATGTTTTGGTACAGGAGTTCTTCTAAATTTAAGTGGTAGAGGAAGATTAACATCTACTGAGTATATTAGAAAGTTTTTAACCAACAGTTTATAAAATCATTTAACAATGATGAAAACCCACTTTGGTAGGCAATATTAAGTTGAGAGGCATAAAGATTTCATCTTTTGAATTTTAACAAACCATGAAAACGTATTTTTCATTACACTTTGTACTTCCCCGTCATAATACTTATGACAATTATAATTAATTTATTATTTGTATAGTTACTGATTGAACATTAGTTTTTCCCACTAGACTCTGAGCCCCATGAGGACAGGGATTGGGCCTATTTTAATCCATACCACATCTGATACATTGTAATAATAATAATAATAATAACAACAATAACTGTTAACTTTTATTGAGTAGTTACTACTTTGTTGGGTCCTGTTTTAAGCATTTTATATATATTACCATAAAGTTTATTTAATTGTAATTGTTGAGGTAGTAAGTACGTAAATTGATAATGAGTCAAAAAAAAGTAAATTTATATAGAGAAGCAAAAAAGAGATTTTTTCCCAAGCAGAATGGGACCTATGGTGAGGGGGCTTGTGAAGGTTACCTACCCCTCATAAATGATAAAACCAGGGCTCAGAGAGTTACAGCCACCTGCTTAAAGTCACAGAGGAATATCAAGAATGTAGATTTTCTTGTAATGTGTCTCATGCTCCTAAATATAGGGTATCTCATCAACTTTGATGCATTAAGTTAATCATTCTGAAAACTATGTGTATTTCTTATATGGATTTATTCTGCATCACTCATATACTCATTCAACAAATATTTGCTGGGCATCAGCCTTGCACCACTGTATTTTGCAGGGTAGCAGGGATAATCAAGACAAGGGAGAAATATGATTGGGGAGATATGCCTGTAAATACAAGTGTCACTAAGGTGTGGTCAGTGTAAAATAGGAAAGTATAGGTTATGGGGGGGTTTAATGGAGAAAATGATATCTCCCACAGGCATTGATAAAATCATTTGTTTTAGTGGAACTCTCCCTAATGGGGAAAAGAAAGAAATTTCAAACACAATTCCTTTGATGTTGTAAAAAAAAAAAATTGAATCTATCTTGGATATTAACTCAGAATAGTTTACCAGTGCCCAAGAGAAATCACATCTCAGCACTATTATCCTGAACACAGAATGAAAAGCATCACTTTGGCTGTCACTCTTCCTCTCTGGACATATTCACCACAAATGGACGAGATCATTCATTCATTCATTTATTCAACAAATATTTATTGGATTTCCATCATGTGTCAGGCATTCTGTCAGGCACTGGGATACAAGAATAATGAATTTAGAAGATCAGTCATTAATTTTCTCAGGGACCCCATTATATTTGATATTCTTGTTTAAATGAAAAATTCCATGAAAATGACTTTTTTTTTTCCATGTGGCCAATAGAGGCTACCTCTTTTATTGGAAGATCTAATTTCATTCAACCAACAAATGTTTATTAAACATCTATTCAGGCACTGGATTCAGGAATGAACACACCAGACAAGAATCCCTGTCCTTACTGAGTTTTACATGAGGAGTCATCACAGGGAGATGAGAAGAATGGGATGAATGATTATTTAATTTGGAAACATGGAAACAAATGACTGGAAAAAAATCAATTCCCTCCATCAACCTGACTTGATTAATTCCAGAATCTGGGCCCCTTCCTGATAACCGCCCTGGGTCAGAGGCTCACCTGGAATGCTCATAGGTATGGTAAAAAAGTGGAGAGTATAAAATGGTCCAGGGTATAACTCAATGGAGAGTAAATCAGGTGATGGTCATAGTCGTCATCTGGCAAGATAGACCTGGGATTGCCAGATCGTGACCAGGAATGGAAATTCAGATTTTTATGTGAATCTTTTGATGTTTAAATTCTGGCAAATAATTAAAAAATGAAAATCATATATTTTTTGGAAAATGATATTTTGATCAAACATTTTATCCAAGCTTTATGAAAACAAAGAAGCTTGGATTATCTGCTACCTTCTAAAAAAACTAAATCTAATTCAGTGCTATACTGCCTTTTTTTTAAGATTTTATTTATTTATTTATTTGAGAGAAGGAGCATGGGGGAGGGGAGAGGGAGAGGGATTAGTAGGCTCCCCGCTAAGCAGGGAGCCTGATGCCTGCTTGATCCCAGAGTCCTGGGATCACCTGAGCCGAAGGCAAACGTTTGACCAACAGAGCCACCCAGGTGTCCCAATGCTATACTGTTCTTAATATAAAATAGAAAACTGTATTTAAGAACAAAAACACATTTTAAAAAGGAAAATAAACAGGACCAACAATTTCAAAAGTATAAATAAAGTTGTTTCTTAATTAAAGTTAATTTTATCTATTACCTTCCTTATAGAACTTAATAAATTTATTTTAATTTTACAGCCATTTTAACACTTTCTTAGGAGTATGATTAAAGCTAATTTTAACTTATTTGTGAAAGCTATAGGCAGCTTATTAATTTGTTTGACAGTTTTATAAAACGTGATGACCTGAAATCTATTTAATGTTGAAACTTGTATACATATTCATTCATACATGCATTTTGACTTGTATATCAATTGCATTTCATATTTAAAAAAAAAACATTGTAATTTTAAAGCTGTTTCACAAGAGAATTTTGCAAGTATGTGCACATACACTGACGTTGTATTTGATATTAATTGCAATTATTATCATCCATTATGAATTTAGAAAATAAAAAGACCTAGTTAAGCTTTTAAACTTCAGCTGGATTTTCCCACTTCTTATGACCATGAAACATGTGTAGAGTTTGTCATATTAAAATGTCTAGCTTTACAAATAGTCTTGCTTCCAAAAAATTATGTAGGAACTTGTTTCGGCAATTAAAATCATGTCTTAAATGTGCTAAGAGAATCCAGAATTTTGATCCTTTGGATGGGGAAGACTATTTTGAAATAGTCTACTCACCAATGTTTTAAGAACTGTGAATTTTAAGAATTCATCTCAGATTTTCATAAAGTGAAAGTTTAAATATGCAATTGGTAAAGAGGTCAGCTGATAAACAGCTTTTATTTGAGCAACTCTCTCCACATATTAAAACTCTGATCAGTAGTAAATATTTATGCTACGATGGTGTCTAAAAAGTCTGCCAGGAATGATGCATACTGCATACAAAGAGAAGCTACCCCGAGCAAGGACCTCGGGAACTGAGCTCAGCTCTTGCAAGTTTAAAGTCAATAGACTCTCAAGGTGAACTAAAACTAATGGGTTCGAGTAGGTTCTTTTATACCTTAAAATTGTTTAGGTTTTCTAGTAGGTTCTTTCACACCAAATTGTTTAACTTCTATAACAGATCCCAGATCTGTGAAGGGATCTGCCTCACATAGTTATAGATGCAGATCTATTATCTGCATTATGTTTCCCAGTCAGACTCTGTGCGGTGATCCTTTTCAACAATCCCATGATCTTAAACCTGATATCCCACCTTGCTAGAATATGATGCCTATAAATTACACAAACAGGCAGAAACTAGCAGAGGGTGAAGGATTCACTCTTGGTTACGTTCCAAAGGACTCCTTTCTCCATAAAGAAATGAATTCTGTTGACAGCCCCTTATTCTTAAGGTTCTTCCTCTTTCCTACGGGGGCAGATGAAAGTTTCTTATGCTCTTTTGCCATCATCATCCTGGCTGCACTCTGATTTCATGACCTCTGAGTTAATCCTTCTTTTTTTCCTATTAACAAGTGTAAGCAGGCAGACTTCAAACGAACTGCAATAGGTCACAAGGTTTAATGGGCACGGAGATAATCATCTAAATTACATTTCTAGGCCTGATGGGCTAGACAGACTTAGAGGGTGACTTTACCAGCATATTCGCTGTTAATCAGCAAGATTGGTGGGTCTCAGAGTGTAGCTCCCTTTGCCTTCCTCCCTGAGGGGCTGGACCATATTGACTGATTAGCGAAGGCAGCTGCGTGAACTTTCTTCTTCCACAAAATGTGTCATGTCCCCAAAGGACATGAAAGTCAAATGTGGCCACACCTCAAACACCAGACGCACTCTTTTCATCTCTGTGGAATTATCTGCCCTCTACTTGTAGATCATGATCCGCGGCACAACAGTTGTTGCTGATTTTCACGATCTGTTAACACTTAGGAATTTTTACATTAAAGAACTTTTTTCTACATTTATTTCCTGTAGCATTTAGGAAAATGTCATAGCCTATTGTATATTTTTTTTACCACATGATTCTTAACTTTACAAGGAAGAAGAAACATGGAATTACTCTAAGATAAAAGGGACCAAAATAATTTCACCTCTTAAAATTCAAAGATAAACATCTCCTTGGAATTGGCAGAGAGAACATCATCATGAGCTGTTTTACAATACGGGCTCACCCAATCTGGTTACAGATTTCAGCTTATTGTCAAAGAAAACCCCAGCTTTTCCTCTGGTAGAGTATGATATTAGAATACAATGTTTAACTGAAACCCCCCAAAAGAATAAATGGAATCATTTAAAAGTAATCAATATGCCTTATATATAAATGAATATAATGCAATATCTCTCATCTCAACAATAACTTCCAGTTTACAAAAAGCTTTTCTATCCATTGTCATTTTATTCTTAACAACAACCCAGGGAAACAGGTTGGGACAAAAACTATTATCTCCATTTTACAGATCATTAGCAATTTTCTGAGAAGTTATGTGGCAACTCAATGTTACTGAGATAACAAGTGATAGACCCAGCACAGAAACCCAGGTCTTCTGATGCCACACCTAATCCCTGTGTATCATTGAATAACATTGTAAAAAATGTGGTCTTTTGGTGGAATGTTTTGTAAACATTGGTCTTTAAAAAATGTCTTTTGGTGGAATGTCTTGTAAGCAAATGGTCTTTAAAAAAAATACCATTCACTCAAAGAGGACCTATTGGCAAAGGTGGTAGGTAGATTTTGTTCACTCAATTAGCATTCTAAAGTGAAAAAATCAGATTTACTAAACTGATTTAATAAGAAGGATGTTGATTTGTGAAAATAGCTATATACGTGACAGCATTTCTAAAAACTTGGATGACTCTGTATAGCATGGAGTTTATAAAAGCCACAAATATATGAAATCATATTTTGGTTTGATTCTGAAGAGACCATGTAGACATTTTACAAATGAAATACAAATGATTTTAGTGAAAGCCAGAATCAAAAGAAATCTTGGACTTTATAAATTCCATTCTTAAAATATTTTAAGACTTTTTCTGAATAGTAAAAATTTTATTTCCTCCCAACCCAAATACTATAAAAGAAGAAAAAGAAAGAAAAAATAACTTAGAAACTTTAGACTCAGTGGTGGTTAATCATCCAGAGGACAGAAGTAGGCAGGGGATGTGTTGTGAACTCTGTGGTGAGGACTCTTGAGACTCGGGATAGAATGAAAGAGAAGGAAATTGGAGTGTAGAGGAGAAGAATTTCTAAGAAAAAGACTTTCTTTTTTTTTTTTTTTAAAGATTTATTTATTTATTTATTTGAGAGAGAGAATGAGACAGAGAGAGAGAGCATGAGAGGGGGGAGGATCAGAGGGAGAAGCAGACTCCCTGCTGAGCAGGGAGTCTGATGTGGGACTCGATCCCGGGACTCCAGGATCATGACCTGAGCCGAAGGCAGTCGCTTAACCAACTGAGCCACCCAGGCGCCCCTCTAAGAAAAAGACTTTCTAATGACGTACAGATTGGTCAAATGATTGCTAAACGTATCATCACTCTTTCATGACTGAATAGTAGGAGGAGTGGGATAAAGATTATTTGAATATATTCATACAGCAATGTGTCACCAAACATGAGTCTGGTCTATTAATGAGCACAGATTTTATTTTCATTACTGAACAATTTAGAAGTTTCAAAATTTTAAAATTTGACAAAAAGAAGTGTACTTTTACTTTTAGAAGTTGCTCCTACCAAAATAGATACAACAAACAAAACAATATAAGAAAAAAAAGCACTTACTGGATTCTTAAAATTTTTATCCAAAATATACTACTTTCTATGATATGTCTTTTATCTGGTATTTGGTGAAGTTTTCCTTTTTGTTTTGTTTTGTTTCTTTTTGTTTTCATAGGTTTCAATTATATTTAACAAGGGCAAATGAAACTAAAAAACATAATTTATGTTATCGAAATAATTATTGAAATAATCTGATATAATATGTTACATGTGCAAAACATAAATGCCTTTGACAGTACTGGAGAATTCAAGAAAAAAACACACAAAAAGTCTTTGTTGTTCAGAATCACTTATAGGAAAGGTTAGAAAATGGTAGGAAAAAGAATGAAAACATATTTGTGCCAGAAAGAATACAGATTGATCAACACACGATTGAAAGTCAAGTTATGCGAAGCACCACAGAAGGGATTTACTTTGTTCCCTGGAAAACTATCTTCCTGGTGACATTACCTAGAAATTTGTGTTTTCACACACAGCAAGAGTTTTTTGAGAGATAAAGATACAGGCATTCTTATCATGCAAATAAATGGGCCACTGAAGAACTGTATTGAAAAGAGCATGCACCTGAGCTACATAATCCTAAAAGCAGGTGCTTTCTACATGAGAAAGAAAGGCATACCTCAGGGATGGTAAAAAGCTATGGTTCTCAAAGTCCAGTTCCTGGACCAGAGGCTGGGGATCAGCATCACCAGGAAACTGGTTAAACATGCACAGTCTTGGGCCCCACCTCAGTCCTACTGAGTCAGAAATGGGCTGGGACCAGCAAGCCATGCTTTCACAAGCCTTCCAGGACATTGCACTGCACACTCAAGTTTGAGAATCACTAGTGTAAGGAAAAGTAGTGACAGGAGAGGAATGAAAGGAATGTGAAGGCGGCTGATGTTAGCAAGGGCAGTGAGCCCTGGTAAAAATGGGGGAGGGTATCATAAGTCCCTACAATGTGCACATGCAATCAGTGACACTTAAACAAAGATCTAGATGGAAATGAACTCAAGAAGTATAGTAGACTAGACAGGAATTGGATGGCAAGCTGTGGGTCTAATCCTTCAAATCTGCTTTGGTCCACAGTCCCTTTAAACCTTGGGCTGAGTAGCCAACAGTGGGGCAGGCCCTGGGTCTTCTGGAAAATGGAGGGCTCACAGGATCTTATGCCCTTCAGATCAGACTTGTAACATCCTGAACTTTTGCTCCTCAGTATTTACACACACACTGACAGTGAAAGTAAGAGCATAGCATCTAGCAGGAGCAGAGAGTGGGATATCCTTCTAACCATTTCTTTACAACGTATAGATGAGTGAGGTTTTTAAAAGTCATTGGCTCCACCCAAGCTTGTGATGCCTGAATTCTTTCTTTCATTTTGCCACCAAGTGTTCAACTAGTCTATGCTTTGGATACTTTAAAGGGAAATGTGTTGCCTCTGGAGAGGGCCTTTTTTATTCTGTCTTTGGAGAGCTATAGGTATGAGAACACACTTACATATATAGAACCAGGATCTGTCTTCCTGTTGTGAGGTTCAACAAAATACCAGATTTGGAGACATTTGTCATTTCTTTCACTACCTGTTACTCAATCTTTTCTCATTCAGGAGAATTCCTCTACTAGGAAAGCCCTACACTGTTCCATCTGTTTGATAAATTGGACAAGGGCATATGATCTGAATTTGGCCAACTGCATGTCCCACCCCAAGACTTTGATTTTGGAGCAAATGATATGAATAAGAAGTGACAGTGTTGAATTCATTTATTGGAATGGCAGAAGCAGCAGCCTGGAGGATCTGGAAGAGGGAGGATCTGGAAGAGGGAGGGTGTCCAGTGGCAGTGGGAGTGATGGTGCCAGGAGTGACATCCAGACCAGATGGTTCTCACGGTGTGACACTGTCCGTGGCTTCTTCCACTTCCTTTGATTCCTGTCTGTTTTCTGGTTCTTTAGTCGTCCCTCAATAGATTGATTCTGTAAGTTACCAGATATGTTTTAAATACGTTCATTTCCTGCTCAGGTTAGCCAGAATTCATTTCTATTTCTTGCACCCAAAGCCCTTGACTAATCGATGGAAGGTTGTGGAAGTCAAGAGGGTGCAAGAAATAATAAGTTTGACATTAAAGATGTTGAATGTGACAGAGAGCTATCTAAGTAAAAGTGGTTCATGTGCAGTTGGAAAAGTGGATGAAGTCCATGAGGAGGTTGGCATTTCATAGCCATCTCAGGTTTAAAGTCCTAGAGCCTGAAAGAAGTATTCACAGAAGAAGATGAACCCTATATGGAAACTGTTCTTTGCTTCCCATCACACATCTCTCTTGAAAGGGTATTCCTAACTTCTTTTGGTAATTGATTCTTGTCCATACTTAGCTATGAGCTTTGGAAGGCTGACTTCTTACCAGTTCTAGAGATAGATATCACTGGCTTAAGTCAATCAATAGTAAATAGTTGGGCATAAAATCTGATCAAAGATAATGAGATTTGTGCAGATTTTTCAAGAACTCCTAGGGATGTGATCTGAGGATATAAAGTCTAGTATGGCCAGAGCCATGTGTAGACATGAGAGAGGACCCACACTGCCCAAAGGCTCCGGGGTGGTGTCTGAGGGAGAAGCAACAACTAGAATGCACAGCGGTGAGATGGAGAGGAAACAGGGAACATCAAACTGTAACTGAAGCCAAAAACAAAACAAAACAAAAAACCCTCAACTTTTCAGTTACATCAGCTAGCAAATCCCCTTTATTATAAAATCCAAATCAAGTTGTGTTTTTAACACTAGTAATATAAATTGTTTTAACCATTATAACCTTTCTCCTCAACTGACATCCTTCCCACCTCCCACACTGATTAAATTTATTGTTTATAATATGAGTGAATTGGGTTATATCAGAATATACAAACTGATGGCCTGTGAGTTGAATCTGACCATAGAATTTTTATTTATTTGTCTCGCTGAGAGAGGGTTCCTTTTTAAAAAGTATTACCAGTATACAAATTTGGGAGGTCTTCCATTAAAATACATATATTTTGATTTCTTTTGAAGACTTGGAAGATCTGACAATACTGAACCAGAATTCCAAAATGGCAAAGATCATCTTGAGCTGAGTAAGTTGCTCTTCACTTTTAACAGGCATACCCTTTCCATTTGTCACTGTCCCTGCCATTTTCTATTGACTCACATTAAGTCAAATTCTGTCAGATCTATTACCCTCCTCTGGAAGGATTTGTGTTTGCAATACTTTATGGTCTCTTAAATTATTTCATTTAAGTAAAAAGCAAACAAAGAAATGCAAACATAATGCAGGGAAACTGCTAATCTTGGAATAAGAACTAACACATGCTTGAAAGCCTAATCATACTCTGTATATCAGGCTTAGAGGAATTTATTTGGGGCAGAACATGATTTGATTACGAAAACACCCAAAGCTCTGATAATAGGCATTTTACTTTATGGCTAAGCAGGTTTCCTTATTTGTCATCTGGTGTAAAAATACTTTAGTAGTTTAAGAGCAGCTAATTGTATAAGATTCAATATCATGAGCTTTAAAACCAGATAGACCTGAATTTAAGTCCCAGGTCTGCTCCTTGTTTGCTGTGATAATAGTACCCATTACATATGGTTGTTATGTATATGAAGTGATAATATGTGCCAAACATAGCACGTGGCATATGGACATTTATTATGATAGACTGCTCTACTGCATGAGCTTATATTCTAATCATGCATAATAGTTTTGATTGAGGAGTCTCAACTTGTAAGGTATAAATAAGAAAAAATCTTATTCTTTCCAATTAGTACTATTATCACACTCCATTGACTAAACTATCCTCTTTTTAAATGGGCCTGACTCCCTTAATGACATTAAAGCCTTTTATCATTACGCTTTAGTCATTGCCAGTTATAAAAAGTCTCATGTTCAATATAAAGACTTGGGTCTATTCACTAAAAGTTTAATCTCATATTGGATCCAAAGCTTTCCCCAGGGAAGTGATTTGTAGCCCCTAGAGTTTATGATGGATAGAGAGAGTGATAGGTTTAATTCTAAAAGAGTTTTACAATTCCTGGCCTCTGGTGTATATACATATTCCTCCAGTTATTCAAGCAAACACTAACCTAGGTGTCGCAATGGAGGGATTTTGTAGATGTAATTAAGGTCCCAAATCAGTTGAGCTTAAATTAGGGAGATCTAGGTCTAGGGAAGACAGAGAGACAAATTCTGAGAGTGATTCCAGGTGTGAGAGATTCTCCATTGCTGGCGTAGGAGACAGAGGGACCCACATGGCAAGGAACCCATGTAGCCTCTGGATGTGGAGAGCAGCCCTTGGCTGACAGCCAGCGAGAAAATGGGAACTTCAGTCCCACAGCCACGAGGACCTGACTTCTGTAACAGCCTGAATAAGCTTGGAAACCCATGCTCCCCCAGAGCCCCCAGATAGAAATTCAGTCTGACCAACACCTAAACTCACTCCTAAACTCACTCCTCTTGATTTGAGACAGGAGGAAGGAAAGGAGAAAAGAGATATCCTTTTTAGCGGTCATCACAGTTGATGTAGCTCACTGTCTACCATTGATATAGACGGGTGTCTTTTCAAATCAGCCCTGATGATGAAGCAGCTATCTGGAGCCTGGAGAGTCTCAGCTACCTTTTCCACTGGAGCCTGACATACTTATAGCCTCAGGGACCTTTTGGTCCCATGCTGATTCCCTGATAAGCCTTCTGAACCTAGTTTCTTCTACCTTCTACAGCTTTGCTTCTGGAGGCTGTGACATGGGACAGATATACATTTAGTTCTAGATATACCTCAATACCTCTAGGTACAGGTAAACCTCTAGGTCCTTGCCCCTTCTCAGCCTGGCAAATCTCACCACCTGCAGTGTCTCAGAAAGCTTTTCTTCCTGTCTGGTAGGACAAGGCCATTCCGTAAGCTCTGCAACTAAGCAGACATCCAACCAGGTAAACAAGCACCTTTCTCTCCTTGAAGTCATCTCCAAAACATCACAGGTGACTACCTCAGAGAGGAGAAACTGTGAGGACTCCTCTTCCTTCCTCCCTTGGGAGCAGAAGGGAGCAGGTAGCCTGTCCTCACGAGGAATACAAGACCTATGGGTCAGCTCTTCTCTTTCAGTGTCCTCATACCTGTCTTGTTGCTGAGTATGTGAAAGTCTGAGGCTAAGAAGGAGGCTTTCTTTTTACTGAAACATGAAGAATTTAGAAACTGCATTATTTGGTAACCTTCAGGGACAGGAATGATGCTATCATTATTCTGTTACAAATGTAATGATGCATGTTAACATTTTTGAAAGGGTCTTGTTCATATGACCTAGAGCATAATAAAAAAACAGAACATGTATTTAATTTTGTATCTAGCTTGGAAGTATCATTTAATTTTATAAATATTAATTAAGAACCTTCTAGGCAGGGGCACCTGGGTGGCTCAGTTTGTTAAGCATCCACCTCTTGATTTTGGCTCAGGTCATGATCTCAGGGTTGTGAGATGGAGCCCCGAGTTGGGCTCCATGCCCAGGATGGAGCCTGCTTAAGATTCTCTCTCTCCCTCTTCCTCTGCCTTTGTGTGCACGCTCTCTCTCTCTCTAAAAAACAAACAAACAAACAAGCCTTCTAGACATGTGGAGCCTTCTAGACAAACAAACAAGCCTTCTAGACATTAGGTCTAGAGAAACTGTGTGTGTGTGTTTGTGTGTGTGTGTGTGTAAATGCATGTGCAAGTAATAAAGAGAATGAGAGAGAGAGAGAGGCAAAGAGGTAGCACTGAGACAGAGAGTAAGCTCCAGGAACAGATTATTAACCAACTCTAATGTCATAGTAAAGATACCCACAAGGAATTCACCATCTCGAACAATACCATGCTAATGGGTAGGGGAAACCACTCTATTTAAAATAGGATTTGAATGAGGTCGTGAGTGCTTATTCTGGTAAAAAATAAGCAGTTTCATTTAAAAATATACTTAAACTAAACATTTTAAGATTTATTTACTTTTTTTAAAGATTTTATTTATTTGACAGAGAGAGACACAAAAAGAGAGGGAACACAAGCAGGGGGAGTGGGAGAGGAAGAAGCAGGCTTCCCACTGAGCAAGGAGCCCGATGCGGGGCTCAATCCCAGGACCCCGAGATCATGACCTGAGCAGAAGGCAGACCCTTAACGACTGAGCCACCCAGGCGCCCCACATTTTAAGATTTAAACATGTATATTCTTTCAAATACTTTCTTGGCATAATGAATCCATGTACTTAACCTAATGAATCCATGTACTTTTCTTTGTTTTTGAAAAGGCACAATACAACAAAACAAAAAGTGAATAAACAAACACCAACTTTTGATCAAGTCAGAGGTCTCTGATCTCCCGAGAAGTGGAATCTCACTGAGAAGAGACCATTACTCTGTACCCTTGGATCTCAGAGCAGTTTTGAAAAATCTGAGTTTTCAAATTAGAAAGATGAACTGCAGGGATGCCTTTTACTCTTTTTTTGAACATGAAATTTAAACTTTATAACATTTGTTATTAAAATATAAAAAGCGAAATCTTTATTCTGTGGGTCTGCAAAAACAACTTTTGAAGTAGGATGTATCTATCAACATACTTATTAGAGGCATTTTTTTCCCTACAGTTTTGGAGAGAGCCTGAAAACCAATGCCAGTATGGTTTAGATATTCATAATTGTTTACACATGTTTCAATAACAAAATATATTTGGGGGGTTGGTGCTTTATTTTTAGGATTTAGGACAGCTGGAAATTATTATTATTATGGTTAAAAGTGTTTTTACTGGATAATGGTGTTAAAAAGAATATAATCTTTTAGATGCTTCCTTCTAACATGGAACACATATTATTTTATTAAGTTGAGTTAAATATGGATTGGCTATTGTCTGGTCAGTTACACATGATGGTGTCTAAGGAAATAGGTTCTCAGAGAAAGCATCAAGTAGAACATGACTGTGGTTTATTGTTATTGATATCATTGTTATACAGAAAAACTTTAGTACTCCTTCTAAGGGCTAGGTAGTTAAAATTCCACATATTGCAGGGACAGATTCTAATTAAATATTTAAGAAATGGGACATTGTTTCCAATCATGATACAATGTACCAAATACCTTGGAGATGTGTAAAAATTCTTTTGATATTTGCCAATCCAGGAAAAAAGAGTGATTAATAAGGGAATCTGTGGCTCCCAGAACCCGGAGTGTTTCTTGTAAGGAGCCAGACTACATTAAGAGCCAAGAGGAAGCAAAGTTCAAAGGAAATTCATCTAATATTTGTGCTCTGGTTATGAAAGGGGTGAGAGGCTGTTCATCAGCAGCATGTGGCCAGTTGGCAAGGAGGGCTGTGGGCCAGGCAAAGGGGTTGGTGTGATCACAGACGGACTTAGCATGGGAAAGAGGATGCCAGAGAGTCCTAGGCAATGCTTGCTATTTTGGGGGCTTTCCATGAATCATTTTTCATTCTGTGCCAGTGTTGACGTAGACAAATGTATTTGTTGATTGGCTATCGAAGATTTGCAGATTACCAGAGTAAGTCTCATCTTTGGGGACATCACTCTCAAGAAGGGTTTTCTTTTTCTTTTCTTTTATCATTTTTTAAAAAGATTTTATTTATTTATTTGACAGAGAGAGAGACAGAGAGAGCAGGAACACAAGCAGGGGGAGTGGGAGAGGGAGAAGCAGGCTTCCCACTGAGCAGAGACCCTGATGCGGGGCTCGATCCCAGGACCCTGGGATCGTGACCTGAGCTGAAGGCAGATGCTTAATGAATGAGCCACCCAGGCGCCCCAGGATTTTCTTTTTAATAATGATTTACAACTACCTCTAAATATAATGCCTATTTTCCATCAAAAAATTTTATTTATAGTTTTTATATTTTGTTATACCAAGAAGATGCCACTAAGACTTAAGAAATAAGGGTATGAAATAGAGTGCATGTTCTAAAGAAGAAACAGAGATCTATTTTTAGTCAAGCAGAGTGGTCAGCAAATTTGTAATTGATCATTCATTTAATACATTTAGAAATAGCAAGTTTGCATTGGAGACTTAAGGATATGGAGCTGGCTCAAGATCTCAGGAAACATGTCAAGGTCTGGATTCCAAAAGTTCTTTTACATAAAGTACAACTACTAACTGTCCAAAGGTTTGATAACCAGCCCATAGGTTCTCATCCTCACTTTGCCACTGATTGGCAATGAACCTTGGTAAATTATTAAGGATAGATCTTGGCAAGTTATGGAAGCTTATCCATATGCAGAATGAGGGGTAGAATAGCCAAGATCTTCCCAACTCTGAAGTTTAGTGTGACATTGGAATACAAGATTCACAAATGACTTTAAAATAAATATATCTGCTGCCCACAGAGCTATTGGTCAATCCCGCCCCTGGAGACATGCCTGGCTAATCCCCCCTCCTCTACTGGTATCTCCCCATTAAAGGCCTGGGCCACTGGAGCCCTTCTCCCACAAAGAATCATGGCAGAGTCCCCTGGCATACTTATCCCGTCCTCAGGACCCTCCTAACTGTATTAAACATCACATGTTAGGAGGATTTTGGATGTTTCCTGTAACCTAACCTCACTTGTAAATTTTCTTCTATAGAAAAAAATAAATAACTACAAATTCTAAATAACAACCTACAAATTAACTTTTGGGGCCAAAGTCTTTTGGAAACCATATACTTATTTCAGCATCTAGTTTCAGAGTGGGATGCAGTGACTAAGAGCAGAGCTTGTAAGGAGCAGAGCCTGCTGCTAGTAGGTAGCAGAGCTCTGGAACCAGGCTGCCTGGGTTCCCCAACGGGCTCTATCTACTACTTTTGCAAGTAGGCAGGCGTGTCTCTAGCAGTGGGATTGACCAGTAGCTCTGTGGGCAGCTTATGTGGCTATGGGCATGTTCTCTGTAACTCCAGTTCTCCATCTGCAAAATCACTGGGCGTTATCAAAGTATTTGCTTTGTCAGTGTTTGGTTTGGTTTTGAGAACTGAGTGAATGAATGTAAAGCAACTAGAATAGAACCCGGCACATGGAAAGCCCTGAAAAAAATGTTAGATACTATGCATTTTAAATAGTCTCAAAAGTGTCAAATCTCTCACCTGTGAAGATGTATTAGCATTTGGGAAAAACCCAAATGTCATTTGGAACAAATTCTGATTTTAAACAAGTGGGGGGAGGTTAGCTGTTTGGGTTTGAATTATGATGTGAATGTATAGAATGGAACACATTTTCTCATTTAAGTCATTATCAGGTATGAATATGTTTATATTGTCTTTTGAAGTGATGGCTTTCAAAAGTGATGGATACTTTTTGAAAAGAGATTATGCACACTAAAAAATTAAATTACATTATAGTTATACTTTCTGTCTGATGTTACATAGGTATCTTTGTCCTTTGCTGCTTATTTATAAAAATGGCAAAGGGAACATTGATCTCCTTACCTTTAATGGAATCTACCAGATAATATCTGTGAAAGGGTGTCCCTGTGCTTGGCAAAGAAATACTTCCTCTCTCTTTGTGAAATAACTCTCTAATTCTCAGTCTCTCAATGAGACTGCCCATGTGAGGTCAAGGGGTCATACATACAAAATTAGTTGTGCAACTATTGAAATTAAAACACATTTAGGACAAACTTCACACTTAAATCTGGAAGTTTCATTTATTACATTTACTGTAAAATTTATTGTATAATTTAGCAGAGGTGGTTGTTCTGCAAAGCCCTTCATGTTTCTGTATCTTATTAAATCTAACCTTAAATATAAGCAATTTAAAAATCTCCAATTCAGTTTGGTCGACCTCAGTTTTTTTTTTTTTAAGCCTGTCTTAAACTTTCCTCTTATACCAACCTGAAGGCATTTTATTTATCTGTTTATATTTTGCAAACGTGTATATTCCAAACTCCAACAATATTAACTCAGTTTTTCCTTAAAACCACTCTATGGGATCAGTACTATTACATCCCTATCTGAGGGATGAGAAACCTGCCCAAGTTCTCCAACGTGTAAGTGGTAAACTGTGACTCAAAATCAGACTGTACAAATAATATTTTGATCAAAGTATTTAAGAAAGGTTATTCCACTTAAAGAAAAAATTTCCCTTCCTGGTTTTTCTTAAACCTGTGAAATCAGGGCCTCTTAACTCTGGCAGTAATTTAAATTTAAAATAACCTATGAGGGGCGCCTGGGTGGCTCAGTTGTTAAGCGTCTGCCTTCGGCTCAGGTCATGATCCCAGGGTCCTGGGATCGAGCTCCGCATCGAGCTCCCTGCTTAGCGGGAAGCCTGCTTCTCCCTCTCCCACTCCCCTTGCTTGTGTTCCCTCTCTCACTGTCTCTCTCTCTCTCTGTCAAATAAATAAATAAAATCTTAAAAAATAAAATAAAATAAAATAAAATAACCTATGAGGTCTGGAAAAATAATTCTCAAGCCTTTGGGGTGGGGGTGGGGTAGACGAGGTAGAAACACAGGAATGTCAGTGAAAGTCTGCCCCCCATTGCTGAAGAATGAGATCCTAAAGAGTTGGGGGGGGCCACTGGGGTGGAGAGACCATGTCTGCTTTGAAGAATGAGGTCATGTTCAATGTTTTAAACTCATTAGTCCTGCCTAAAAAAAGGATGTGGATGAAAAAGGAAAAAAAAAAAAAAAAAGACAAATTAGCATCATTTTCAAAAGAAGTTAAATATGTCAGGCAGTAAAGTGTCCTAATTCTGCCTTCAGGGAACGTATGTCAAACCAACTTGCAGTTCTGCAATTGGTGAAACCATCTGCAAGGAATACCCCATCCCTCATTCCTGTTCGTACGACACATACCTATTGAAGGAAATGTTACAGTTGGTCAGATGCATGTGGAAATTTTCTCAGCATTACCTAATTCAGCCATTGGGCCAAGCTTTCTTTGAACAAAAAACAATTTGTTATAGCCTGATGAAAGAAAGCACATCAATGGCTTTGACTAATGAGGACAATATAAACAGTCCAAACGACACAGTATTCATTTTCCCTGTGTTTCCAGGACCACCATTACCTACAACTCATAACCACTTTCTCTGAGCCTGTAAAAAGAAAACAATGGCCAGGGGTCTCATCGTGGATGTTTATTTCCAAGGCAATGTTCGATCTGCTGGCATTTTGCTTTGAGAACCATAATAACTGCTGATTCCTCTGGGCTAACAGAGATCGTCGAAAAACCACACATAATCCCCAAATGGTATATTGTTATAGAGATACTAATTTTTTTTACTATGAAAACAATAAATGAAATAACATATATAAACACTTAGGAGAGTTTCTTGGACAAAGTAGGTGCTCATAAATTGAATTATAATCATGTGTATTTATGGCAGAAGTGAAACCGTCCTTATTCTGCTTGTTGCTGCTAGTGATATTCGGCATCAGATTGTGAGTTACTAGGATAGGAATTTTTTATCCGAGATTTTTCCTAAGTTTGAAATTGTATGTAGCATTGTGTATGCTTGTGTATTATCAGTTGGAACAAGGGGTGAAAACTTTCATCAGATATGCAAAAGGGTACTTTGATTCCTCCAAAACGTTAAAGACCACCGACCCACAGGAATCGTTTTGCTTTAACTTGTCTTATACAGAGCCCAAATCTGTTGTTTGACGAAGCCACAAATGCTTTTTTAAACATGAGTCATGTTCTAGGCTTGGTTTAGAAGGGGGAGGAGAACGTATAAAATGCCTAGTTCAGCTCCCACGCTCTCTCCCCTCTCTTACCACCATCCTCACTATCCTGCTGTGTACCTTTGCACCTGAAAAATGGGGAAGACGTGGAGAAAGGGAGATACAAGATCTAGGGGCCGTTGGAGCAATTAAAGCCCACAAAGAAGCAGGTATCAGCAATTGGAGTTATCAAAAAGAAACCCCATTTATCTGCTTCCCTGTTAGCCACAGTTTCCCTCAAAGTTTCAAATGTCACATTTGAAATCTGGTTACTCTAACAGAATATTTTATTTAAAGACCTGTCAGGGTTCTTTTCTATTTCCCTGTACAGTTCACAAATCAGAGGACTAATTCTTAGGATGCCAAAACAGAAACTTCAAACAAAAATGAGTGTACATAAACAGCAGAAGGCAGTACTCAGAAACTTCTGGATGCTGAAGCCAGGAAGATCTCATTCTCTTCCACATTGTATTGGTGCCGCTGCACTCATGGTAGTAAAAGTTTGTTTCTTCTTGTAAAGGGAGCAGATGTGACTTGGAGAAACATGGAGAACAGATGTGCCGAACAAAAGTTTTTATTTAAATGGTAATTTATCTGACCATAAGTTACATTAACTCATGAAGTGAGTGTTTAACATAGCTTTTTTTCACCAGCTCAGAAAGATAATTTATATAAGCACTAAAACAGATCATGAACTAAAGAACACACCCCTCTCATCTTTGCTGGCTTTTTAAGAAAACAATGTGAAATAAAAATTCCCAAGCCTCAGATGTATGTGAATGCTTACTGGTCACTGAAGAGGTTACTGCCATCAAAATGTCTGGGTGTGCAAACTGCTCATGGAAATGACATTTCACTTCCCTTGCTGCTACAAAGGCTCTTGAAGAATGCTGGTAAAGCTGTGCTCAGTCCCTGCACACAGAACCTGAAACACCTGCAAAGGGCTAAGTGTTTAAGTCAAGAGCAATCGACAAGACTTGAAAGAATGCCTACAGCCTGGGTCATTGATAATGATATGGATGTCTTTGCTATACATTCTTCAGAGTGACGTAGAAGAGTAGGGCCAAATTCTCTATTATGCACAATGGGAACTGTGCCTACAGCACACAGTACTAATTTTAGGAGCCCAAGAAAATGTTTGAATTTCCTTTATAATTAGAAGAAAAAAACTGAACTCTTCAAAGTGTGTGTGTGAGTACATGCACATATAATATATATTCATCTTTATACTGACACAGTTGCAAAATATGATTTTTAGTATTTCTTTCATGAAAGAAGGGGTCCACAGAGGCCAAAGTGCCTGGGATTCATGAACATCTGGAATGCAACCATGTGGATCAGCCCAGGTCACCCACTCTCCCTTCTAATTCCTAACCAGTGCTTCCTGTCCCAATTCCTTTACAATTCCAGCATCCTCGCTATTATTAGCTCCTACTTCTTTTGCTGTTCTCTTTCTTCCTTTTTTTTTCTCCTTCCCTATATACCCGCAGGTAAGCACTAGAGGTACATCTTGATAAAAAGAATTTACATGATGATGATGATGATGGTAATTGAATACTGATTGAACACTTGATCATACACTAGGTTCATGATGAAACTTTGCATTTATCTTCTAGCTGAATCCTTAGAACAATTTGATGAGACAGGTTCTATCACTAGTTCTATTCTTAAAGACAAACTGAGGTTTAGAGAGCATATATACCTTGCACTAGGAGACACAGCAAATTAGACCAGTTAGAAGCAGAGCCAGGACTGAAACCCAGGCTTCCCTGATAGCAATTATGGGCATGATCCTTGGAGTCCATGGCTTTTAACCACGGGGTTAGGAAAGTGGCCTGACATAATTTGCTAAGATGCAAATTTTGCTCTAATAAAATTATCTTGACAGAGCAAACTGACTTTCATCCTGTTCATAGTGCAAGAGAAAATTCTGACATTTACAGTGGAGACATTCTCTTCTACATGTGTGAGGACTGAATGCAGTGTTCAATCACAGCATTCTGGAACCTATTAATTTCCACTCATTAAAGTCAGAGAGATATCATAATAAATCACTGAAGGTGGAAACTGACACATGAAGAACCTGTTCTTAATACCTTTGAGACATACCACCAAAATATAAAACCCTTAAAATTAAATATAAATATATGTTAATTAATACAAATAGAAATAAATAGAAATAAGTACATAAATTTATAAATGAATATAAAAATGTAAAAGAGCCCAAGACTTAATTTTCTCTTAGAAGGGAGTGGGTGAAGTAGATAAGAAAAATCACCTGTATTATTGTATCTGTTGTGAGGATTAAATAAGAGTATGAAAGTAAGGTCCTTTCACACCGATGAATATGATAAAAGTATCATCAAATTGCCAATTCTACAGTACATTCTTCTCACTATTATAAAGTGAACATGTGAACAAAGGGTTTTATAAGTTTTGAAAAAATATATTGTAGATGTTTTTAATAGAAACAATAAGGTAGGGAGTTATGTTAAATAATGAAAAGGATCAACTGGAAATTGCTAATGTGTAATCAAGCATAATATTTATTTATTATTAGTATTAGTATTTTTAAAGATTTTATTTACTTATTTGACAGAAAGTGAGAGAGCACAAGCAGGGGGAGCAGCAGAGGGAGGGGGAGCAGCAGAGGGAGAGGGAGAAGCAGGCTCCCCGCTGAGCAGGGAGCCCGATGTAGGGCTCGACCCCAGGACCCCGGGATCATGACCTGAGCTGAAGGCAGATGCCTAACCGACTGAGCCACCCAAGCGCCCCATCAAGCATAAAATTTTAAAAAGCCTGAGCATTGGAAAACATTTTAACAATTAGTAAAAATAGTAGTTTAGCTAAGTAGAATTCCAATATGTAAAATACTAAACCTGATTAAATATTGGGACCAAGAAAGATAGCCAGATACTAGGATATATATGATATCTAGTAAAATATTAGATGTTAGCTCTAAAACTTTTCCTTCCAATAGACACACTATGGAAGGGAAGACTCTGATTCCATAACATTCCTCATCAAAATAAGGATTATGAAGACCTCAGAATTTTGCAGTAATTCTAGAACATTATAAAAATTATCACTGTACATGACCATGAAAACAAATTCTACTTAACTAAATCTTAACAGGTTAAATACTGGCTAAATGAACTTCCTAAACAGGTTAATTAGATTATAAGTGTAATAAGAGTTTCAGATTCTACAGTCCAGAGTAATGATTAAGGGGATCAATTTGAAGTCTGTCAGACCTGTATTCAAATAACACCTTTGCTACTAATTACGTATGTTTTAAAGCTTTACTTTCTCCATAAGTTAAGGGCGGGGACAGTTATCACCTATGTTTAAAGTTGTGAAGAACACTAAATAAGATAAAAAGGTAAAGTTCTTAGTATCATGTCTGGCATGTAATAAAAGTTCTACAAATGCTGCACTGTATCTCCTGCCGTACATGACATGTTTGTAAGAGCAAAGTGTACAGCAGATAATTAATAAACAGCTGTTAGCTGGAACCTTTCACGACAACACAGGCTTTATTGTTGAAAAATTGAATCACATTCTTCCAGTGTAATGGGGTAGGCAAGGTAACCAAAAAATCACTAAAATGAGTATTTAATAGATATTATAACTTTGGAAATGAACAAAGGTTTTTTAAAGTAGTCATCGATAAATGCTCTTCTATTCTTTTACTGTGGGTGTTTGCTAAAATATTAGACAATTATCCCATGAATTGTTTTGTAATCTTTGTGTTGAGAAACAGCACAAAAATAAATGGGAAAATTATAAAGCATTTCCAAATGCTATAACTGGAGTCATTTACACATCACTTAATAGCTCTGCATATAGATCACTAATTTTTTTAATAAGGCAGCAAATGTCAGTTTTAAATCTATAGCTAAATGCTGGACAAAACTTTTTTTTAAAATGGGTTTTTTTCTTTCCTTGGTATTTTCCTTTTATTAATTGTAATTTATTTTAAAATGAAGGCTGTTTCTAACAAACGGATCCCTGAAATGTAGTCTCCTACGCTTCTGCTATATGACCTCTCTGTAGATTTTATTTATGGCCCTATTCTGGCACAACACTTTGGGGGCAAAATGTTTATGAGACCATAGATCATTTATACAAATCAATTTCTAGGAAGCTATATTGTTATCCATGTCAAAACTTTTTGATTTGGAAAGAGATATTAAAAGAAATATTTCCCCATATGTGTTTTAATTTCCTTAGAACATAAATATATTTTATTAATTCCGAAGCATGACATATTCCAACCATAATAACAGTTTATTACTTTCTAAATCTTTCTTCCTAACAGCAAAACATTATGCTATTTATGGGTAAATCAAAATGAAATAACAGTCTAGGTATGTTATATCACTTTTTATGTTTCATTAAGAATCATGTTTTTTATAATTGAATGCATATTTCTGATTATAATTACATTAGACAGAAAAGATGGCAAATTAATGAGAAGAATGAAGAGCTGTCATGGTAGTATCACTGACCATAGAAATGATTAAAAACACAAGGATGAGAAAAGAGAAGAGATTCTTCAACATTCAACATTGAAGGATTACCTCTAACCTATTCATACTTTGAGTAAATCCACAACAGATTTACTAGATTTACTAGTGGAAAGTACAAAAGCAGGCCTGTTATTGGTATATATCAGTGGTTCTAGACTGGGGTCAGTGTTGCCCCCCATCTGACATTTGGCAACGTCTGGAGACATTTTTTGTTGTCACAGTTTGGAAAGGGTATACTTTTGGAATATACTGGATGGAGGCCAGGGATGCTGCTAAATAGTCTATAGTGCACAGCATAGTTTCCTAAAACAAAAAAATATCCAGCCCTCATATTGATAATGCTGAGGTTGAAAAGCCTCGGTCCAGATCTAGTTGTCTTCTATCAGTCATATAAATTAGCCCTTTCTCCCTCACTGGTAATAACTCAAGTAAGAGTTGCCTCTGTGGTAACCATATACAAATTCCAACTGGCAATATAATTAGAAACAGACACCAAACTCAGATAGTTAATTATGGCTAAGTAGGTATTTAACAATATTTCATCATATAAATGATACAAAATGTCAATTAACAAATTAATTAAATTATCTTATTATTCACCAAAATGTCAAAGTAATTGATTTTTTGACTGGTATGCCTTATATTTGTTTTCCCTTCACTGATAGTCTTTTGGTGAAATGATCAAATGAATAGCTGATAACCAGAAGGTGAGAGAATGGGAGAAGGAGAAATTAGGAGGCTTGATTAACCACAAATTGAATACTCTTTTTTGGTTATTTTAATGTAGATTGCCTTTTAGGTTTGTTAAAAATTTAATAATGCAGTCCATTAGGACAAAATCTACTTTATAATATAAGGAAGAAATGTAATTTTTCCCTTTAACCAACAAATAAACTATAATTAAAATTTAACTCATTTCCTTTGGTTTGCCACATACACACTTTAGGGGTTCAAATAGAATGATCTACCATTTAATATGCAATGGTTTGACTCTGGACGTCAACATAAGAATATAGTAAAGCCCTATGGTTGTTGATAAAATAGAGAAAGAACAATTTAGAAGACCAAACGTTTGTGAGTCTCATAATGTATATCTGTTTAGCTATGAATTTGGAAACTCTGAAATAGCTGAGAATTGATAGGAGTTCTGAAATTGTATCTCTTGCTCTTTGTATTCTGAACTTCATGATGGTATCAGCTTGCAGTGAAAGCCAAAGACTCTAATGAGATTAAGCATAAATGAGAAATAAGGGAAAGGTCTCTGGATTAGAACTGTCACTAGAGCCTAGGGTGAGAAAAATCCTACCTCTGTTATTGACTTCTCCCAGTTCCTGAGGCCACTCATGCCTCATTAAGTATCTAAATCAATCATCATTATTCATTCATTATCTCTTCAGTCATTTGACAGTTTGTAAAGGAAGGCTAAAAAAATATTAGTGCTTATTAGACACTTCTCCATGTTATAAAATATAGTACTGCTGTGGGACCACACATAAACTTTAAATTAAAACCTTCTGGAAAGAATTCTTATAAATGACTGAAATACTTTTCTGCAATCATCTATAAGATATATCCCACAAGAATTTTCTAATATTTTTCTTCATAGTATAGTAACAAATTCCTAATATAATCCATTGTCTAAGGTAATTGCATGGTAATTAACTTATTTCTGATGAATGTAGTATTTGAGAAGAGAAGCATGTCTTGGAAGATAATACATACTTCTCTACTAATGTTTTTCTCTTATATTATTGAAGTATAATTTATATTCAGTATATATAATTTTTATATATAGCAAAATACATTTATATGTATTTTATATACAATAAGTTGCACAAATCTTAAGTGCATAGTTAATTGAATGTTTTACATATCTATACACCACCTGGTTATGGATGTAACCACCACCCAGATTGGGAAGCATATATGGAGAAGAGTGATCAGGCCAAGTTAGCAGGAGCATAAATACACTCTGACAAATAATGGGGAGAGGGGGAGAGAATACTTATCTGGCCATTACATTTTCATCCTACTCACTGAGACTCAGTCAGCTACTTCTCTCTCTTACTAATCCTCTGTGCTTCAATGCTCCCAATAAGTTATCAGTCATTGAAACACGACATATTCGCAATTATGTTTTCTGACTGAATAGGAGATATGCTAACATCAATTACTACTTCCCCAGAAGCACTTATAGTGAGGGTGCATGATGTGAGGAAATGTAGAAGGTTATACCTGGAATCCTAACAAAGGGAAGAAATGGAGGAAAGAACCACCAAATAAGACAAAGTCTCTGGGTCACATTCACCCTCCAAGATCAACAGGGCTACAAAGTGGTATGTGGTGGTCACAAGAGAAACTACGGCCTTTAGGAATGATTAAGATACAAGAAGTGCAGGAAAAATAAATCTACTCAAGCAAATGTAATTTCATTCATCTGGTATCCCTTCCATGAAATAGCTTCGTAAATTTTTCTCTAATTCTTTAAAATAAACTCCACTGAACCTCGTTTAAAATTTCAGAGTAGATTCAGGTACAAATCCAAGAAACACAGCACAATTTAACATGGAAATATAAACTCAAGTGTAAAATCAATTTTATAACTCAGTGTGATCACTCAGACATTTTTTTCAATATTAAGCACAAAAAGTCCACTGAGCACAGGAAGTGTAGGGAGCAGCCACCACACTACAAAGAAAAACACTCACAAGGTAACTCACATAACTGCCTGGGACTCCTTCTCTTTGGAAATGAGACCACACTTTGGATTTGCAAGCATACATGTTTTTCCTAACAATTTTCATTTGGCATTTTTCACCTGGGTTAACAGATCACTCCCAATTCAACCCAAGTGCAAATGTAGAATTCACTTACCTGCACAAAACCACATGCTGTGAAGTCTTCAAACAAGGGCAGACTTGGACGGTCTTCTCTGTAGATGGTGAGTTTATACGTGCTCAGGGTCTCCCCCTGTGCTGGAGATTCATCCACCACCAGCATTGAGATTTTGTTCATTCCCAAACCCAGAGGGTAGTTGGCAAAGCTAGAAAGAGAGAGAGAGAGATTTATTCATATGTCCATATGAATAAATAAATATTGATATATGATGGATTCATACATCAATATTTATCTAATGCCTATAATTTGTACACAAAAGAAGATAAGGTCTATACAACTTCATAAGAAACTTAAAATATGAAAAAAACTTAATTATGTATTTGGTATGCCAACAATTATCTTGCGGAGCAAGTCATGTCCTCTAGCAGTCACCAGGAAGGAAACTAATATTTATTAACCACTTCTCAGGATCATACATTATCTCATTTAATATATCAACTCTATGCCTAAAGTCCCATGGTAGAGTCAGGGCTGGTGTCCAGGTTGGTCTGACTTGAATTCTCTTTTCTTTCTACTAGACTCTCCTAGCTCTCAGGGATGCCAAATGCATTTCCTTCCCCACAGCACGGGAACATGAGTATTTTCCTTGCCATGAACATGGTATGTAATACAGTTCTATCTTCTGTTCAAAATTATAAACAAAAGAGTTGGTGACTCTCAAAAGAGTTAATAGAAAAAAAAATCTCATGAGACTAGGAATATTAGTGTTAGTATGTCCATAAATTGTCACCAAAATATTTGTTCAACCCCTGAATATTCAAAATCTTGAGGAGTTGGGAAATGGTAGAAGGAAGCTACCCTTAATGAGTCTCTTTAATATTTCAAATCACAAGATCCTCTCTTGTCACAACACTGTGACAAAGATTAGATCCAAACATTGCTAACAAAGTATCCAAAATCTATAAAGAACTTATCAAATTCAACACCCAAAAACTAAATAATCCAGTTAAGAAATGGGCAGAAGACAAGAACAGATGTTCTTCCAAAGAAGACATACAGATGGCTAACAGACACATGAAAAGATGCTCAACATCACTCATCATCAGGGAAATACAAATCAAAACCACAATGAGATACACCTCATACCTGTCAGAATGGCTAAAATTAACATAGGAAACAACAGATGTTGGCAAGGATGTGGAGAAAGGGGAACCCCCTTACACTGTTGGTGGGAAGGCAAACTGGTGCAGCCACTGTGGAAAACAGTATGGAGGTTCCTCAGAAAGTTAAAAAAATAGAACTACCCTATGATCCAGCAATTGCACTAGTAGGTATTTACCCAAAGGATACAAAAATGCTGATTTGAAGGGATACATGCACCCCAAAGTTTACAGCAGCACTATCCACAATAGTCAAAATATGGAAAGAGCCCAAATGTCCATCGACTGATAAATGGATAAAGAAGATGTGGTATATACATAATGGAATATTACTCAACCATCAAAAGAATGAAATCTTGCCATTTGCAACAATGTGGATGGAGCTAGAGTGTATTCTGCTAAGTGAAATAAGTCAAGAAAGAAAATACTATATGATTTCACTCATATGTGTAATTTAAGAAACAAAACAAATGAACGTAGAGGAAGGAAAAAAGGAGAGGGAAGTAAACCATGAGACTCTTAACTATAGAGAAGAAACTGGGAATGGAGGGAGATGGGTGGAGGATGGGCTAAACAGTGGGGATTAAGGAGGGCACTTGTGATGAGCACTGGGTGTTATTATATGTAAGTGATGAATCACTAAATTCTGCACCTGAAACCAATTTTACCATATATGTGAACTAACTAGAATTTAAATAAAAACTTGAAATCGAAGATTGTTAACAGATCAGTAGAGCACTGATATGTCCTTTTTTTACCACATGACACCTGAAAAGTGGAAGGATTTCACACCCTGGCAATCTCTCCAACTAATCTGACGCTTCAGCTTTTCTCAACCTTCAAATATTGCTTCAAATATTTGCTTCCCACTATGATGTCTCCACTCAGCCCTGGTCAACATCCCCGTACCTTGGTCCTGCCCGATCATGCAGGTACACCTTGCACTGACACTTAGAAGTCTCCGCTCCAATTGTCACTGTGACCACATCAAATGGGACTTCAGAGTAATAATCTTTGATCTTTGGGTTAAATTCAGGATTTAGCTCCAAATGTGGATGTGTGAGGATCTGCTTGATATAACATTGTGTGTCATCTGTTAAAATAAAACAACAATGGCAAAGAAAAGACAACTGTGAAATGGATAGATGTTTAAAAAGCGTATATGATTAATCGGAGGGGTAGACGAACCATGAGAGACGATGGACTCTGAAAAACAAACTGAGGGTTCTAGAGGGGAGGGGGGTGGGAGGATGGGTGAGCCTGGTGATGGGTATTGAGGAGGGTACGTTCTGCATGGAGCACTGGGTGTTATGTACAAACAATGAATCATGGAACACTATATTTAAAACTAATGATGTAATGTGTGGGGATTAACATAACAATAAAAAATTTAAAAAAAAGCATATATGATTAAGTTTTTTTTTTTTTTTAATCCTTTGAACAACCTTCATAATCATTGCTGATTTTCCACTTGGCACTCTGGTTATATTTGATTTGTGGCTTCAGCTGGATTTTCTATTTGTCAAATTTTGTAGAGCTTGCCTTATATAACAGCTGTTGACTTTAGTTGGCATTATATAGATGATAGTTTTTGCTCAGCCCTTAAAAGTTTAAAGGCGGTGAGAAGGTGGGAAAATGTCTCACCAGTGGATTGATAACATTTTCGTGGCATTTACTGCATCTATCAAGCAACTGGTAAATGGGGGTGATGACTCTGTGAAGTGGGAACAGAAGGGCACCAGCAGGGAATGAGGAAAATTTCTTAATAGGGAGGGTCATTAAACTGCCATTGAATTGATATAGTAGCTTACAGGCAGTAGGGTGAAGAACGTAAAATCCAGTATTTTACCACACACTCAGATACAAAAACAGCAGCAGGACATTCTGAGACCCCCCTCCCTGCCCTGGTCACCCCAACCCAAGAAAGTGCCCTAAAGTATGAGAAAGAAATGTTATACTCTCCTCAATCCTGCTGTAGAACTCAGCATATTACTTCATACCATTGATTCTAAGCCATTTTAAAAATGTGTTTCTAGGTGGTACCCCAATTTTTACAAAAGTATCTTGATGAGAAAAAGAAAAATGCATTTTTAGGCATATATACCAGCTACTGCTAAATTATATTGATTACATATTTGGAATAAACACATTACTCAAAAGAAGCTTAGCAAATGTTTTTCAAAGAAATATTCGTAAGTATTTTGTTCCATAAATACTTTTCAGTAGTTAACAAAATTCCAGTGGATTCTATGGAAATCTGTAAAATGAAAGTATCCTTCTATTGCCTTTAAATAAAATGTTAAATGATGTTTAACAACATGGCAACAAAACAGATAACGCAGAATTTGCTGCCGGAAGCTATACACTGAACTTAAAGAAAGTAGATGACCCTCTGAACCATGGCCCTTCCTCTATCTATATACAGTTATCACGTGAGGTTTCTAAAATCAGATCTGCGACAGCTTCCATTCTTTAATGGTCTCTCATTATCTCCAAAATCTAGTACAAGCTCCGAATAAAGCAGAAGAGGCATTTCACAATCTCTTCCTCATCTTCTTCTCTCCAGTCACATCTCCCATTCCATCCTGGACTTTGTGACCTATCAAGGCCAACCATTTTATATTTCTTTGGCAGACATGGAGACGTACCTCCAAACCCATGGCGGTGGATGCCACCGACTTTATGGATATTTTATTCCAGTTCTGAGAACTGTGTCTCAGTACAACTATCATACACGTATGAAAATGAAAGCTGAACATGAAAACGAAAAAAACCTTGTGTATTTCTGACCCACACTCTATAGTTTTCTCGGCTGGCAAAAGAAAAAACTATCCAGGTGCAAATTAGGAACAAGGAATAATACGAAAGATATATTGTAATTTCATTGTAGGGAAAAGTCTTAGTAAAAAATAAACAACTAGTCAATTTGGTTAAACAACTGAGGGAATTGGACAAATGACCCATTTGATTGATTGTACTTTTTACCAAAGATTTGATCTGGCTGATAGTTGTAGGTAGACTGCATCTATAATTTTGACGATCATTGTCAACTCCTGAAATTTTTACAATAAAAGAGAAAAAGTTAAAGAATGAGGGCAAGATTATATTATTAGATTTCATCCTGAAAAGGACCGTACCTTTTTATTTGAATTCAACTACTTATTAATAATGTATTCATTTAAAAAAATTTTTTTTCCAGCACATTCTATGTTCAAGACTGAGATAAGCACAGTAAAAACAGGCTATTGCTGGTCATAAGATCTGACTCAAATGGAGACTGTGAACCTAACATAACATTTTAAACAGGCTGGAGTCCAGAGATACAAAATGTGCTTTTGAGAGGACCATTTCCTAAGTAGAAAGGGAATATAAACACTTGCATTACACTTTTATGTTCAAAACCAGTTAAATGAATAATGAAGTAGAAGATTTATTTTTTCAAAATAGTAACCACAGAAGATGTACTTTAACTTAAGAAGGCATATTTTTATAAAACAGTCACTGAGAGTTAATTTCCCTGCAGTTTACACTTTCACTTCACAGTGAAAGTTTCCAGTGGGGCTTGCCCATTGTAACACTGAAATGCAGCCCCACACGAGACATAATGCGTAATCATGCTCTTAAGCAAGATTCTAGCAAGCGCTTGTTTTTGGTTTCATCAGAAACTCTCCAACTCTGGTTTAAGTGCTGCATCCTAAAGCCCTGCTTAAAAGCTGATCTATCTTGATATCATCTTCACTTGAATCATCAGTGTTGCTGCCTACAGACACCTGGAGTTTCCTTGGCATCCTTCCCAGCCCAGTGCCAACTCACCTCGGGCCAGCTTACCTCAGATCCATGGAGAACCCAGCATGAGCTATGGCGGTAGCAGGCTGCTTAGCCTATTTGGCAAATGTATTTGGGAAAGCCGTTTGAAGTTTTGGTTGCTTTTAATGGATTCATTTAACCACAGAGTTTTATTGCCCTCTTGAGGGATAATCATAACTCATATTAAACACGAGAAAAGCCTAGACTCTGAAGGATAATCCCACCTGTTCTGAGGCATCATCAAGTTATTTTTTAAATCTTAGATCATGGCCATGAAAGTAGGCAGATTAATTATACAGACCCAGGTAGGACTAGTTTTTTATCAACATAAAAATATGAACTAAGCTGAAGAGCTTATCTAACATGTTCACATCCTCTACAGCAGGTTACCTGGGAATGGAAAAAAAGTGAGATTATCCCCATAGAGTTGTTTCATTTTATACATAATAAAATAGAAGACCAAAGAGGTGAAGTGACTTTCCTGATGCTGAATCTATCCCAGAGCCTAGCACTTGACAAATGTGCATTCTCATCTTGCTCCTGGTTTACTCCCTAGTCCTTTCCCCACTATAACCTAGGCACCAGTATCCCAAGAGGTGCACGTATTTTTCTAGGAGGAAGAGATTGGATGAAAAGTGCAGGCAAGGAACAGCGTAAGTCATACCTGTTATTTTTCCTGATCAGCATTACTTTATTTAAAATGCCATTTTTCTTTAATTGGATGTACTTGTTGATTCTATTAAACCACATTATTGTATAACCTCTCAGTCTACCCAGATTTTAATGATACTGTTAAAACATAATGAATGAATTAAATTGCATTTTAGAAGATACAAATTAGATTTTATTAAACTGGAAGACTCTTATTTATAATAAATTAAACCTTAGTCCATAAATTTTATTTTTTCCAGCTTTTATGTTTTACTGGAATAGACTTTTCCTGAAAGGCTAAATTTTCTGAGTGTATGTTTTAGCACTATATACATATATATATATGTATGTATGTATACATGGTCAAAAAGCAAACCTGCTAAGGAGAACTCTTATTTTTCCATCATATTGTTATAAAGTATTAAGATAATTCATGAGCTTTAGACAAAGAATTGGAAGATCCAGCTTTGTGATCCAGCTCAGGCACTTAATAGCCCTGTGATTTTGGAAAGGTCAGTTAGATTCTCTAGAATTATATATTTTCAAGGCCACTGGAATAATACTGACCAGAGTAAAGAAAATTATTTTTAAATCCCTAAAATCTATATACTTGAAATGTATTATTATATACATGCCATTTTTCTTGATCATACCTTAGTAAAAAAAAATCATGAATTTTAAGAAAATAAACTGAAAATCAGATTAAAAACTCTCTGTTATATAAAAAAATCAACTCAAGTACTATCCATTATGTCAACAATCTGGCAGAAAAGGAATCCCTGTGGGGTGGTGTGAGTCCTAAAAATTGATGTATAAAGCAAATAAGCCAAGTTTATCCACTTGAGCAGTCTCCAAGGCAAAGTCTTAGCACCCTGAAGACCCCTCAAAATGAGTTTGAAAGTCACTGGCCTTAAACAAACAAACAAACACATAAACATAACATTTCATGTTCAAAAATAGAAAATTAAAGATGTTCTTCTTATGCAAAAGTGACATATCAACTCATTCAGAAACTTCTAAAATTTACTTAAAATACATTACAGTCTAAAAGTACTCAAATATGGTAAAATGGTGATTTATTCAAAGCTGGGCTATGCCTCGCTATTGATCATGCCACTGAAACACTTTCATTGGAACTCACCATTACTGCAATGAACTTCTTTGGTTTCATTCATGATTCGTGGAACAGCAGCTAAAAAAAAGAAAGGTTAATTTAAAATGAAAACTATTAAAATAAAAGGAATACATATTCAGTAATCTCGAACAGCACACTTTTTATTATTTAACTTTTCTTATATCAGAAAGCCCTTCTTAGTTAAACTGAAAGCTAGTAAAACAAAAGAAGTTCTTTGGTTCAGATCTCAGGAGAATGATTACTTGAAACAGGAAAATATTAGGGGAGAAAAATGAATGGTCCAAATGTCATCCATTGCCTGGGGGTGATGTTGAGATTCCTTCTATGAAGGTTCCATGATTTTATGACTATAATATCCCAGATCATTAGAATTGCAGAAATTTTATCCAGTTGATTCCACTGACATTTCCTCTTAAGTTTCTAAAGTAAACCAAACATCTATCTAAAAATCTCTTTACTACCTGACAAATAATACATTATATGTTAAAAAATAAAAAAAAGAAGAAGATAGTAGGAAGGGAAAAATGAAGGGGGGGATATTGGAGGGGGAGACAAACCATGAGAAACTATGGACTCTGAGAAACAAACTGAGGGTTCTAGAGGGGAGGGGGTGGGGGGATGGGTTAGCCTGGTGATGGGTAATAAAGAGGGCATGTACTGAATGGAGCACTGGGTGTTATACGCAAACAATGAATCATGGAACACTACATCAAAAACTGATGATGTAATGTATGGTGATTAACATAACATAATAAAATTTAAAAAAGTAAAAAAAAAAAGAATCCATAACACAAGTTAAAAAAATAAAATAAGGGGCGCCTGGGTGGCTCAGTTGTTTAAGCGACTGCCTTCAGCTCAGGTCATGATCCTGGAGTCCCAGGACTGAGTCCCGCATCGGGCTCCCTGCTCAGCCGGGAGTCTGCTTCTCCCTCTGACCCTCCCCCCTCTCATATGCTCTCTCTCTCTCATTCGCTCTCTCTCTCTCATTCTCTCTCTCTCAAATAAATAAATAAATAATAAAAAAATAAAAAATAAAAATCTCCTTACTAAATACTGATGGAACAAAGGAATGAATTACTCAGAGTGCTTTAATCATTCATTTAAAGAGAAAAATGGTGGGAGTGAGAAAGACACAGAATAGCAGTTTGTCACCAGTTCTTCACTGGGCTTACCAATTCCTTCTATTGAATCAGTGGTTCTCAAACTTTAACATGCCTCAGAATCATCTGAAGGACTTCTTACAATACAGAGTGCTGGGCCTCATACACAGAGAGGTATGATTCTGATTCAGTAGATCTGAATGGTCCAAATTTCCCAGGTGATGCTGATATTTCTGGTCTAGGGACCATATGCTGAGAACCACTCTATTGTATTAAACCTTGATTTGTAATAGGAAAATTTTGATTTCTAAAAAGTTGTAGACACGTGGTACTTCTATTTTTTATTGTTATGTTAGTCACCATACAGTACATCATTAGTTTTTGATGTAGTGTTCCATGATTCATCTTTTATTCTTAAAATTAGAAGCATTTTCTTTTTGTATGATCAAAAGCTCAGATGTTCTTTAGAAAGAAAAAATTAGAAAAAGTAGAGATAAGTCTAGGAAAGAAAATCACAATTGCCATTGATGTTCCTTGAGGCCCATGTTGCTTGTAGTCAATTGTTTCATTTAACAACACACCATAAACATCATTCATGTCATAAATATTCTTCTGAAATATTAGAATGGCTTTACAGTATTATATTGGAAGTCTATGGCTTATTTTTTTTTACCCATTTCACTATTATTACAATAGAAGTAGTTTCAAATTTTTAAATTTATTTTTAATAACTTATGTAACTAAACTATTGTGTACATTCTTAATTATTTCCTTAAAATGAATATCTAGGAGTGAGACTTCTATGATGTAAGAATAACTTTTTTAAAAAAGATTTATTTATTTATTTGAGAGAGAGAGAGAGACAGCACGTGCAAGAAGGGCAGAGGGAGAGGGAGAGAGAATCTCAAGCAGACTCTGAGCTGAGTGTTAAGCCTGACATGGGGCTCAATCCCAGAACCCTGAGATCATGACCTGAGGAGAAACCACGAGCTGGATGCTTAACTGACTATACCACCCAGGCGCCCCTGTAAGAATAACTTTTAAGCATTTTCTTATGTGTTATTACATGGCCCCTTAAGGAAGGCTGCTCTAATTTATACCAGCACCAGTGGCATGAGAATACTTATTTCCCTACACTCTTCCCAACTCTATGATCTTTAAGAGGAAAGATCTTTTCAAATTTGAGGGAAAATAGCATTTCCTAGTTTAACTTCCATTTTTGATTGCTAATGAAGCTAAACATTTTTCTTATATATTTTGGGGGCCACACAATACTTATTTTCATGTCAGAAGAAGTGAGATGATACCTTTTTACCTTTTTTATTTCTCGTTGCATCAAATGGCACTTGTGGTTTTTCAATGTTCTCATCCTCTGTGAAAGAATGCCTGCAAATGCAATGCCAAACAAGTCTGGGTCAATGAAATGAACAAAATTCATGGAAATTACGTCTAATGCACTATTTTTTTTTTTTCTGTGTGGGCACAGATATTTTGATGAACACAAAGAAACACTTTCTGGATTTCATTCCTCAAGACTAGCAATCTGGCCTCAAGTGAGGTGGGTGGAAATCTCATCATCTCTAATCAGCAGAAGCACATTTGAAGAAAAGCAGGGCAAAAAGTCACTCTTCCTTCCAAAAGTGAGCAGTCCCTGATAGCCTGGGTCCAACAGAAGTGAATTGGGAACACACATTCTTATTGGAATCTGTTTGGCTAAAATCACACAGTCTTGAAGCAAGAAGGCCTGGAAAGTCTGAGACACAGACTCAGAAGAACATACACATAATCTAGGAAATGTAAGGGTGCTATGCAGAAAATGACCTATGTCTTGCCACGTCTTCTCTCCTCAAATGCTGACTAACTGTACTTAATGGTAAGGGTTAGTTCCTCTCGGTGTGTTTGCCTCATGTTTTTCTGTTGTGTAACTAAGTGCTTGGCCAGGTTGCTTTTGAACTCCAAGTTGAGACCAAATAATCTAAACTGCAGACTGAAAACTTGCTGGTCCTGATGACGGAGAATACAGAGCAGGATGTGGTTGGACTTTCCTGGGTTGTACTCTGATTCTTTCTCCATTTCCATTGCAGCAGAATGGAGAGAATATCACTGGCCTGATTTCACAGCGATGCTATGAGGATGAAATCAGATGCTCTGTGTTAAGTTACGTTTTATAAATATTTATTGTCCCAGATATTGTGCTGGGCACTGTGGTAGAGAGGAGATGAATAGGCATATTCAGTTCCTTCAAAATAGAAACATCAGCAAATTACGAAGAATCAAGGAATTAAAAATATTGCTGATGTGGGAAGGTGTGATAACTTTATTGCAGTTTTACTTGCAAAGTCTATTTTCTTTCTTTGATGCATACGATGAAGTATTTAGGGGTGAAAAAGAAAAATGTCTAGGACTTACTTTAAAATATTTCCCTTCTCCCAAGGAATGAAGAAACAGATAAAGCAAGCATGGGGTGAAATATGTTTAGTTGAAGGTTGACTGGGTGCCAGGCCAAATTAAAAAAAAAATCTCTGAATTCATGTGAAGCAAAAACTCTAAGTGAAGCTCATAAAAGATAAAACCCTGAAATGCACATACACTGAATTACTATCTTAATGGAGTAAGATGCTCTGTATGGTTAAGCATCCTAAAACAATTCCTTATGCGATTTTGTGAATAAATTACTTGTTTTTAAAAATGTGACTTTTTCATGGAAAGCCTATGAGGAGAGCAAAGTACACTTGCAACTTTATTTCTTGTAAAGTGAAAATTAGCAGATGATGCACAAATATTGATTTTAATATTTTCATTCTGTTCAGATTTACACTAATTCTGTTGGGACCTCTGGGTTCTAAGCCTCAGGGCACAGACATACATCACTGTCGCTTTCTCTGACCATTGCTTTTCTGACTTTATCTCTTTTCACCTCGTTGTTCTAAGCAAATGATCTTTATCTAGAAGGAAGCATAGGAGCACCTAGCTGGCTCGGTCTGGGGAGCATGTGACTCTTGATCTCGGGGTCGTGAGTTCAAGCCCCACACTGGGTGTAGAGATTACTTAAATAAATAATTTTAAAAAATAAAAGGAAGCATGAAGTCATTAATCCCCACAGGTGGCATAGGTATGTAAAATTGGCTTTTTCTATAGAAAAAGCTGGAGGTGACCATTGTGAAGATAAGGACAATGACGAATGACTACACCTGACCTTCTGTTACAGGCGACACTGGAATAAAGCACTGGACCTTGGACGTGAGGCCAGGGTCCTAATCCCTCCTCTATTTCTCTGGGCTGTGTGGCTTGAGCAAATGACCCACCTTCTCGGCATGGTTTCCTCATCTGGAAAATGTGTATGATATGCATCCTCCTTGTAACACAGCAGGATGATAATTAAATATACATATACTCACAGGTAAATTTGAAGATAATTAGAATCGAGTATTCTTTCTTGGAACGTTCTCAGAGTGATTTACCTAATTGCTTTTCGAGAAAGATCTAAAATTTAATGTTCTCAGTGTTAACTTAGATAAATCTTTCGAACTTGTCTTGCTTTTCCTACAAAAGAAAGAAAAAATGTTTCCTCCACTGTAGATCCTAAAGTGACCTTAGGATGGTAGAGAAACGTGAAAAGCCAATATTAATATCTATTACCTACTTGCGCTGCAGCATACCACATACCATGTAGAATTATCTTATGTAATTCTTGTGAAGTAATATGTGGTAGGTAGTATAATCCTTATTTTACAGATGTGGAGATTGAGTCTCAGAGGTGTCAAAACTTTAGCTGCTATAATTAATAAACTCTAGGATTGGGATATTTGAATCCATGTCTGTCTGATTCAAGAAAGTCCTGACCCCTTCTACACTGACCACTTTCAACACTGACCACTAATAAACTCCCTTATTCAAAGGGAATCAGTTAGGGTTAGGCTTAGGGTTTGGGTTAAATGCAGTATTCTGAATTTAGGAAAAGTCCCTTCCTTAACCTTACACCATATATGGAGCTTGAGAAAAACTTGCTGGGGAACACATTTTCCAAAACTTGTATATCTCAAGGGAATTTAGTCAAAGTTAAAAACAGTACCTAAATTGGCTCCTTGGTAAATCAAGTCTGCTATTCCCCACTGATAATGACGAATGAGACAGACTTGAATGACTTGAGTGAGGGTGAAGAACAAACAAATGGGCACTGAGCTCTGTTATTTGAAATGTACTTTTCAAACAAATAAAGGCTTCTGTCAGGCTTACTACTTCTGAGCATTGACGGAATAAGGCCAACTTCATAACATCGTGGCAATTAAAGTGAGTTCTGATCCTGGGAAATGTCCTAAGAATTCTTCAAATATACAATTATTCGTATTTTTGAATTGTAAAAAAAATTCTTATGGAAACGCTTTCCTTACTTCCTGAGGCAGAGTGAAATGAAGACAAGTCAGGAGAACCAAAGCCGTTCCTTCCTGAGAGGGACTGCAAGAGACATAAATGATTATGGCATGGCCCTTTCGTCTTTCATCTCCCTAGGAGGTTTAGGTTTGCTTCTGTTTTCCTGGCAGTAAAAGTCAAATATTCCCTGAATTCCATCATATAAAAGAGAAGCCGACTTAGCCAGTGCCTTGGGCCCTGTCCCTTCTCGACAAGGACAGGAGATGTGAATATATTCACCTTGGCCTATCCTCTCTCCCATCCCCTCATTACCACCTCTCATTAGAACGGAAGTGGAAATGGGAGGTCAAATGTTTCCCTCTGAGATTCTACCTTCTAAAAAAGAAAAGTTCTATTCTTGTGGAAGGGACAGACATATTTGGAAATTTGGCTAGATTTTGCCCAGAATAAAGTCACGCCTCAAACACTCTCTAAATAAATGATCATACCATCTTGGGCTCCACGCTGACTGATGGTTCATTAAAAAAAAAAAAAAAAAAAGTCACCTAATTCCTTCTGTCTGATGCTCTCATAATTCAAGGATATACATCACAGAATGAAATGAGATTGAAACTTTTAATTTTAAACATTACTCTGTAGTAGAGTCAAGTCCTCTTGGTTTAAAAAACTGTTGGATGTGTTCTTATTACAGTGTTTGAAGACCACTAGGATTGTTATGGTTTCAGTGCTTTAAAGAAACTTATTTTCCAGAGCACAAATATTTGGACACATTTCTTTTTGTTGCTTTCTTTAATGTAGGCAAAATCTTTTGAAATCAATCTTTAGAGAATTTTTGGATTGCACAATTCAAATTTGTGGCTATCTTACCATTCCAGTGGATGTAGCTGTGCCTTTTTATTCAGGAGCTGAAACTGTTCAAATACATTTATAAGAGACCAGCATTGAGTCAGGATTGAACCAGGTCGTCCCACAGGATTTGCCCTATCATAAAATTCATGCATCAAAGATCGAATCCTAGGAGTAGTAGATGGAAAGAGCTGAGAAGAAATATTCAAAACCAGAATATCAGAATAAGTTATGGAAAATAACTGAAAAGGTATTATTACTAGAAAAGGCTTTCTATTTTATTCAGCTATTTCAAAAAATCAGATATTTATTTAAAAACCAATGGTCAGTATCATAATATAATTTTCTGTGCAGTTGTCAAGGTAAATGCCACTTTCTATCAGGAACTAATTTTGTTGATCATATTTCCAAACATGGTGAGTTTTCTTTCTCTTTTCTTTGAATGAAAATGGTTATTTCCTTCCTATCGATAGCTGAGAACAGCTGAATGACAGAGTGACTCAGGCAGTAGGAAGAATGGGGAGAAATCATTTGGGGTTACAAGTGAACTTTGTCAGGGTGAGAGATATTAATCCTATGGAAAAAAATCTATGGTTATCCTCTTTCTACTCTGAGAGTCAGGAAATTGGGGTTTGTCCTTTTTCCTGCAAAATAATTCTTCAGTTTTCACACTGTGCCAAGAGACTTTCTCTACATTCACAATATCTCAAATTATGAATTCCTCAGGAATGAGACCTCTCTCTCTATCTTTGTGGAGTTTTGAGCCAACTGTGACAAATATAATACTATCTTTAAATTAATTAAAATAATCCATCAATTAAATTATTATCTTTGGGGCAAAGCTTACTTTGAACCCTCTAAAATAGAAGTCTAAATTATAGAAACAAGTGCCAAACATTCATTAATTAACTTAGTAAATTGGTTATAACTCAGACAAGTAGCATGTGAATACATGCTATTTTTTTCAGTAAAAAATAAATGTCTGATCCAAACAGATTAATAATAAATTATCAGTGGACTTTGAAAAATGCTGTTTTAACAAGATATTTTGTATAAGCAAATCTTAAGTGGAAAAATAGAAATCTATTATAGTCCATCTAGATAAGTGGCAGAACTAGAAACAAAGCAAGTACTGAACATGCACACATACATGTAATAAACTATATTGATAGTGACCTTCCATATTGACCAATAAATTCACAGAACCCAAGAAAATACAGAGAAGGGAAAACATGTCAGATTTTTTGTTTTTTTGCCTAGTTATCATAATTATTTACGTTTTCTTTCTTTGAAGTTTGCTATAGAGTTGCAACAAATTTAGATTTAGGCTGTTTTCTAAAATGTGGTTACATTCAGTAATATTTGATTTTACACAAACAAAAAGGGCACGATGAGCAGAAAGAAAGTTTTGTTCCACGCACATGTCTCAAAGTTAAAAGCTAAACTTCCCTTGTAAAATGTGGACATTTTCCCTCTCAGAACAGTCATATACTGGCAGCTAGGCTGATCTCTTATCCTTTTACCTTGAATAAGTCATGTATTATTTGCAAACTCTTAAAGAATATGGGTTCTGTTCATTTTAATATTTAGATGTCTGAAAAGAAGAAAAAAGCTTACAAAGATTTCTCTTTCTTAAAGAAAAATCTTCACCTAGTTTGAAGCGAAAATCAAATAGTTTATGGCTGATCTATAAGCTCAGTAATCATGAGGAATCAAATGTCACTTTTGTTTTACCAGTTTGAATTGCCCCAAGTTCCCAAGTTCCTTTGTGAAAGTCATAATTGAGTTGATCTCCTCTAAAGACAGGCATTGGTTTTGTTCCTTCTGATAGTTTTCACCCTATAATGAGGGGAGGGGAACAATTCTTAAGCAGTTGTTACAAAATCAAACCATGTTTAGTCCAATTGCCCCCCACTTTATAAACCAATCAAAGTTTGAACTCAATAAACAGCTGAGCTAATTAATGCCAAATCACGCATAGTAACCTCAGCTTGTCACAACAGTGTCTGGCTCTAAGAAAATTTCATACTTGACAAAGAGGACCTGAATGAAATTGCTCAGTAGGGCGTTGGTAGTAAGGCTGGGGAGATGAGCCCAGGAGGGTAGACTGTGTGTGACAATTTGGGAATGCAGGAAGCATCTCCTTCAGCCTTCAGGGTACCAGAGATCAGAGCAGCAGGTGAACATGGGAATTTCATCTATGGGACATTAAAATTTTGGAGTTTGTGGATTCTAATAAACAGTCCCCCTGCCCCATTTTTCCCCACATCCATTTTTTTCTGAGGCATTCTTGAGAGGAGAAGTTGCACATATCTACCACTACTTCTGGATCAAGTGGTTCTAACGGTTTTAATGATAGTCCACTCACTAATGAAGGAAAACAGGGAACTAGATGAAAAAATTAATAAAATCCAGAGGAAACAGCAGTCTATAAAGTCATGTTCTATTTCTCACAAACAACTCTCCATAGAGCATCAAAGTTTGTTTGGGAGAACTTTCACATTCCACTCTCCCAAATTCTCCAAATACAGGTTTTAAAACAGAAAGGTACATAGAGAATAATACTGTACTTAATAATCTGTACAGATTTTGATGCATCAAAAAAACTTGTTTAACACGCCATAAAAATTAACCAATGCTACTATGAAGCACTACACCCTAATCAGCAGCAGCTAAGCAAAGATGTGAACCAGATGTGAATTCTTTAAAAATCAGTATTCTAACTCCTGTCCTTTGATGTCAATCTAGAACACTCACTGCTCTTCTAGACTGCCTCCAAAAAATTCTACTATTTCTTTTAAAGTATTCTAAATAACATCTAATATGTATTATTCATAATATCCACAGACATTCCTTAGGAGTTAGGAACTTCTTTATTTTAACCCATCACTGCATCACAATCAGTTACTCATACTTAGTTGACATAAAATAGTCTTGGTCTTCAGATCAGAAAAATATAAAGAGGTGTAATATAATGGATACCAATTCATTTCAAATGCATTATCAATTTGCTTAGCTACACAATAAAGAAAATGGCACCTTTCAAAGAATGACTTGAAAAAAAAATTTGTCACTTAAAAAATACACACTTACCTTAAAAACACCTGATCTATAAAGTCCCTGAAATATCTCAGAAAACATTGGAAGTGAAGATTCATTAGAGAAGAGAAAATTGAAAGTATCTTGTAAAAGGAATTCTTCTGTGTTTTGGTCCTCAAAATCCATATTATCATCATCTTGAAAATTTAAATGTTCATGCACCTGTGAAAGAGTAAAAGCACCGTAAATATTTTTCGTTGACTTTTAATGCAGTGAAATCAGTTCTAAGACATGATTCATTCTTGCTGGATTGTAGATCAGAACTGACATCTAGTGGCCTTTTTGGAGGTCAACAGCTTTATAAAATACAAGTAATGTTCTTTTGAAGATACAATTTTTTAAATGAAAAGTAATGGATTATAAAGTCACAGTAATTTATCTTGAAACTCTTTACTGTTGAAGAATTTTCATTCAGGAAAGATAACATATGACATTTCTGAACAATAAATTTTATTTATTTTATTTTATTTTATTTTATTTTTTACTATTTTTAGATTGTATTTATATTCAAGTCGGTTAACATATATGGTGCTGGGAAAACCAGACAGTAACATGCAGAAGAATGAAACTGGACCATTTTCTTACACCATACACAAAAATAAATTCAAAATGGGTGAAAGACCTAAATGTGAGACAGGAATCAATCAAAATCCTAGAGAACACAGGCAGCAACATCTTTGACCTTGGCTGCAACAATATATTTCAAAGAGCATAATACAAACTGAGATGTGTGCAAGATAATGAATAAATGATTAAAGATGTAGATTTATGAAGTTTCATAATTTTATGGATAAATCTTTGAGCTATTCAACTAAATGTCTGAGCCATATATAATTGTAATCATTCACCTGTACAACAATTTGAAAAGCAGTCAATGCAATATGAAGTTGAATTCTGGTTGCACATAATTTTATTTTGTTCCTTTCCCTTCTTCCTACTCCATATCTCAAAATAAAGCTTTCTGTAGATTTATTCAATCAACTGCTTTTTAATCCTGACACTAAGGAATATTTTAGATGAAAGATAAAGTTCACTTGATTCGAAAGGAAGTAAAAGAATCAGAGTATACAAAAGCACTCTTCAATTTACACAAATTTATACTAGAAAAAAACCATATATTTAAAAAATTCCTATGGCTTTTTAAGGCCAATTTAAAACTAAATATCTGTATGTAAAGTATGAGTTACCTTTTTATAAACCCAAGTGAATAAGCTGGGTAATCTTCTATTTTCTATTATCTACATGTTTTCCACTTTATTTCATAAACAGTGTGAAAATCCATGCCTGTTCTATAGTGATTCATAGTGGGGATTGGAACTCAAATCATAGATTCTCCACATATTAGGTAATTTTCTGAACTACAGTAAAATATAAGCCTGTAGTGACTTTAATACAAGTTGCTATTTATTGACTGGTTCCTATGAATGCAGACAACCCACCCATACACATATATACACCCCCCCAACACACACACACAGATCATTCAGTGTAAGGTGGAAGCTCACAAGAAGCCTTCAGGATATTCACCTGGAGCACAACAGGGTACCCCAAACTGTAGTAACCAATATCAAAAGTGAAAAGTTGAAAACATAATCTGCATCTGAAATAAAAACACAAGGTAATATAAAAAATATATTCTATTTGCTATATTTACTCTATCTTCTGATACATTATTAACAGTTACTAGAGTTAATTTCAAGGTCTGTACTAAGTAAAAAGAGCAGTGACTTGGAAATTACATGCAATTTATTTTTAAATTGGAATATGTTTTGTTCTTCATAAAAAATACAAATATATCTAGAATATTCATAACACATTAAACAATGAAGTTACTTCATGAAAACCTAAATACGGAGAAGGAAACTCTCCTACTCCTTACTGCTAGGCATTCTTATTCACATATGGAACATGGTAAAGCTTACTTTTGAGTCATCTCCTTTTTGTTGACATTCTAAATTTAACATTTCCCTAGAAAAAGGGCATGAAATTATATTCAAGTAAACTGAAGTATAGAGATAGTAGCTATTGAATATTGTTGATAAGGTCCATAAGTAAAATTATACCTAAGTCAATGCAAAGTTCATATGATAAAAATAGCTAAGCTTAAAAAGGAGATGCAATTAAAATTAATTTAAACAATGTGTGCTTTATTTCTTGTCACTATTATTTGGATGCTAACAAGTCTATAACATGCACTGAAGTTTTAGGATCTATAAATATGAAAAGACGTTACAAGTTCATATTTATATACTGACATAACATTTTCCAAGTACCACCTACTTGTGATAATTAAGATATATTTTCACACTTGTGATAATTAAGAATATTTTCACTAGTAATTTTTAGAAGGTTTTTTTTTTCTTTTTTTTTATATTAGCATCGGTTTTTACCTATTGAAGGCCTTTGGTCCCAGAGTAGATGGTTCGCTGAATAATTCAGCTGCTAGCAAGAGTTTGCTAATTGCTTCTTTCATATTATCAAAAGCCTGAAGAGGTGAACTGGCTGTCAGGAATGTCTCAAAAAATGTTTGCAGCTGTGAACAAAGTAAAGGATTCAATATTGAAACAATAATCTGTTTGTCTATCATTTCCAAGGTGACCAGTTTGAAAGATTCTGTTGGGTTATGTGTCTTTGCCACATTCAAAAAAACTCCTTAAATAGGAAAGTTTGATAATCTCTATATAATCTCTATATATAGTTTGTGTATATACACACACATATATATCTTATATATAATATACTGAAAGAATATATAATGTACTAAAAATATATAATAAATGTATACATAATATGTAATGTGTATATATTATATACATAATATGCAATATGTATATATTATATACATTTAAAAATATATTATAAGCCTTTCAATTGAATATGGGATGCCACTACAGCTTGTAATTTAAATTACTTTAAGAGTTTTTTTACTCCTCCTCCCCCCGCTTTTTTTTTTCATTTCATGGCATCTAATCATGGAAAGTGAAGTGGAGCTATTTACAAGAGCTTGTGATCAGAACGTCCAGGTTTAATTTGTGACTCTACTAGGTGAACTCAGACTGGTAACCCACTTTGAATTTTTGTGTCCTTCTCTTTAAAATGGGTGAATACCACCAACAAGAGGTCTGTAAATCCAAATCAGAAGAAAATGTATTTGAAAGCCACTGTAAGGTATGAAATTCAGATCTAAACTTTTTAGTATTAGCACTTTTCTGAATATATCAGAACAAAAATAAATGGATGAAAGTTGCTTCTTCACAGCATTTTGCTGTGGGAGATCTAGCCAACTAATGAAGAATCTGAGAGAATCTCAGTGTCCTCTTAACATTTTAATTTAATATGTCCTGTGGATAGAAAAGATGGGGCACTATTACAAAAGGGGAATAAAGCTCAGGTTTATATTTTCTTAGAAACACAATTATTGATACCATAAACAGCTGTTTTTATTTGCTTGAATATTAAAATAATCACAACAAGACTACTGCTTGAGGATGCTTAACATCAAAGTCCAAGTTAAAGTTTTTAAAAAGCATAAAATAAATCTCATATTAAGTCATAGACTTTCTTGGATAAACATAATCTTTCAAGGATGAAGAACAAAAAATATTTTTTGAAAAAACATGCAGCAGGTATTCTATTAATGTTTTTGGAAGGACAGGGTAGATCCATCTGAACTGCATAAGACTACAAAGTGAAAAACTTTTATTGCTATGATAATTAAGGACAGATATTGGCACAAGTGATCTAAGGGAAATGGTAAGTGTATCTTTAAAATACCAAGCAAAATTCCCCAAGAGAAACAAATACTGACTTCATAAAATTTACCAGCTGAAAAATAGAAACCTAATGAGATGTACATTTTAAGACTATGAACACATCATTAGCATTTGGCAATTGGGATGTTTTTCCATTTCACTAAGGAAAATAAGTGTAATAATTGTATGATCAAAAGAAAACAAATTAATGCTAACACTAAAAATGTTAACACCCTTGAGTCAAAACAGAGTAATATTGTTTTTCCAAATAAAAATAACTCATATTTCACTCTGTTCACCATATTATGTAGAAGGGTCATTGATGATATTATTCCCTTTTCTGTTTTAATGTTTCCTGAATATCACAAAGATCAAGGTTAATAATTTAAGAAAGTTGGAAATGTTTGCGTAGCATATGAGATGCAGAAGATTGATGATCAGATGATATCTTCCGTGGCAAGAAATAATTAGCAAATTAATGTCTCAGGGTAATATTGATTCTCCCACTGCGAAACCGATTATTTCTAAATTTCTGAGCGTTGAATATGGGCTGCTAGTACATGGATTCAGTTCCATTCAGTTCGATTGTTTTAGTGAAAGCTTTACGACGTGGGAAGTACCATGCTGAGTGTTGGGGGACATGTATACAGCACACTGGTAACACTGTAGACATTAGACGCAACAAATCCTTGGTTTAACTTTGGCTCTACGCCGTTACTATTAAATTGTGAGAACTTCTGGGATTAACAACAATATCTATCTTGCAGAGGTATGGCTAGGATTAAATGAGAGAATGTATGTGAGGTACACCACCACCCCGCACATGTCAATATTCAGCACATGTTCGCTCCTTTTATTAATTAAAACAAGAAAGTCCATGGCCATTTAAGGAAATTTCAATGAACGGACGTGGTTGTTGAACCCAGATTCTCATAATGCAGTGCATTGGTGGAAAATCAAAACTGCCTCTGGGAATTCAAACACTTGTGACACCAACCAAAAAAGAACGTTTTACAAATAACTGACAAACCTTTCAAGAGAAATAAAGAGGTATGGCAGTTGAAGGGCCCCCTCCAGTGGTCAGCCTCCCAGGAGAAGCGAAAGAGCAGAACTGAAAGATCCAAATAACTGTCTATCCTCCCGTTTCCCTAAGACCTCAGTCAGCCACGAGAAAGACTAACATCAACCACCCACCATGAAAGCAGGGGACCAGAACTGCCTTTATGAACAGAGGTAGGAGGAGAGGAGAGAGAAGTAGCACTCCAAAAGCATGACTCAAAATTGAGCAACTTGTTTTATTTTTGGGTTAGTTTTGTCCCCAGGTTTTGTCTCTGTATGCATTCCCTTCTATCTCATTGCATAAATTTATTTATGGAAGCCCTTCAGTTCAAAGGAAATTCTAGATGAGTGACCTATTTTATCTATTTAGTATAGTGGCAAGCAGGCTACATATACCAGAAATGAAAATAGAATCATGCAAGTGCTTAAGAGTTATTTTTCTAAAAGATCATCTTTCAATGAGTGACCCAGAGAGGGCACAATACTTCCTACATCAATCCACTTAGGCTAAGTGGAAGACTTCTTTGTGTGTCTGGTCCTGTTGTAATTTGTTACACTTAACTGTATTTCCTTGGTCACTTTACTTGAATTCTGTGCATCTTGGTGTGTTCAAATGTAAAAAGAGAATTGAACTCAATGGTCTCATTAGACAATGTCAAATCTGAAATTATTTGATATTAATACCACTCACAGCCATCAGAACCTGAAAAACACATCTTACCCAGGGGCTTTCTTAACTCAAGAACAAATCCTCAAAGGAGCACTTTCCCCTTCATTGCTAGTTTGAAACAATGAAGCCATAAACTCAAATATCAAGGAGACTTCTCCCTCTCTAGACCAAGACTTTTTTAGATTTTAAAGATTTTATTTATTTATTTGACACAGAGAGAGACAGCGAGAGAGGGAACACAAGCAGGGCGTGGGCAGAGAGAGGAGCAGACTCTCCACTGAGCAGGGGGAGCCCGATGTGGGACTCGATCCCAGGATCCTAGGATCATGACCTGAGCCGAAGGCAGAAGCTTAACGACTGAGCCACCCAGGTGCCCCTAGACCAAGACTTTTAATGGATGTTTTTCAATTACATGAATGTGAGAACAGAAGCTCCTGAGGAAATCAGTGCCTTGGCAGCAAAGTAAAAATAAATAAAAGAGCATCTTAAAGTGTTTAACATGACATGAAACCATTTTATAAACTATACGTTTCCTCCTTAGTGTCAAAATGAAATACAAATTTAGTGCAAAGTAAATTATATAGGAAATGACCTCGTAAGATCATGGTTGTAAAACCAGGCAGTTGATGGGGCACCTGGGTGGCTCAGTTGGTTGAGCGACTGCCTTTGCCTCAGGTCATAATCCTGGAGTCCCAGGATCCAGCCCCGCATCAGGCTCCCTGCTCAGCAGGGATCTGCTTCTCCCTCTGACCCTCCCTCCCCCATGCTCTCTCTCTCTCTCAAATAAATACAGATCTTATAAAAAACAATAAAAGATTTAAAAAAAGAGAAAATACTAGTTAAAAAAAAAAAAACAGGCAGTTGAAACACCACCATTTGTTCATACTGTGTAAGATTCAAGCAATAACCTGGTAAGGCATTTATGATTTTTACACCTATCCAATCAAGTGTTTTATTTAAATATACACAGATGGATCGAAATTATCAATTAAAAATGGATGGACACAAGGAACTGAAAATCAACTTGAAAATATTTGTAGGAAAACTTCCATCACATCTTTGATATCTTAAAATACTTCTCAGGAGCCCTTCTATTCACCTCCTCCCCCAACCCATCTCTTACAGCCCTTCTCATGCCAATTCTGGGCTTCACCTGATTAATTCCCTTTATCTTCCCATAAGACCTTGGGCAAATTGCTCTCAGTTGCATTCTCACATGTCATTCTGTGTCAAACTTGCTGACTTTCTTGTCTCTTCTTACCACTAGACTGTGAGATCTTTCAGGGCAGAAACTGTACCATTTTATCTTTGGGTGGCTAGTACCTACCACAGACTAGGGACTAAGCTAAGTATAACATTACAGAAACCACAGAGACTTTGATAAGAGAAATAATTTACTGGAGCCTCTGGATAAAATAATTTTTCTCCTTAGAACATGTTTATCTCTTGTTTCCATCTCATGAGAGAGGGAGGATATGCATTTTTTTGGTGACTTGTAATAAAACCTTTGAAAAATAGAAGCTTACAGCTGTTCAAAAGGACTTTTGAGATAAGAAAATTTAATCTAAGAGTTAAGACAAAGGATGACAGATTAACCAATATTAGAGTTTTTTGTTGTTGTTGTTTTTTTAAGTCATGTTCTTGACTAACTGGGAAACTTCAGAATACTGCCATTTTAGTATCTTGAACTTTGAGTAGTGTTTAATAGCATTGTGCCTTACTGAAGTTTCCTAGAATTTCTCTCAATATTATTGTGTGAGAGAGAAATTTTCATCTTCTCAGTATAAAGAAGAATATGAGTACTTAAAATCATTTTACACCAAAAAAACATATGAAAAGATGCTTGATATCATTCATCATTAGGGAAATGCAAATCAAAACCACAAAGAGATACCTCACATCCATTAGGAGGGCTACTACCAAAAAACATAAAATATTAAGTGTGGGGAAGAATGTGAAGAAATCAGAACCTTGGGCACTGTTGGTGGGAATGCTAAATGGTGCAGCTACTATGCAGTATGAAGGTTCCTCAAAAAATAAAAAATTGCAGTACCATATGATCCAGTGATTCAACTTCTGGGCACGTGGTCAAAACAAGTGAAAGGAGAGTCTCCAAGAGAGATTTGCACACCCATTTTCAGAGCAGTATCATTCACAATAGCCAAAAAGTAGAAGCAACTCAAGCATCCATCAATGGGTGAGTGGATAAACAAAATATGTAATGGAATATCATTCAGCCTTAAAAAGGAAGGATGTTTCGACACATACTATAGCTTGAAGAACCTGGAAGATACTATGCTAAGTGAAATAACCCAGTCACAAAAGACACAGTATGATCCCACTTACATGAGGTATCTAGAGTAGTCAAATCCATAGAAACAGAAAATAGAATGGCATTACCAGTGGCTGGGAGGAGGGGTAAATGCAGGGCTGTTTAATGGGTATAACCAGTTTTGCAAAAGGTTCTGGAGATTGGTTGCCTAGCCATGTGAATATACTTAATACTACTGACTGTACACTTAAAAACGGTTAAGATGGTAAATTTTATGTTATGTATATATTACCACAATTACAAAATTTTAAAGTAATTTTGTAGTTTTTACAGCCTCACTCCCTCCAACAACCATGTTTTTTAAACAGTTGCTAATTTTGTACCACCAAAGTCCAAAAGAGCACTTATTTAATGGTTGAAAAATTTGCAAAAGAAACAAAACAAAAAATAAGCCCTCCCTTGCTCCATTTCTCAGCTCCTGCAAATAGTGGAAATAATCTTCATCTCTACTCCACGTCCTTCTACTCACTGCTTTATCTATAAACACTCTTTGATCCTTGATCTTTTTGTTCATTTGTTCAGGATGGGAAATAATCATATAGCAAGTTTGAATGTTGACAGGAATGATCCAGAAGAGAGGACAAATTAATGATGGAACACAAAGTTAGTCTAGAGGATGATCGTTATAGGTTATAACCAATGCTTAAAAGGAAATACCGCAGAAAAGCTCAGACTCAGTTTTATCCAAGGGTAGAATTAAGGGCACTCATTTAAATATAGGAAATCCAAGATTGTATGTTCTTTGTCCAAATTAATAGGTGAATAAGTATGTAATCAAATCTACCTATTTGTAATATCCTTGAAATTTAAATCTATTATTTTTTGACTGATACTATTATCTTTCTGCCTTTTATAGACTCACCTAGGATCTCTCTGTCTGACTCTAACCTAACCAGTCTCTCTCCCAGGTTCTTGTAAAGCTCTCAAAATGTATCCAAAGGAATACAAGTACCTCAGCATTTTATCCCAATGTAATATATTTTATATATAAATGGATTTTTTTGATCACCCTATAATTCTCAATAAGAAAAATGTGTTTATAAATTTAAGTTTTTAAAATTACACTTACCATATGGCTCTAAATTTAAAAATATTTTTTTCTTTCCCAAAGAGTTATGATTACAGTTATTGCTCATACACAATTGGTCAGAACAATAGAAATATAAGTCTTATTAATTAATCTCTGAAATAAAAAGGTAAAATTGTATTAGAAATGCACCTCTTAGATGGATGCAATTTCTTTTTATTCAAGTAAAACACGTATCTGTTGAGAGAATATTACGTATGGCTAGAATGAGAAGGGTTCAGCATCAGTATTAATATTATTTTTAATGCAATATATATATGGAATATATGGATGGAAGAGTTTATATATATATATATATATAGGGTGGGGACAGAGAGGGAGAGAGAGAGAGATGGAAGTTACAGCAACATGACCTAATTCCTTGAACTCTCTCCAAAGCATATGGGGGAAAAAAAAACCCACATAGTGATTTATCATGAAATATTTAATTTTGTTAGAAACTGAAAACAATCTGAGTTGTGCAGGATGTGTTACATAGTGTTATGTAGTGTTTGTTACATAATCTATTAGCATCCTTCACTGTCTCTAACTAACACTGTATTTGAATTTGTCTGGTTTTGTTTTGAGGGAGTTTTTTTGTTTTTTGTTTTGTTTTGCAGAATTTTTTCACCATGAACCAATAATCACAATATTAGGGATAGGTGAGAGTTAGGTCTTCTTTTTTTTTTTTTTTTTTTTGAGTAGCGGAAGAGTGTCTGAAAGAGACAGAAAAGAAGATTCTCTTGAAACTATCCAAGTGCCTGCAGATCTCTGGAAAGACTTTATGGGTCCCCAGAGACACAGGACACCCTGCTTAAGAATCACAGGTTTGGAACCCTCCTTTGTGTTTTAAAGAGACACGATTTAGGGGAAAAATCAGATATTTAACAACACAATAAAAAGAGGAAAAAGGATTTGAGAAAGGGAGAAAAAAAAAAAGACTAAATTACAAACCCAAGTACGATGTAATTTTTCATTTAGTGCACATATGGTATTTGGATATAATTCTATGTTGCATTTAATAATAATCACTAACCTTAGCCACGTTGACACCATGTGCCAGACGCTGTGCATTTCTCATGCACTTTTTTGTTTATATTCATAGCAATGCTGTGAGGTTGACACTCATTAACCCCATTTTATAGATGAAGAAACTGAGGGGCGAGAATACAAGTAATTTGTCTAACGTTATGTAGCCAAGAGGTAATCTATAGGGGTGTTAAAGCCAGTCTGCTTGGTTGCAAAGCCCCAGCATTAAATCTGTCACTGTGGCTTTGATTATATTAGATTTAGAAATGTGGATGGACCCTGAAATGCAGACGAATGAATCATATGTGTTTTTACTTTCACAGAAAATATGTTTGAAACTGTCACAATTCTCAAGTACGTGACCTTACACCCACACATCTAAAATATCAGTTCAATAACTTGAGCATTTATGTAGCCTAATCACCTTTTGGAAAAACTAAGAATATTTCTTTGTAACTTAAATCAAATTGCCTGGATCAAGAAAAAATTTTGTGTCAAGTCAAATGATTTAAGAACATAAATATTCTCATTATTTGTTTTAGCTCATTGAAAATTGGCTTGCTTTAGGGTATACCACAGAGAAACTGAATTAATTAGCTGAACCTAAATTAGGATAGTTTTTACTCATTCCCTGGAATTAGATCAAAACTCCAATATTTAAATAAGTTTCATGCTTCCCATGACATGAATAATTTTATTCATTTATAATTCCTAACAACCCTAAGGTTTAAAGCACACATTAAACTTGGAAACTCAGATAGAAGATTCAATGTGATTTAATCAGTTTCATAGTTGGAAATTTTAAATTCTCCCACACGTATATCAGAGAATTGATCAGAAGCAAGGTGCAGAAATACAAAAGGCTGCGGATAGCATAAAATTTAATTATTTGCTTTGAATGGTAGAACCCTGATTGCATTATATTCAACCTTCTCAGAAAACTGGCAGGTTATTTTTATTGCCCCGTCTGGAATCTCTCAGTGGGCTATAAAGAAGCAGAGAGATTTAAGAGTAAAGAGCAAAAGCTAAAGTTGTAAAAATTTTATCATTGGACTTTGTATGTATATGTCTACTCATTTTCTTTATATGAATGCCAATGTTCAAGCAGGTCACAACTATTTCCATTAAAGTTAAAACACAGGCCTCTTTTAAACCCCCAGTAAAATAAGGTCTGACAGTTGTTTGGAAAACTTCTATCTTTTATTAATGGTCTTGAGTAGAAAATGACATTGAAGTCTGGTAATATTTCCAACAGGAAATATTTGTAATGGGCCGTACAAAAATTCGCAAACAAGGATGCATTTGGCAGAAAGATACCCATCTCATCTATCTCTAAATACTCTCGAATGAGTAGGAAAGTAAAAAGGAAAAATAGTTTTCATTTATGTTCTGGATATTTTATGCAGGGTATCTATTTTAGTTCTTATTAAGTTTTATGGTCAATCACAAAAGAAAAGGAAATGTATTCATTATAAAAATAATGAGCTCTGGTTGTACAATAAAGGAAATGATAGAGCAATCTGCCCTAGCTTATGAGGGCTGCAGTGTTAAAGTCTGTTGAATCTATAGATGTATTACAGCCCTCTACTGTTTTCTTACACATCTCTTATATCAGGTGCCTTATACGGCTTTCTTACCAGGGTTCCAACAAAACTCATTCTTTTACATGGCATATTTTAAATGAGCATTTAAATATTATACACAATTTAAAAGTTTATGATTTAGTACTGTCATTAAATATACCAATATCTTCTCATTGCAGTCCCAACTACTGACTTCTGATTTCTCTGCCCCCAAGCTTTCTCTTTCGTTGCTACCAGAGGCATCTTTATGCAAATCATAAAGGACAGAAGTCCCAATGTTAACAGAAGGAGGTGATCTCATTAACAGTAGAAGCCCTTTTATCCTGTTTGCTACAAAGGGACAGTTATTTTTATATAAGTATTCAAAAAGCGATGCATGAAATTTTTGAACATTTTAATTTAAAAAACATAAATGTCATTCCTTTGTCAATTTTGTAACATACAGCCAAGGTATTTTATGTGCATGCAGGTGAACTAATTGGAATTTCTAGTCATCTACCTTATGGAAACCTCACCCATAATGCATTGGCTGTAAATGAAACTAAGCAAGAACATAAAGACACTAGCAAAAAAATCTCAGGGCAGAATCCTAGGTTCCACAGTTTCCCCGGACCTCACAAAAGTTGTTACCCCACATCAAATTCACCTGCAATGTTTCCAAGAAATTTTCCCAGACTGATTCTTTATATTCAACTTTGCTTTTATAGAAGTCAGTCTATTTCTTTTTGCACTTACAGTTCATCAGTGCATGACGCAGTAAGCATACAAATGCTTGCCTCAGGCGTTGAGTTCTTGGGTTCAGCAGTCAGTGTGCTTTATGGAGGGCATACAGAGCATTGTTTAATACTGCAAGTAGTTAAGTGGTAATTAAGAGGGATTTTATTCACTGGAGATCTGAGTCCTAATCCTAATCATCTTTATTAGTTCTGTCTTCTCTACTAAATCATCAATCTTCATTTCCTCATCCATAGAATGGATAGAAACACATTACCCTAACCCTCAGGATTCTTAAAAGCATCAAATGAGATCATATATGAGAATAGAGTCAGAAATATAAAATGACACTGGGGTCATTTTATAGTGCATGAGATTCAAGCTCTTCAGGATATGACTCTAACAAACCTTTTCTGGTTTCCCCTAATCTACAAATCCTATGCCTTTTTCCCTTTCTTTTTTCTCTATCCCTTCCACTACAGGCTACCCTAGGATTGCTCCCACCTGGAAATACATACATGTTCTAGCCAAATAAATAAGACAGCTCATACTTCTGAGACTATAACCTATGTTCCCTTGCTTCATGATGTCTTTCCCAAGTAAATGCAAATATCCCCTCCCCATTTCTAAAGAAACACTAGTCATTTTCCCAAGCTCAGCTAAAATCCCACCTATTTTGTGAAACCTACCTCACTTTCCTCCAGCTGAACAATTTTCTCCTACTCTTGACCATCCCAGCAACTCAGCTGTTTATTGCAATCTGCCCTGTATTACAGTTATGTGTAAGGGTCTTTCTCCCTCCCTCTGCCCCACTGGAGGGTTCCTGGAAAGCAAGAACCAATGTTTCTTTTTTGAGTCCCTCTATACACTGCCCAACACACAGGTATCTTTGAAACAATTGTGGAATACAAGTGAGCTGAATTGATTATGAACCATTATTGAGTAGTTAACACTGCTTCTCCTTTGAGTTGTTTTTGACTCCATGATCAAACACAAAAATCTCACATATAGAGTAGGATACAGATTAAACACATTGATTCCCCACCAATTTTTTATGGGGAGATTATATTGTTTCTTCACCTTACTTGATGAAGAACACACAACTATTAGAAGCTTCATTCTCATCTAGAAGTAGAGATGCCATCAGATAAAATACTCTTCCCTTCCTTTCTTTCACTGTCTCCTGTCTCTAATTTAAAAACTTCCCTGTTCTCTATTCTAAATAAATTCCATCCTGTGAAACCTGCTGACAATCTGCTCTAATGTGAAAATCTTCTTTACGTTGGTGTGGCAATTTGAAAAAACTGACCACAAATTCTCCCCACCCCTATAGGCACGCCCCTGCCCCACTTTGCCTTGTGACTTACACTTCCTCCCATCCAGAGGTGGAGTTTCCTTCCTCACCTCTTGAATCTTGGTTTAACCCTGTAAAGTTCTTTGGTCAATGGAACATTGGCAAATGTGGTGCAAACTGTTTTAATTTCCTAAGGCTACTGCAGTAAGTTACTTCAAACCTGGTGCTTTAAAACAATAGAAATTTATGATCTCACAGTTCTGGAGGCCAAAAGTCTAAAATCAAGGTGTTGGCAGGGCCGCATTCCTTTATCAGGATCTAGAGGACAATCTGTTCTTTGCCTCTTCCAGCTTCTGGTGGCTGTAGGCTTTCTTTGGCTTGAGGGTATATAACTATAATCTCTGTTCCATCCTCACATGACTTTCTCCTCTTCTGTCTGTGTCAAATCTCCTTTTACCTCTTTCTTATAAGGACATGTGTTATTGGATTTAGGGCCCACTTAGATAATCCAGGATGATGTCATTTTGAGATCCTTAACTTAATTATATCTGCCAAGACCCTTTTCCTAAATAAGGTCACATTTATAGGTTCATAGGTCAGGACATAGACATATCTTTTTGGGAGCAACCATTCAGCCCACTACACAAACAAAAGCCTCAAGAGAACTTGGCCTTTGGGGCTTGCTCACTATCACCATATGAAAGAACAGTGGGTAGCTGGCTGGATGATGAGAAACACATGACCAAGTCATCCCTGTGACCCAAGCTAACACCAGGCCAACAGCCAGGCATGTAAGTGAAGCAAGCTGAACCATCCAGCCTCAGCTGAGCCACAGAAATCAGCAGAGTCTGCCCAGCCAACCCACAGAATCAGGAGAACAACAAATAAATATTTGTTGTTTAAAGTCACTAAGCTTGGGGGTAATTTATTATGGAGCAAAAGCCAACTACTTCAATTTGCTTTTTGTTTTTTTTATTGGTTCACATTATATCTTATTTTCTTCTCTTTCTAGCATGGAGTCTGCATCTCTTTCCCTCATAAACTTCCCACATGAGAGAGAGGGTGATCTAAGAACTTCATGTTCCTTTATTCTCAGTGCTGAGTGCAGTGTCATGCCTGCTGCTTCTGGTTTGGCTTCTCCATTTCAAACCCCTCCAACTTCACTCTGATTTCCATCCCCAGCACTGAATAAATCCAACCCTTTCTAGGGTGGGCAGATTCCTAAGCATTCTCTTCTCCCCTTCTTGTCTGAATATAGCATAGCTGACAACCCTATGATCCTCAAGGGAACCAACTTATGATTTGAGGTCCCATCTATTTGAAAACAACCCTTAAACCTATGGTGTCTGAGCAACAGGCACTTCTGCCCAGGCTGTTTTTACAGCAATGGGAATCTGGACACATGGGACCTGTCTTGTCACAGTAGGAAGTACAAGCAAAAGTGATAGGAAACCTCTGTTGGAAATAGCAAGAGAGAGAGAAGGGAATGGGGAGAAGAAAAGCAGGGAGAGGAAGTGAATGGGTAAAGAAACACCAAATTCCCAAGGTGAGAATTTTTCTGTGTAGGGCCCCTCAGGCAGGGTACGGAGCAGAGGAGGCCTAAGAACCAGACAAATGGGTGCAAACCTGCACAGGGGTCAGCTGCTGTGGGACGAGGCTCCCAGCTCCCTCTCCACTTCCTCCTTTACATTTCTCCATTCTACTCCCTTCCAACTGACCCATCAGAACCATTCAAATAATGGCTGAAGAGTCATCTTTGAGCCGTCTCTGTCCTCTTTTTCAAATCCTCACCAAAGCTTGTTTCTCCCTCCAAAAGGGAGAAACGTCTCTCCTTCTGTAGATACCATCTCACCAACTAGTCCAAGGTACCAACCTTCTTACCTGGACACCCGAATAGCTCTGCCTGAACTCCCAATCCACTTCAATATGTTCTCCACACAGCAGCAGAGTGGGCTTGAAAGAGTAAGTTAAATTATGGCATCCCCCTGCTCACTATCTTACAGTGGCATCCCTTTGCCCCTAGAAAAAAATTCAAATTCCTTACTTTGCCTATATACCTTACTTTGTCTGCATTTTTGTCTGCAAATTTTCAAATTCCTTACTTTGCCTGCATGATTTGGCTCTTGCCTTTCTCTCCTACCTCCTCTCCTACCAATCTCCTTTTGTTCAACAGAATACACTTTCAGTTCCCATGATGTTCTCTGCATGTGCAAGGACCGTCCTCCCTTAAGACGCTGGAATTCTCCACTTGCTGGGAATGTTTCATCACTAGCTCTTCAAATACCACTTTGCCCAAATGTCACCTAATCTGGGAGATCTTTCTACCTCTCATAAGGCGGGCAACCCAGTTACTTTCTACACATCACCCTTATTCATTTCATTATTAGCTATAACAAAAATCTGTAATCATTGGGTGGTAAAATTATCAGTGTAAAAATCTGTAATTAACCTGGGTGGTGCAATTGGTTAAGCAACCAACTCTTGGTTTAGGCTCAGGTCGTGATCTCAGGGTTGTGGGACCGAGCCCTGCATCAGGCTCCATGCTCAGCATGGAGTCTGCTTCAGACTCTCTCCTTCTCCCTCTTCCTCTCCCTGCTCAGCTCTCTCTAATAAATAAATCTTTAAAAAAATCTGCAATTACCTGTATTTGTTTGCATGGGTATAACTAGTTCTTTATCTGTATTTCATCTCCCATTCCATATAAGAATAAACTCCACAGAGGCAGGGACTTTGTCTTATTACTGTATCGCTGGAACCTAACACAATGTCTAGCATATGGGAAGTCCCTAGTAAATATCTGTAGAAGGAATGAAAAACCTTACTTGGAAACCCATTGGAAACTATTCCTATTTTATAGATAAGGAAGTGGTTTGGAGAGATCAAAAGACTTGCCTGAGGTCGGACCGTTGGTACAAGAACATTCCTAGTGAACATCCATCCCCAGGCCCCTAGAGGTCATCATGCCTTGGGGTTTTCATTTTAATCTTGTAGATCCAGCACTATAGATCCAGTGCTAGTGATTTACTTCTCTTTCCTTTAGAGTAAAAGTGCAACCAGATATTTGCTTATCACCCAGACTGAAAAGATGTCATCATTGTTCTATTCATATTTTAAAATCACATTTCTTTTCACTTTAACAGTAACTCACTGAAAGCATGAAAATGTAATATATTTCCTTAGCATACTGTTTTTCTTCTGTGACTTCTCAGTTTAGAGTAATGATTTCACTCTTTGTGACTTGAATACACACTCTTTATGTAGATGGTTTGGGTAATCAAGCACATGGGAAAATTCTCATACCTTTCAAATACATCAGGAATAAAATTTCTGGTAGAAATCACTTTGGTATAGTACTTTTTTTTTGAGAGAGAGAGAGGGGCAGGAGGGTCGGAGAGAGAGAATCTCAAGCAGGCTCCGCACCCAGCATGGAGCCCAACACATGGTTCCATTTCACAACCCTGAGATCGTGACCTGAGCCGAGATCAAGAGTTGGCTGCTTGACCAACTGAGCCACCCAGGTGTCCCAGTACAGTACATTTTTAAATGGGTAGTGGAGGCTGTGTACTTGGAACTATTGGATTCTGGAAGAGTAGAGACCAGGTATGGCAAAGCTGGTTTAGAGAGGAAGTCACACAGCATCTGGATATAGAAACATACAGGGACACCTGGGATTTCCTCTCCTGTTTGCAGTCCCTTGCTCCCAATTTTAAAGACCTGCTTCATAGAGCTTCTAAGAACTGCTTTCATAAGTCTGGCAGGGGGATGAGAGGACAAAGAGGACAGAGTGGTGGGTCTGAGGATGCTCTGTATCAGTAAAGAGGGAAGTCAGAGAATGAGTGAATCAGGCCGATGCTCCATAGAGACAGCACAGACAAAAGCGAGGAAATCTATCTGTATCTTGCAGTAGATATAGAACGCAGCAGGATGTATGTGTGCCGAATCCTGTGAAAGAATCCATCTTCACCTGCCTTAGTAGCACTCAGAAAAATGAAAGACACATTTTCAGTTCCATATCAAAATGTATCACAAGGGTCAAAGTGCCGCTGTCTAAGCATTTTTGCCTTTTTTCCTTCCAGTGTTGGACCGCTCAGGCTGTTAGTGCAATATCAAAAAAGATCACTTGGGGGCAATGCAGTATTCTTGTTTTGCTTTATCTCATGGCTGTGTGAGTTTCCTCAGTGACAAAAGACTGCTGTTTCTTTCAAATTTGAAACCACATTTTAATATATGGGAGGGAAAAGGCTGTATTTCATTTTAAACTTACGATGCATAAATCACGTAAGACAAATGCAAGTCAGATTTTCTCCTGAAGGGAGCAAAACTTTGTCTCCTTTTAGCAGACAAATCAGTTTTACCTAGTTGGCACATTTGGGGATATTTTATATTTAGAATTTGTCACAGCCTTTGAGATAGAGCTCAACTATAAGAATAAAGGAAATTTTTAATAGAAATGTTTAAAATGGTGGACATGCAATAAGCTTCAAAATGTACTGGTGGAAAATTATTTTTTTTCTATAACCAAAGTAAAATTGTAAATATCATCTGTCTTCTCCACTGGGTAAATATTTTATAATAAACTTAAGCATTAAAGTCATTAAGTTTTTGAGACATTTATTGCTGTTGTCTTCATTGCTATTACTTTGCATTCACATACCTTTTTATAAAGGGGTTATTTTTATTACTAATTATTTTTTCAGCAATTTGATGAGTGGAGTCTCTTCCAAGCCATTTCTCTTCTCCTGTCTTCTAAGTACTAGGTATTGTGTCAGGCACTAAAGGTTTGTTTCCTTTTTAAATAAAAAAATAAACGTAATCTTTTCTTTCAAGGATTTTAAGCATATTTGGGCCAATAAATTTTTCTTCTTTGTTTTTGTTCTCTTGATTCTTTGCTGACTTTATCTGATTTTTTTTCTCCCAACATATTTTCCCATCCTCAGAAGATATTTATCATTACACAGTGATGAAAAACTCAGGCGAGACTTGTTGTCAAAATCTAAGAATCAAGATTTATAAAATTAAATTTAGTAACTTGCTAGGTGCCTGAACAGAAGTGGAAAAATTCAGGAAGATAGCAGAGAGTTTTGCCTTAATTCATGGGTCTATTACCCAAAGCTCCATCTTAACATTCTATATTGGATAGAGGGTAGCAAAGGAAGGGATTACAGCTGCTCTGTAATCTATGCATCTATGGATGATTAAAGTATTTGAAACATTGCTTATATTAGTACTTTTTCCATGCTCATTTTTTGCTCTAAACACCCTGTATCTTATCTTTGTCTTTATTTTATCCTTATCTTTTAACTTATGATCAGCGAGGTAAAAAAATAATAATCATCACAGCAATGCTCCCATGCTGGATGAGCCTGCATTAACTAATTTATGAGTTTCCATGACGTCCATATGCCATGGATTCCTAGGCTCCGGTTTGGAGAAGTAGCACTTGATCTTTGCCAAGTCCTCATCTGGACTCCTTTCTCATCCTCGAACAGGCATCCACTAGATGGCGCCAGAGAGAAGCAGGCTTTGAACAAGACCGGTGAAGGAGAGAAGCAAATGAGAGGGAAATAAATACACATCCTAACATTCAAATACCACTGAGAAATTCCCTTTCCATCTTTCAAACATTCTGAAGGAATTCATTTACCTCCTCTTATTTCACACTGAAATCCCTGAATATTAGCTAACCTCCATTTTTCTGGATATATAATTAATACTTGCCTATCCATTTTCTACTGTTAAGGGAAGTAATAATTAGCAAATTTATTTATTAGGGTTAAGTTTTACATTATGTTGTCATTGTAACACATTTTATATATGTGTAATATATATATAATGCATACATACTAGCTAATTTTATTTGCATATATTAATCAGTTCACTACATTATTTCAGAAAAGACACGCCTGAATTAACAAAGATGTTATAGGTAAATTCCTCATATTTATCTTTTGTTGCAGAACCTACTCTTAAATCTAATTTGTCAACAGGAAAGTTTTTTTGCATGTTTTAATGAGATACCTTTAACAGAAATGCTAATGATAGACAACCTATCATTGATAAACTTTGTTTGAGTGCCTGTCATGTGCCCGGCATTTTCCGAGGCTGTAGGGAGCCAGACATATTGCTTGCTGTTCTGAAGCTTATGGTCACATGTTTAAATTATCATTTTTGATCAAATAAACATGACTATGATTAATGAATAATTCTCTCCCTATTTAGGATAATAATCCAGGTGCAGTATTAAGAATTAATGAATGTATATAATTACCTGACAAATCTTTCATGGAAAAAAGCTGGGAATGAACAAATGAAATGAATGAGTGAATGAAAATTTTGGAAATCAGAGACAAAGCTGCCATCAGCAGTATCAATACAGAATAATAAAATTATTGTAAAATTATTTAAAAATCATGTACAGTTGCAAAACAATCATTCTTTTTCTAGAGCAAATATATTTCTGAAATAACATTTCACACCAATGTGGGCTGATTAGATACGTTTCACTTTTCAATTATTATTTAGTTTTTATTGTGTCAGCTTTGGCCACATGTTTATTTAATTTTATGCTTGTTACCTATAATTTTTATTTATATAATATCAAACTTTAAAATGAACACCCTGAAGCAATTTTAAATTTAATCCAAGTAAGAATATATTAAGTAATACATCAACTCGTTTTACAAACTCCCGAGAGCAGACTTTTATTCACATTCCTTCCACGAGCTGACATAACTCTCCAGGGCCTGCAGAAGGGCCAGATGCTCAGTGAAAAAGTCTTTTACAAGGTCAGGTCCATAGTCTGCAGTTTTAGACGTAAAATGGAGATCAGAAGAAGAGCACTTCCTAAGGTTGACAAACCATACTGTGACTTTAACCTGCATCCAGAGGCATTATTCATTTTTACCCTGGGACTATATGAGCAATCTCACCCGACGTTATGAAAGACCCTGCATAAATACCGATGACAAATGAGGCTAACTTCATCCCTGCAACTGTGGTATGTCTCCAAAACCGAGTAAGAGATATGTGCATTCTTTAAAAAGGGTCTTTGTAAATCACAACATCCCTTGCTTTGCCAATGTTCATGCTCTCCTCCATGCACATCTGCTGATCTCCCGGGAGTGAGAGGGAACCACAGGCCCTCAGATGGAAGGATGACCCCCAGAAGGCCACCGCCGTGGTGGTAGAGAGCTGGTGATTTAGAGCCTCAGCCTGGGCAGGAGATTGCTTTAACTTGGGTTTCCATGAGAGATGATTCTTACAGATACTGACTTAAGAAAAACCTTCAGGGGGCACCTGGGTGGCTCAGTCGTTAAGCGTCTGCCTTCAGCTCAGGTCATGATCTCAGGGTCCTGGGATCGAGCCCCACATCGGGCTCCCTGCTCCGCAGGAGGCCTGCTTCTCCCTCTCCCACTCCCCCTGCTTGTGTTCCCTCTCTCGCTGTGTCTCTCTCTGTCAAATAAATAAATAAAAAATCTTTAAAAAAAAAAAAAAAAAAAGAAAAACCTTCAGTGCCCCGTGTTCTCCCTTTTCGATCAGAGCGGCCCTGTCCAGAGATTCAAACAATGACATCTGTCTACTGCATTTGCCAGAAGGCCACTGGAGGTCCATTACTCAATATATGAGCTAAGTTAGAATGGTTAGGGATTAGATAGATTTGGGCCATTTCCTCACACAGTTAAACATTTTTAAATGATGCTAGTAACTAGACTTAGCACGGGGGTCATTTCATAAGGTATTAAAGTCTCAAATCACTAGGCTATATGCCTGAAACTAACAAGATACTGTATGCCAATTATACTTCAATTAAAAAGAGCATATCATCTCCAAATAAAGACAGTTTTACTTCTTCAAAAAAATGTCCTAAATGATCCTTGATGGAATTCAATCCAAGACACATTTATCATGAACTGATTACATTCGAGGAATCATCTTCATATAACTTCTGAATACCAAATATCAACAAATAAACGTCTTTAAATGTGGGATGGTGGCCAGTCAAACAATGAATTCATTTAAGTTATGTCTCAACTAGACAAAATAAGACTTTTGACAGGTCTTCCTGCTGGAAGTCACAAATCACTCCAGCAATAAATTTTCATCAAAGCAGTCTGCTATGATCACAGGTATAAAGAATCTCCAGACGTCATAAAGAAGTTACAGACATGAGAGTTTCCTCTCTGCTGGATAACTAGAATGGATAAAGGGATAAATTGTGACTTTTTACTGTAAGAGCCAAATTTAAATTTATGACATCTATTGCAGTTAATCTATATGACCTGTGTATAAAGACAGCCATGGACGCATTTGACCAAAAGTTACAGTTATGGTGGTTGTGCAAGAGTTCCACTCTTGAATTCATAGATAAAACTGGAGTGTTTTATAATTGAATTGAAAGCTTTTTAAGGGAAGAAGTTTTGGAATAAAATATCACTTAAAATTGGATTTATTATACTCACCAAGAAAATGACATTGCCTTAGCAGCAAAAATGGTTGTTTAAAATTGAATCAAAGGATATAGTAAGCATGTGTTACATGTGCTAGTAATTTTCTTTCCCTTCTTCCATCTTCCCCCCACTTTTAAATTTGAACATTCTTTGGAAACACCTAAACCTAAATCTGAAATTATTTTTATGGTATAGAAGGAGAGTTTAGAAAAATTTAGTTTACAAAGCATCTACTTGCCATTATTTTTCAAATTTGCATTTCTTGATATTTTTCAACTCTCTCCAAAGCTTTAGTAGAGAAAATATCTCAGCAGCAAACCTAATTGGAAATAAATGAGCTCATAGTTATATTTGTTATTCTTTCATACCTCCTTTAGCTGCCAGAATATTCTATAAATGGCCACTGTAACCAGTTTAGTGGGTTTGCCTCACTGCACAGTGCATAAATCACTACTGATTTAACTAAGTCATTCAGCCTTTGAACTGAGAACTCCTTACACACACACACACACACACACACGCACACAACTATGTTTTGTGGAATTTAAAAACAGTGTTTAATAAAACTTTGATGTCACATTGTTAGTCTTTAAAGTGGATCTTGGTCCTGTCCTCCACATTAGCACTGAGAACAATTTCTATGTATTTTTCACATCTAAAAATATCAGGAGGAAGCAGTATTTTGGAAGATGGTCAAGTGATTTAACAGATAAGTATAATCCATTTGTTTTAACTGAAGCAATAAGTACTTCACTTGAAGGGTAAATAGATACTCCCTTGTTTTCAGAAATCTCTCTGTAGCATCAAATATAACTTTGACCTCGTAAGAAATAATTGCTCTCTGGCACATTAACCCAGGAAGCTGCACTACCTCCCTTTGAGAGCAGATAACGGTATTGTCCAGAATAATCAGGCAAGATTTTGAAAAGACAAATCCCAAGGAGAGGATAAAAATGAAAAGAACTGCATACTTTCCTGTGTTACACCTACAGTTTGCCTCTGTCCTGCAGACGCGACAAGGATATGAATAAGAAACAAAATAGTGAATAAAGCATGAACACCTAAAGAAAACCAAATCACAAAGAGCTTTCTTGTCTCATGCTTGATTTTTCAGGAAATACAGTAATCTCCTATTATCCACGGGGGAGGTATGACCAAGACCACCAGGGGACGCCTGAAACCATGGAGAGTACCCGACCTTAGACGTACTATGTTTTTTTCTTATACATATGCACCTAAGATAAAGTTTATTTTATAAATTAGACACAGTAAGAGATGAACAACAATAACGATAAAACAGAACAATTGTAACAGTGGGCTGTAATAAAAGTTATGTGAATGTGGTCTCTGTCCCTCTCAAAATATCTTATTGTGCTGTACTCATCCTTCTTCTTGTGATGATGTGAGATAAAATACTTATGTGAGGGAGGAAGTGAAGCGAATGACATAGGCACTGTGATGTAGCATTAGGTTACTATTGACCTTCTGCTGGTTCATCAGAAGAAGGATCATCTGTTTCCAGAAGTCTTTGGGGGTGGGGGCGGGGAATGGACTCAAACTGCAGAAAGCGAATGTGCGGATAAAAACTATCACAAAAAAGTGTTTCATTTCTACCGGTCATTTCTACTGGGCTTAGGGGAAGTGATGCTTAAAAAAAAAACAAAAAAGGGGGGATAAAGCTTCAAAAGAACAAATAATAAAAACTTGTGTGAAGGGGATTGTGAAAGCTGTTTTGAACTGGTCTGGCCAGTGGTGGCAAGGGACAGGACCCCTGGAGTGTGGGGAGGGTGGGTCCAGAGGCTTCTCTGAGAGGACAAAATGGAGGAAAGTGTTCTTGTTTTCCTCCTGCCTCTCCCCTGTGACCCCTAAGGACAATCACTGCTTCCTCCATTCCTTTTTTTTTTTTTTTAAAGATTTTATTTATTTATTTGACAGAGAGAGACATAGCGAGAGCAGGAACACAAGCAGGGGGAGCGGGAGAGGGAGAAGCAGGCTTCCCGCAGAGCAGGGAGCCCGATGTGGGACTCGATCCCAGGACCCTGGGATCATGACCTGAGCCGAAGGTAGATGCTTAACGACTGAGCCACCCAGGCGCCCGTGCTTCCTCCATTCCTGTTCAGGATGTAATAAAGTCCACCCCAGGAATCAGCTTGCTTAATCTGGGGGGGGGAGGGAATAATGTCCTGCTCAGGTGAAGACTTGATGAGGAGAGGTGTGAGATTATATCACATCGGACGTTCACTCCTTCCCCCTATTCCCTCTCAAACCTCAAGTTTGATGGATTATATTGGAGAGAAGTGCCTCCTCCCCAGGCTTTACTTCCTAAGAGTTTAGGGAGTGAAATTCTGACCAGAGAAACCACCTGCTAGAGGGGCAGCAGAGGGAAATGATTGAAAATGGTTTTCTGATGCTCGGAACTCATTCTCTACCATCTCCTTGGATACACCTGCAGGACTGGCCTTCCGCAAATAGCATACCAGCTGGAATAAATATTATCTGCAGGAGAACTTAAGCTCATAGAACAAAACGGGGGACACATGAAAAGTAAAGCTACCTCCAGCAGGAGGCAAACAAAGTAAAAGACTTATATGATGCTACTTAAACTAATGGACTAGGGGCACCATGGTACAATGGATAGCACACTGACCTCTAAAACTAATGCACTAGGAATTTTTATTTATTTATTTATTTATTTATTTATTTATTTATTAGAGAGAGAGAGAAAGCACAGGCAGAGGGAGAAGCAGGCTCTGATGCGGGACTCGATCCCAGGACCCTGGGATCATAACCTGAGCTGAAGGCAGACGCTTAACCAACTGAGCCATCCAGGTGCCCCTGCACTAGGAATTTTTAAAAAGCATGATGAATATACTCAAGGAAGGGGCACCTGGGTGGCTCAGTCAGTTAAGCATCTGTCTTCGGCTCAGGTCACAATCCCAAGCTCCTGGGATCGAGCCCCACATCAGGCTCCCTGCTTCTCCCTCTTCCTCTGCACCCCATGCTCTCTCTTTCTCTCTCTCTCTCAAATAAATAAATAAAATCTTTAAAAAATATATACTCAAGGAAATAATGGAAGACAATAGCAAAATGAACTGTGAAAAGAGAAATCATTAAAAAGAACCAAGAGGAAATAAAATAAGAATTTAATAAATGTAAGTAAAAATGTGCATACTTCCTAAGGGGTATCAGCACATGAAATGAAGGGGTCAAAATCTGGACAACAGAATAAAGAAAGAAAAAACAGTTAGCAAAAATGTCTCAAAAGTAATGAAAACAGATGTCCCAGAATTAAAAGGTAAAAGACTTCAGGCCAAAATTGGAAATACTCAATAAGAAGAGAAACAAGTTCAGGAGGATGTTGTAAACAGCTAGGAGAAGTAATTCCTAGCTTACACAAGTTGTTCCAGAAAACTGAAAACAAGTGAAAGTTATCCAGTTCTATTTTATCCAGTAATCTCAACTCTAAAAACCAGATAAGAGAAGTACAAGAAATTACAATTATAGGTCCATATCATTTATGAACATAGACCTAAAAATCATAACTAAACAAATCCAACAGAGTATTGAAAAATATCCTGAAATAATCACATAGTTTTTATCTCAGTGATTCAAGGAAGTTCTATGAAAAGAAAATCTAACAATGTCATATACCACAAAAATAAACTTGAGGAGGAAAAAAAAATCATATAATTTTATTAATGCAGAAAAAAGCATTTGTAGGGGCGCCTGGGTGGCTCAGTTGGTTAAGCGACTGCCTTCGGCTCAGGTCATGATCTCAGGGTCCTGGGATCGAGCCCCGCATCGGGCTCCCTGCTCGGCGGGAAGCCTGCTTCTCCCTCACCCACTCCCCCTCTGCTTGTGTTCCTGCTCTCGCTGTCTCTCTCTCTCTGTCAAATAAATAAATAAAATCTTTAAAAAAAAAAAAAAAAAAAGAAAAAAGCATTTGTAAAGTTCAAAATCTTTTTATGGCAAAGACTTCTAGCTAACTAAAGATAAAAGGGAACTTATTTAACTTAGTAAAGTTTATAAATCCATCTCTCTCAGAGTTACACTCTGAAAGGTTTACAAATGAAATCATATGACGTCTGGGATTTGTTTCAAAATAAACTATTGTCTGGGAAGGGGAGTGGAGAGGGTACAGAGGAAACAAAATTACCCATATATTGCAATAGTTGTAACACGATGGTGGATACAATGTGGCTAGTCATTATTCTCACTACTTTGGCAGGAATTGTAAAGATTAAAAACCAAAAACCCACAGCAAGCATTTTACTTAATAAAGAAATTTGAGTTGCATTCCTTTTAAGATGAAGAACAATTTGAGAATATTTAACTTTCATTTCTACCTTTAAAGATAGTACTGGAGGTTCTGACCAAAATTAGTGAAAGAAAGAAAGAGAGAGAGAGAGAGAGGGAGGGAGGGAGGGGGGGAGGGAGGGAGGGAGGAAGGAAAGAAGGAAGGAAGGAAGGAAGGAAGGAAGGAAGGAAGGAAGGAAGGAAGGAAGGAAGGAAGGAAGGAAGAAGATATATAAGAATTAAAAAGGAGATTAACATGACCTTATTTGAAGATAAAATAATCATCTGCCTTGAAAACCCAAACCCAATGGTATTAATGGTAAAATTATTGGAACAAGTGTACCAAATACAAGTTCAACTTCAAAAATAGTATTTCTCTATCCTAGTAATAACTGACTAAACAATATAATTTCAAAAAGAATATCAACAAATATTCTAAGGACTCTAGAAATAAACATAAGTGAGAACATATAAGACTCCGTTTATTTTAAAATTTATTTAAAATTTTATTTTATTTTATTTAAATTTAAATAAATAATATTTATTTAAATTTAAATAAATATTATTTATTTAAAAAATTTTAAACTCTACAAAGGAAAAAAATGATCTGAATAAATAGAGAGACTTAATATTATGAACATTCAATTCTTCAAAAATTAAACTATAAATTCCAATGTAATTATATATCGAAATTCCTGTAGGATTTTAAAAATATACTTGATATTCTAAAATATTTATGAGGAAATAAATGTCTACAACATAGCTAATTTAATTTTGAAAAGAAAAAGTAGAAAGGAAGAACCTCCCTGCCAGGTATCAAGATATACATATACTGCTAGAATAATAAAAACAAGTGGGCCAACTGAAACAGAACAGAGAGCTCAGAAGCAGCTTCATATACTAATGGGAACTTATACAATAAAGGCGATATTAGATTCATGGGAAATGATGAGTTTTTAGCCCGTGAGAATAGATTATATAGAAAAAAAATCTGGATCAAAAGTGAACTCTAGTTGAATAAGATGTTTATATGTCCAGAAAAAAATTATAAAGGTAGTAGAAGAAAATGGAGAAGCCCACCCCTATGACTTAGAGATAAGAAATGATTTCTGGAACCAAATCTCCAAAGCAGGAATTATAAGGAAATATTAATTTGAATAATCAGTTGAAGATTCCTGACCAACAAAGACACTATGGATAAAGTTAACAGATAGATGACAAATCTGCAAGAGTAAAATGTCACTTGTCACCTGTTGCAAGCTGGAAAGGTCAAGTGTTGGGCAGGTTGTGGGGACATGGAGAGACTGATCATGGCATAGAAACTGATACAGGCCTTCTGGAGAATAAGCTGGCATTATTTAATTCTATCAAATGAACCCATATCCTATGACCTAGCAAGTCCCATGATAGGTATATATTCTCCAGAAAAATCATAACCAGGTTCATAAAGGGTCATATATAAGAATTTGTACATTTGAAGTGCTATTTGGTTTAGCCAAGAGTTGGAACAATCAAGCTGTCTATCACTGGAGGAGTGGGGAAGTAAACTGTAATGGAATACACACATGGAATACTGTACATCTGTGAAAAGTAACACAGAAGGTGTACACGGAACAACGTGAATGTTTCCTTCTTGAAAATATTTAGTGCTGCACATAAAAACAGTAAAAGAAAAAAAATCTCTAATACAATACAATTTACATAAATTAAAAGCACATGTAGACATAACAAAACAAAACTGCATATTTTACCATCATCTAAATGAAAAGATATGCATTAAATCATTATAATGATGGTCTTTTGAGAAGCAAGGGAATTGAATGGGGAATGGGGATAAAATGGATTGCATAAATAGATGTGGGAGTCTTGCACAGACTGCTGTTGCAATTCTACAAGAATGGGGATTTTGGATTGTGCTGAGTAAACATTTGTTGAGTGCCTGAATGTGACATGAATTGAGGAATATGATTCATTTTCTCTCTCTGTACCTGAGTTCCAAATATTAGGTTGCATCATATGAAATTGCAAGATGTTTGTAGGTCAAAAATGGCCAAATATCAGCGGTTTCATATAATTCAACCTAATAGAAAGGGAAATCTGAAAATGATGAAAGGTACTTAGGGAAATATAAACAACCACTGTAAAGACTAGTGGGAGATAACATGAAAGACAAACCAAATTTGATTCTACCTTTTCATAATTAACTAAAAACCACCTACATTGATATAGTTAAGATGACTGTCCTTAAAATAAAGTGCCCTTAAGACTTAAGTCATCAATAGTATTTCCTTAAAATGTCAGTCATATACTATACTAAGGAATATAGCACCTGTATCTTTTATCACTCTGATCTTTTTTTCAATTGACTATATTTAATGGGCCATTTAAAGATTTTTCACTACTGGAAGATTTTTCAGAATTTACAATGTAGTTTATATAAGATAAATTCTGAAAAACATCAGGTTCAGTCACTTCTGAATCTCTTGAAATTATGAAAGGCACTTGTACATTCTTTTTTTTTAAACTTTATTATGATTGAAATACAAAAAGTTGTACATATTTACCACATACAATTTGATGAATTTGGAGATAAATACACCTATGAAACCATTGCCACAATCAAGCCATAATCACATCTATTCCTTCTAAATTTTACCCTCCATGTATGTATGTATGTATGTATGCATGTATGTATGTATGTATTATTTAGTGATACAGACACTTAACATTAAGTTCTATTCTCTTAGAAAATCTTAGTATCATTAACTGTAGGCACTATGCTGTCCATAAAATTCTAGGACATACTCATCTTGCATAAGTGAAACTTTGTACCATTTGACCAATCTGTTCTCATTTCCCCTTTCCCCCAGCCCCTGGTAACTATCATTCTATTCTCTGCTTCTGTGAGTTTGACAATTTTAGATTCTCAAATAAGTGGGATCATGTAGTATTTGTTCTTTGAAGAAATTTTTGATTTTAGAGAAATAATTGCTCAGAGGACAGATATGAGAAAATGGGAAGAAACTGAAAGAACATACAGGATAAGATATTTGTGTGTTCTTTTAGTTTCTTCCTATTTCCTCTTACCTGTCCTCTGAACAATTATTTCTCTAAAATTGGAAAGTTCTTGGGGTGCCTGGGTGGTTCAGTCACTTAAGCATCTGTCTTCAGCTCAGGTCATTATCTCAGGGTCCTGGGATCGAGCCCCATGTCAGGGTCCCTGTTCTTCCTCTCCCTCTTCCCCCACTTGTGCTCTTTCTCTCTCGCTCTCTCTCTCAAATAAATAAATAAAATCTTTTTAAAAAATAAAATAGAATTGGAAACTTCTTAAAATTTACCCATTGTGTTGTTACTAGACCTTATTTTCAACTGAGGTGACCTGAGTTACCTTTTATAACTAAATTTTTTGTGCTTGTTACTAAGTTTTTCCAGAAAACTTTCTCATCATGCTTCATGTCAGGGCTTTCTAGCTTAGGCACACTTGAGAGCTTTGTTTTTCACTCAGCAAATATTCCATATTGATTACTGTAATAAAATAGTCATTTTGCTTCCTAAGAATGAAGAAAAAACATAAGGAAAAATTTTATTTTCATTTGTCACAATGATTATATTTTTCTTGAATAAGTGGAAAGTCAAGAAAACAGAACACATCTGAGGATTAGCTTTATAATGGGTCAAAGAATTGAACTAAAATGATGAATTGAGAAAACAAGATGCAGCTTTTGTGATCCCTAGTGAATTAAGCTGTTTCCAGTTCCTTTTTGAACCTACACCTATTAAATGAAAATCTCTACTTACAGCAATAAAATGAGGCAATCTTTGTTCAATGGGATTTGATAATCATAAAGGTCAGAGAAAGGCAGCTCAACTCACTTTACCTATCTTTAACATACTTTGAGGGAAACAACAGCTTCGGCGGAAATTTTACCTTGACAGTGAAGCGTTTTTTCTTTGGTTCATTCCAAACTGTGCCATTTGAATGAATGAATGCATGCAAAGGTCTTAAGGATGTCACCAACACATATGCTTTAAGAATCACAGATAGTTCTTCAGCTCTGAAGATTGTTTCATGTCGAGCAAGGACTGTTGTTTGATTCCTAAAAAAATAAGCCAGCATAGTTAATGCTCCATAACTTAGGGTATGTCATTTGTACATTACCTCGAAGCTTTATGCACTCATTCTTCCTTTGTTGGACCCCAGCTTTCAATGTGTGGGTTTCCTTAAACAATTTCACTGCTTATCAGCATCGCTGCCAAGGGATATGCAGGTACAGAGAGAGGGGATCAAATTGACAAGAGTTCTCCACTCCGGTAGACTTAATTAAAAAATTTTTAAGAGAAAGAAAGATAGGGAAATAGTGCCTAAAATAAGGTTTAAAGGTTTAAAAAATGTAAATTAGTCATGTCTGTACCATTACAACAAAAGTGATTCAAATTACAGTTTAGGGAATAGTGAAGACATTTTCCCCGTCCTGCTCTGGCCTGCCTTTGCTTTATCTTCTACTTGACAAGAAAAGATATTCTACTTTTCAATAGTGGACAGGTCACCAAAAATATGCCAAAATATGTTCCCGATCTACTAGTCTGATTCTACCCAATAACTGTCATCACAGATAATTATGGGTTAATTTAAGGGCTAAATTATGAAGATAACACTTCAGTTTACAAGGGAAAATTAACATTAATATTTTGTGATGAAACAAGTATACTTTAATCATAAAAGATCCCAAAATGTTTAATTATTTGCTTTCTGGCATGATATTTCTGTTTCAAATATCTAAGTCTGATCAATGAAAAGATTGTGCTATTTCAACTTTTGAAGTCTAGGTAAGCAGGAGATGCATATGGTTCTTCAATAAATACTATTAACTGTAGAAATCTACCAAATAATTATAAAATTAGATGAAGTAAACTATTTTGTCTCTTGGATAAGATAATGAAAATCTTTTAATTTTTCACTATAATTTATCTATGTTACAAAATCATTTCCCTGGAGGTAACTTAAATAATTTGGCACCCTGCAGTTGCTTTCTTAGATCCTAGGAGCCATAAAAAAAATATTAACCAGAAAAAGAATTCATTCAGCCATACTCATAGACTAGGGCAATGTCATTTGAGTATAAAATGGAAGTTAAAATTTTATAGTTTCACACTGTCAAGGTTTCAAATTCTATTTCTGTTAATGTAACTTCCTAGATAAGAGTCCTATTTACCCAAATGTTTATTCTCTGGCAAGAGAGGTTTGAATTAGTCTAGAAAAAAATCAGTGATGGCATTCTTTACTAAGAAGAGATAGCTGAAATTTTATGTAACAGAACCTAATAATTCAAACATGTAATACCCCCTGGATATCTTCAGGGGTTTTCTCTTGTTAGCTGTTTCCAAGAATGCATGCTGGATATAACAATTCAAAATGATTAGCTTACAGCTGTTCACGTCGCCAGTCCCATGGTTTCCACATATGTGGCTTCACTGTTTTTAAAAGGTAACTCGAAGTGCTCAGCTTTAACTGTATGCTCTGATCCAGACACACAGAGGGGCTCACCAGAAGTCGCAATTCTGAAAAAATTCAGAAGAGCAAAAACCAGTCATTCTATTGTTTCTTTTTGAAATTGCTCCAAAGTAGTGTTTGCTGTGTTCAACTACATGATGTATGGGAAATAGGCAACCCATTTTTTCTCCATTCTGAATCAGTTAGATCCATTCAATAACGCATGTTTATAAAGGCCTTTGTTTTGCAGTTTATTCTGTCACAATAGACTAGGAAAACAATTATAGTAACTGATTTCAATTCTTCTTGCTCAGAAAGAGAGATAGAAATGATGTCTCCAACTGTCCTGCACCAGGCAGATCTACCCTCCACACACGTAAGAGATGCACTCCTAATATGGGGAAGATGGCTGCAGGAGCTGACTTTTGCTTGTGATGAGAATATTACATGGACAACTTGAATTGATTTCCTGACAATAGCGCAGTCCTTCATGTGCTAGAGCCTCTCTCATGCTTCATGATCTTGGTAAACTCGACCACAATGCTTTATTATTTTGTAAAATAGTATTTAATAGTTTTTAAAGTATATAAAAGTGAAGACCAACAGTAATGATTTACTCAGAATGCTCACTGATATTTTTTAAAAAAATAAATGTATTGAAGGTACATGGTTAAAAAAATTCAAATTGTATGGAACGTTATCAAATTGGAAAAAAAAAAAAAAAGAAGCATCCAGCAATCCACCCCTATCTGGGACCTCTCTCTGCCAAAGCCAATGCCTACATATTTGCTTTTGAAGTCTAAATCAGTGCACAATGGGTAAGATGCATATGGTTCTTCAATATGTAAATTGATATAAATATCAACATATCCATATAACTTATATATGCAGACATTTCTGCTTTTTAAACTATCCAAAAGAGACATTACAGTAGTCCCCTTTATCTATAGTGTTGCTTTCCTCAGTTTCAGTTACCTGTGGTTAACCCCCAGTCAAGAAGCAAATGATCCTCCTGACGTACCATCAGGTCAGCAGTAGCCTAATGCTACGTCACAGTGCCTGTGTCCTTCACCTTTCTCTCATCATCTAGGCATGTTAACATCTCAGTCATCACAAGAAGGATGAGTGCAGCACACTAACAGATTTCCAGAAAACGAGACCACATTCACATAACCCTTATTACAGTCCAGTTATAATTGTTCTATTTTATTATTAGTTATTGTTGGTAATCTGTTACTGTGCCTAATTTATAAAATAAACTTTATCTTAGGTGTGCATGTATAAGAAAAAACAGTACATTTGGGTTCGGTACTATCTGAGGTTTCAGGCAAGCACTGGGGGTCCTGGAATGCATCCCCTGCAGATAAGGGGGGATTGCTGTGTAATGGTCTATGTCTGGCATGTTTACCTACCAATCCATCCTGGAATCCTTTCCATTTGAGCATACACAGAATTACATTATACTTCTTGGGGCGCCTGGGTGGCTCAGGCGTTAAGTGTATGCCTTTGGCTCAGGTCATGATCCCAGAGTCCTGGGATAGAGAGGACATCAGGCTCCTTCCTCAGCAGGGAGCCTGCTTCTCTCTCTGCCACTCCCCCTGCTTGTGTTCCCTCTCTCGCTATCTCTCTGTCAAATAAATAAAAAATCTTTGAAAAAAAAAAAGAATTACATTATACTTCTTAATGGCTTAGGGTGTGCCGTTAAATGGATATACCTTTGATTTAATCATTCTCTTACTGTTGTGTATTCAGATTATATTTGTAATTTTTCCTTTTGTTATTTCAAAAATACTGCACAATGAATGCTCTTCTAAATCTATTTGGGTGTACTTTTACAAGTTTATCTAGGGTCAAAGTCTAGTCTGTATGTGTAATTACCAGATCAACGAATAAATGCAATGTAAAAATGATAGGTATTACTGAATTGGCTTCCAAAAAGGTTGCCCCAATTTCCACTCCCTCCGACAGCACATGAGAGTTGTTTTTCCTTGCCGTCAGGTCACAGTGATTTATTTTTAAATTATACAATTTATCTAGCTCTCAAGATGGAACAAAGCCTTTAAATTATTTTTCCCCCTTGTGCACGTTTCATCAATACTAACATAGTCTAATTTAAAACACTTCACACTCTTAAGTAAAAGTCAGCAGAAGTCAAGCTGTTCAATGTATTCCCATATCTCATTATTTAGCACAGTGTGATCTTTCTCAAAAAATGATAGCCTACTTGTAAGGCTTCCTTATTAATGAAGTTCTAATACATCATAATAAAAGAAATACTCAAATTGCTTGTTTCTGGAGGTGACAAATGAAGAGTCATTAAGGTAATTTCTTTTCTTGGGAATCACAACTTAAGAAGAGTTGAAATGTTTATATAATCCTTTAAATTTACAGTCAGAAAATACGTTCTCTTTTTTTCACTAAGTAGACATTTTTTAGGATTTATTACTAGGAAAGATTTTGTCTCTCTGGAAGAGCTAATTTGTGGCCTTCTTTTGTATAATACGAGAACAGTGTAATTTACTCTGATTTCCTTTTTATCCTTACTGCCAGGAAGAACAGCATTGATCTGAAGCCCAAGCAGAGCTGACTTTGAAGAAGCTACCCCTATTAAGTGTTTCACCAAGGTAGTAGCTCAATGATTTTCAGGAAGTAGTAGTCAGCAAATATATCAAAGAATAAACAATTTTATGTCACCTTTTTTTTTTTGCCTTAGTTCAAATGGAAGAGCCTATAACACAGAGCACAAGGAATCCAATATAAGAATTGTCAAGAATATGTCAGCGTTCCACATCAGCCCTTGAAACTGTGGTTGAACAATGGAATGTAATATTGATTAAAGTAATTTTTACCCTTTGTGATATATATATACATATATATATATAGATATAGGATCTATAGTGTTGCTTTCCTCAGTTTCAGTTACCTGTGGTTAACCCCCAGTCAAGAAGCAAATGATCCTCCTGACGTACCATCAGGTCAGCAGTAGCCTAATGCTACGTCACAGTGCCTGTGTCCTTCACCTTTCTCTCATCATCTAGGCATGTTAACATCTCAGTCATCACAAGAAGGATGAGTGCAGCACACTAACAGATTTCCAGAAAGCGAGACCACATTCACATAACCCTTATTACAGTCCAGTTATAATTGTTCTATTTTATTATTAGTTATTGTTGGTAATCTGTTACTGTGCCTAATTTATAAAATAAACTTTATCTTAGGTGTGCATGTATAAGAAAAAACAGTACATTTGGGTTCGGTACTATCTGAGGTTTCAGGCAAGCACCCATATATATATGGGTTTCCATTATCTTATTCCACGTTTGAGGTTACTCTTAATGATTCTAACCCCCCAAAACCAACAAAAAGCCCCTCTAATTAGATGTTCCCTAACATCTAAAATCATTCCCATTTCCCTCGATTATAGCAAAAAATTAAAAATGAGCTCCATTAAGGGACACCTGCGTGGCTCAGATGGTTAATCATCTGCCTTTGGATCAGGTCTTGATCTCCGGGTCCTGGGATCGAGTCCCACATCGGGCTCCTGGCTCAGGGGGAGTTTGCTTCTCCCTCTGCCTCTCCCCTCTGCTTGTGCTCTCTCCCTTTCTCTCTCTCTCTCTCTCTCAAATGAATAAATTTTAAAAAATCATTAAAGAAAGAAGCTCCATTAATCCTTGTAAAAGCTGCAACTACATTTTATGGAACTATGATAAATAATTGTGGAAATCTTAAATACCCTATGTTCTCACTTAACAGAGTCAAAGAATTGTCAGTAGTCACTATTCCTTTCATCTATCATTTGGCTTTTCTATCAAAGGCTCTCTCAACAAACCAGTCCAATCCATTTGTTTTAATATTCCATTCCCCTCTTCTCCCTAGACCACCCAACACACACATGAACCTAGAGATCTTCTATAAGCAATACCAAAACAAGCTTCTGTTTTTTGGGGAAATTTGGGAGATGAGTGCCTATGATACAGTCTTTTAAATGACCTTGTAATTCATTAAGACGTATTTGTTAAATATTTTCAGAAAGCAATTAAATATGGAGGGCCTAGCATGTGTATTTAGGGTTTTTCTACCCCACAGTATGAGGACTGAATGAATAGGCAGCTACAGATGCGAAATATCTATGTGTTTTTATTTATCAACTACCCTTAGCTTATTTTAAAGAGCTATGAAGCCTGTAACTTTACCACTTACCCAGAGAAAAAATGAACAATTTTTAAAGGATGCATGAAGACTGCTTTTCTCCTGCCTTCTAACATTTGGTTGGCCAGGGACCCAGTACCCACTGAGTATGGTGCAGTTTTAAGAAAAGAAAGATTAAACCAGAACCACAAGACCTGGGTTTTCATTTTGATTCTTACTAACCAATGCTTAATGGATGTGTGACAATGTCAAGGAGTCTTCTAGAATCCAGAATATGATTTCCCATGAATTTCCTGATTGTCCCACATCACTGAACACAATGCTGATGCATAACAAGTGTTCAGTAAGTGTTTCTTCTAGCAATGAGCTAGTTGGGGGGGTGGGGGGGGGGGGCGTAGGGGTTAAGTCAATGTGTACTTGGAAAACAAAATGGTATCCCAATGTATTCAAAATATTTTATTTTTTTCCCTTTTATATGGCATGTAATTATATACATTATAGGCAAAGACTATACACTGGAAAACAAGCAATGATTAGCAGGCAAATTTATACTATATTTGATTTAATGTTTTGCCCAGAGCTAATAATTAATAGGAAAGTAAAAGTGGAAAATGTAATTATATTTCATAAATGTTTGAATATTGTCTTGCATTTCATATTAGGAAACTACACTTAGCCACTATTTTCTCATTTTAAAACTTCCAGTGAAGATAAAAGGTCTTAATTAATAATTAACAGTTAGTTTTGAGATTAGAAGTATAAATAAGTACCATTTGTGGGTATATTAATTGTTCTTTTTACCCAAAGACATTTACAAGCCTTAGTCCTTAGCCCACAGGTATAGCTATGCAAACATACCCACAGAACTTACATACATAACAAATATAAATTAATATATGCACAAACTAAAGTCATAGCCAGGAAAAAAACTGAGTCAGGGCCCTGGGAGAAAATGAATGGATGGCAAGTCAAAATCGTAAGTGAAGAGACTATTAACCAAGAAACTATTACAGAAGGGGACTGTTAAAGAGGGTAGCATTAAGGGAAAACAATAGGTAGTGAAGCTCCCAGGGTTGACAAAATGGACGCTCTTGCCACCCCTAGCCCAGGAGGGCGGGGATTATAGAACCAAGCAAAGGGCATAGCTGTGGGAGAGAACACTGAGCATGAGCTATGGTCACAATAGCTGTGGGAGAGGATGCTGAGCATGAGCTATGGCCACAGATAGAAGAACACTGGCACTACTAAGCCAGGTCTGGCCGGGAAGCAGGTAGGGAATAAATATCCCAAAGTTCCCTCCTCCTGAACTCTGATCTCCTGCTGGAAGTCAGAGGACAAGGGAGCCCCACTGATGCAGTGTGCGGTGGAGAGCTTCCTGGGGAAGGGTCAGTCTAGAGTGAAGGAGCAAATGAAGAATATCCAGAGCAAACCCTGCATTTGGTGAATAGAAATTTGTGCCCTAGTTTTCTTCTTACTAGCCACATGTCCTGGAGAAACAATCATGTGTGTATGAGAATGTGTGCAGGCGCGTGCACATAGGGGAAGAGTTAGTAAGAAAGAAATATTAGCTTTGATCTCTAATAAGAGCATTTGTATATGGCAGTAGGCCATGGCTTAAGATGAATCCTATGAAATTGCCTTTTGTTAGGTAAAAATGGCTGAATATTGATCAAATATCAGCAATTCATAATGTTTCTCTTTCTAAACTGTGATGCAAAAGAGTCCATAAACATACCACCTATGAAAGAAGGTTCCAGTGGCTAGAATGTCTGTGGGTAGGAATGACGAAAGGGTGCATTGGTTAAATTTATGTGTCAACTTGACTGGGCCAAGGGATACCCAGATAACTGCTTAAACATTATGGGTGTGTTTATGAGGGTATGTTTGGAGGAGATCAGCATTTGAACTGGTGGAATGAGTAAAGCAGAGAGCTCTCCCAGATGTGGTTGGGCATCAACCAATCTGTTGAGCTCCTGAACAGAACAAAAGGGCAGAGGAAGGGTGAATTTGCTCTCTGGCTGATTAATTGGCTGTGACATCAATCTTCTCCTACCCTTAGTACACTTGGTTCTCAGGCCTTCAGATCTGGGCTGGAATCTAATGAATGGCTCTCTACATCACCAGCTTTCCTTAGTCTCCAGGTTGCAGATGGCAGATAATGGGACTTCTCAACTTCCAGAATCACATGAGCCAATACATTACAATGAGTCTCTTTCTCTCCTTCTCTCTCAGTGAAGATATAATAATAGAAAGATAGATAGATCTTATTTTCTGTTTCCATGGAAAACCCTAATATGAGGGACAAACTTGAAACCATTCAATGAGTATTTAGTATATGCTTTGAAAACAATAGAAGCATAGCCCAGGTTCTGCCAATTCCTAAAAAAGAACAAATATCCTCACCTCTGAATCTGTTTCCTTCTTTGCTTGATGATGAAAAAGACAGCAGCAAGCACAGCGGGTACTAAACAAATATTTACTAAACGAACAACTAGATGATTTCTGAGGTCGTTTATAATTCTAAATTCTTGTGATCCCAGGTGAAAAGTTGTAATTTTTAATATATGCTGTATATGACCTAATGGAATAGATAAGTCACAAGAGTCCAAGGGCCAGCCCTGGAATATGGTCCCTCTGTGAATTCAGGTATATTTCAGCAATTCCGAGTGCTCCACAAGGTCAACCAGTTGCCATTTTCTTTGTGTGAGGCCCAATAAACCACATAGGAGACACTGTATCTGGATCCCCTTTGAGCTCCCACCCGGTGAGAAAGTATTTGGGGAATATCAATGACCCTTTCACTTCTTGAACCCTGTGCAAAATGGGGAGGAAACACACCACCAGGTACATTCAGGTTCACCAACTTGATCACTCATTTGCAGTTAGAGAGGAGGGATTGTTGTAAGTATTAAGTACTTCTAAGGGAATTAGTTTACTGGACCAGGAGCTCTACGAAGTCAGGAATTCTGGGTTTTTCTTTCCATTGTGTATGAAGTGCCAAACACACTTAGGCCAGCACTTAACATAGGAGGTCAATCTCTGTTTAATAAGTGAATGCTAATGTCTTCTTAACCAAATAACTAGAGATAAGTGCACTGGCCATAGAAAAAGGGGCTGAAATGAAAAGAATGAGCAAGCCGATTGCTGAGCAGTTTTACTAGAGTTGTATAGCATAACCTTTTGTTCTTGACCTAGGCAATTAGCATAACATGGACAGGAATTGGTTTTTCTCTGTCCACTTCAATGAGGTATTTGTTAGAGTAGCATGATGTCTTTTGACCCCATCGGGACCCTGCAACAACACAGGGGAGGCTCCAGGGAGGAAGCAATGATAGATACCCCGAGAGGAACTATCAAAGGCCAAGAGGTCTAATATCAGCAGAGCCCCCTGGAGCCCACAGCAAGCATAGAAAACCATGGAAGAGAAGGTCACCAGTAGACAGCCAAGAGGAAGGCTGCCCTTACAGGGACATCATATAAGAGATGGATTTGGGGACCAAGGCTGCATTTGTTTCCCCAGGCAAACTGAACCTGTGCCTTGGGAAGACATGGATGAACCCAATAAAGATGCATGTTCTGATTTCTCCAGGATGTTACAATATAGTTGCTATCCAATACCTTTTTTTTTCAACAATATTTTACAAATATTATTCCAAAAAACATTTATTTAAAAAATTCTAATTCTTGCCTATTAATGGATTCCTATTCATAAGTATGACCATGAACAAATTCCTTAACTTTTCTAAGTTCAGTGTCTTTATCTAGAAAATGAGAATTATAACAGTAGTAATAATAAGAACATACCTCATATGTATGCTGACAGAATTAAATATAAAATTTTCTTTAAAGGACTTTGCACAGCCCTTGGCATATATCAAATGCTCAAAAAATGTTAAATAGCTACCACTGTAGTAGTTTACTATAATACTTTTCTATAATCTAGGAAATCTGTTTATAACTAGAAACTTCACAAAGTGTAACTTAAATGTTATTCCTTTTGAATTTATTCAACACTAAGGGTTTCTCATCACTGCTGACTATCAGAGAAAGGCTAATCTATTAAATCCTCTTTTATGTGATTCTTAAACATGTGACATTTGCCATTAGTCACTTAAGAACAAAGCAGGAAATATGTGATAAGCACAGATGTGTAGACCAAAATAAAACACAGCAATATTATTTGAAGTAGCTTGTAAAAACACACTGGTTTTAGTGACTTTCCTCAAATTTAGCATTGCGATCTCCCAGCAAAGCAGTTCATTTCCTGTTGTTCCACTTATTTAAAGGAGTTCTGTGTTAAGGCTAGGTTTCTGTGGATGGGGTAAGCCTAGGACTGACCCAGTTTTACAATATTTAAATCTATTCCTCTCTGTTTTGTTCAGGAAGAGACTTTTTCACAAACAACCAACACAACCAACTCTTAGTCAACAGAACTAGCTGTTTATTTATGACCATAGACAAAATTTATGACCCATAGACAAAAGACCCTAGACTATTTCAGACCTACACTTGAATTTAAATGGTATAATATGAGGATATATGGGCTCCAAACACATCAATTCCTTAATACATTTTTATTTTCATTTTATGCAAGTGGTATTATTAATACATAATTCTAACCTTAAGCCAAGCCACTCAAAATTCCACATTATTGTGTTACTACCTAGGTGGATTTGACACCAATAGTCTATTCTCTATAGTTTCAGAATATCTTTCTTATGTTACCATATAAGGGTGCATCAAACCACAAATACAAATATCATAGTATTTCAGTATAGTAATTTTGGGGGGAAAAGAATAACTTCCATTTTGTGTTGTAAGAAATAAGTTGCAGCCCATGTCCTGATGTAAATGGAGATAAAATCTGACCCATAAAAATTACCAGATCAATGACACACCAATGTGCTTGAAAGAAGTAGTCATTGTATAAAGTTTCCACCAGCTAACCAATCAATCAATCAAATGCTTGTTGAGCACTCAGTAAATGCAAGCCATAAATGTTCTCCTTTCTGTTCTTTTTTCAGTGGAAGTGTCAAAGTCATGCAATTGTACAAAAACAATTTTCCCCATGGACTGCTCTATGTTTTGACCATGACAACATAAGAACCTTGAATTCTGTTCATTTTCCTTGGTAATCAAAGCTATGTCTAGGCTACTACTTCAATTTTCTTGCCCCTATGATTTCACTACAATGATCAAACAGCATGAAAGATTGTTTTATTACTTTATGGCAGCTTAATTTTGCCTTGATATTTTTCTGCATGAATTTTCCAAGGAAAAAGAAAGGGAAAAAATGCTTGACTAGTTCAGCAAGACCAAAGATGAATAATTCAGTATAAATTAATGAGCATCATTAATAACAATTTGAAACACAACCTCCAACAAATATTAATAAATAGAGTGCAACAAATATGATAATAGAATAGCTGTCTAAACCCACCCATTGTGAAAAGAAGTTAATCACTTTATTAATATTAAACTTTTTTTCTCAGGAACATTTTCTGGAGTAAACCATGAAATATTATTGATATAATTTACATCAGAATAATTAATGACTTACTAAAAATTTGTGATTCCAAATTCTTTTTAAGTATATTGAAGTCAATCCTAATTTAAATGTAAGACACAAACACTGGGGGTCATTGCCCCTATTTTAAATGAAACCAAGCATTAACCTATTTCTCCTTCAATGACAACTTCACAGACCAACTCAATCTTCCATTTTTACTCTATGTTTTTGGTATAGTAAAATGTGCATGGTATTATTGTCAATCTGCTTCTCCACTTCTATACTATTTATAAGTAAATGTATTAAATGTGAACCAAGTACATATTTAGAATATCAATATTTTCATAATATCTGACTCCATGATTGAGATAAGAATATAGAATACACAGAGACTACAGCCAGTTGCCGAAGTGAAATTTAATGAGAGCCAGAGATCCAAATGCCAGAAATAGGTCAGTAACATGGAAATATGTCAGAGAAGATTTTTGGTTAGGACACTGAGCAAACATATTTTTATGGAACCATTTTATCCTCAAGTTCTTTCCCCTCTCCAACTGACCGGTGATATAATTGGAGTCTGTGGAGGTCAGGCTTGGCTGAGCGGCATCATAATACAAGAGTCCACTCCTAATATAGATGAGGACACAAAGGGCAAGTGTCAGAAGCCAGGCAGAACCTGATAAGAATTTCTGAAATGGTGTCACAGTTTTCAACCTTAGCTAGGTAAGACGATCATTAGCCAGGTACATTTGACCTATTTTATATCTTGTAAATGACTAAAGAATTAACCAATTAATTGAGCCAAAAGGGGAGGAGCCTTCACGTCTGAAGTGTTGAATAATTTTTGGTCTTTAAAAATGTTAATTAAGTGATTCAAATTTTGAGTTTTTCTTTTCCTATTCTTGTCTAGATTTTAAACTCTGAAGTTAAGCTGTCTTTTCTCCCTGTAGAACTTAGGTCAGGACATGAAATTCAAATGACTATTTTCTATAAGGATATTCTGCTTCCCTTTTTTTTTTTTTTAAGTAGGCTCCACGCCCAGCATGGATCCCAGTGCGGGGCTTGAACTCACAACTCCGAGATTGAGACCTGAGCAGAGATCAAGAGTTGGATGCTTAACTAACGTAGCCACCCAGGTGCCCCAAAGGTATTCTTCATATTTTCTTTAAACATCTCTTATCTTTTGTATTGCCAAGTTGCTTTCAGTATATATGTGCATGTGGGTATATATATGCATGAATATCTATATAAATTATATAACTTATATATATTTAATTTATATATATAACTACATATATGAATTATTTTTCAGAGATTTAATACAATCTAACTCAGCTTTAGTTCTGACATCAGCATTTTATCTCAATTAACCTCACTTGTCTGCATGTCCCTGAATAGCAATCCCAGACTGAACATCCAGTTCTAAACTGCCACTTAGATGCCTTAAAATAGGTGGATGGTGGATAACAAGTCATTTATATCTTGTTTTTTTCTTACCAAATACATTGAATGCCTTAGGGAAAATGACTGTGTGGCACCTAATAACGTCCAGTCATTTTCAATAAATTAAAAATGTGTAGTTGTTGCTTTAAAAAATCCTGTGAGCTCTGGCATCAGTCAAGGGTTCAAAGTCATGAGTTAACAAATCCAACTCTCAGCTATAGTTTGACTCAATGGAAGCTGAATTTAAAAACCTGGGTTGTTGGGGTGCCTGGCTAGTTCAGTTAGTGGAGCATGCGACTCTTGATCTCAGGGTTGTGGGTTCGAGGTGTAAAGATTACTTAAAAGCAAAATCTTTCAATAAAACAACAAAAAAAAACTTGGATGGTTAAGTAGTGGAAAAAATTCAAGCTAGCTTTAAGTCAAACAGGGAAAATATTGGCTAACTGAAAAAATTATCAGAGCACAGGTATTCCCCTCTTCCTTTCCGATCTATGAAAGAATGATACATACTTATGTGGGAACCTTGTCTTTGTTATGTTGTTTGGAGTAATGTAAAGAAATAAATTTATTTTTTAAATTTATATAAATGAGTTAGAGAGAGGAGAGTGGACATAGAAACCAACTAGGAGAGAAGTTGTACAGGTGGAGTTTCAGTGAGCTAGAGGGGGTTGCCCAGTGAGAAATGAGGGTTTATAAAAGTAGAATTTGGCAGAAATTTCATTGTGTGTTGAATAAGGCTAATTTCCCCCCTTACTGTCATTTTGTACCCACCTCTCCTTTCCTCAAAACAAAAAGAGAAAACTTAAAAATCCTAAACTACTCCACAAGGCTTTTGGAGTCAGCCCTATTTTTGTCGGAGGGAATGTTTTTTTTGTTTGTTTGCTTAACTCAACTTAATGCTCAACATTCTATCAAAAGGGCCATTTTTACCTAGGTCCCTGCTATTAGTGACTCAGTCCCTTTTGCCCGATGTCAGGCTCCTTTACCCAAGATGGCTGCTGGGGCGCTCTACTGTGAGGGAAGGGAGGCCACTGGCAGCCCAGCAAAATTAGATTTAGAGAAAAATACACGAAATTTCCAATAGGAGAAAAGTTGAATCAAGAGTTGTTTATTCAATTTCATGAACCTAGTGAAAAATGACAAAAGTTCCTGGCTACCATTAACCATCAAATGATTTGCAGTTCAGGTTTTCAGCAAAATGTTTCAAAACTACTCACCTAGTCTCCAACTTGCCACTACCCCTGATTTCTCAGAGAATTTTGCTCCTGACTCAATGTTTTCTTCAGTCCCCCAAATCTGGCTTTTATTTGCCAAGTCACTTAAAATATTCACAGTATCCATTATTTCTAGGAGCTTGAGTTGACATTAGAGCACATGTTTCTGACTAGAAATTTTTAAGATTGACATAAGACTCTAGGTTTTTTGGTTGCTTTTCAGTTTTGCTATTCCCTATGAGCCATATTCTATATAATAAGGACTTTCACTCACAAATGGCATAAAATGTTGTTTCCATAGCTTGTAAACAGGAAAATATCCTATTAAAACTTGTACTATAGGTAAAATTAGTCTTAATTAAAAACTCAGAGTACATCTGGTATATTGCTCATTTTGCTTTCGGCACAACACATGTGTAGATTTACCAATAAATCACTTAACTGGAAAATTTTAAATATCATGTTGTGGGTGGTATCTTTGCTTTTTATAGCCTGCTATGAATATAGTTTAAAGTTCTTTCCCTTAAATGACACCGGTTCTTCTAAAATTGGCTGTTGACTGCCCTACTACCTGGGACTGAGAGAGAAGGAATCTAGAAACAGAAACATTACAAAATACTGAACTGAAAAAGATAAATTAGGCCAAAGACTAGTTTACTTAACCATGTAATCTTTCTTCTTTTCTTCTCAATTCTGTATTTAGATTCAAGGTAAACTTTCTGCTTCTGCAATATTTGGAACACAAGGACATAAATAGTTATGGCTTTATAGTTGAGGGATAAATACATGTCTATTTCCATACTCTGCTCAAGAGAAATATTTCAGGTCCAGTTGTGACATTGTTAGAACTCAACAATGCTAAAAGCCACCATCACAGCCCCCAAAATTGGGAAAAGAAGGAAAAGACACCTCCTTTTGTTGTTGTTGCTCTTTTAAACCCTATAGTCAATGGGAGATGACAAAACTGTTACCTGGTTATTATTTACCACTGTAGTAGAATTTTAGTATGAAACTAATCAGTGTTCAACTAGGAGTCCACCATGCCTGGCCTTGACTGGAAGAACTGTGGGTGAAGCCTAATAGTAAGGAATCTATACTAAAGAGAAAAGAGGGAGCTGGCAAGGTAAGTCCAAGGATAACGGGACAAGAAAGAGAAGGGCAGGGCACCTGGGTGGCTCAGTCGTTAAGCATCTGCCTTCAGCTCAGGTCACGATCCCAGGGTCCTGGGATCCAGCCCCGCATCAGGAAGCCTGCTTCTCCCTCTCCCGCTCCCCCTGCTTGTGTTCCCTCTCTCGCTGTGTCTCTGTCAAATAAATAAAATCTTTAAAAAAAAAAAAAAGTAGAAAGAGAAGGGCAACTTCTTGGGCACTGCTCCTATATACCATAGCCTGTCTTCCACTGCAGGATTTGGTCAGAGCAAAAACAATACTAAGGCAAATTTTTTTCCAATTATCCATGAGAGGTTGAGAGTATAACGTTACATGCAATAAAAAAAAAAAGAATTATAAAGAAGGGTTTTAACCACTGATTTTTTTACTACTAAGTCAATTGAGTTTTGACTTACTCAGGTTTCCGAGAATACCAAGGGCCTTCCAGCCCATTGGCAAAACAGTGAGTGTTACAATGGGACGTGGCACCAACGGTTTTAGCAGCAGCCATGAGAGAAGCAGGCACAGCATGAACCTTGGTATCCCCGACACCGGGCTTAGCACCTCAGCACAGACAATGGCAGGCACAGTGGCAGCAGCCTCTGCCCCATGGGGCACCACTGAGAGCACCTTTGGTGGGCATGACCAGCGGTGTACATCGGCAGCAGACGAACACGGGGCAGCAGAGCAGAGGTGCAGTAAATGGTGGCCCTGGTATCCAGGAATGAGAGGACTGCATTCATGAGCACACAGGATAAACCCTCGAAGACAAAGAGGGTATTGGAGGGCATCACAATGATTAAGGATGCTACTGAAATTTAATGGATAACATTTAATGAAATTTGATGAAATGGATTAAAGGTCGTAATTTAATAAATGTGAGATGTCTGCTTTGTGTAGGATAAAGAATATGTTTATTTGGAAGGCATTGGTTAGGCCTAAAGTCCAGCACCTGTTTGAGTAACTAAGCACCCATTCTCATTGTTATTGCCAGTGCACATACAACAGTGTTATCATGTTGACCATCACTCTGTGTACAACAACAAATTCTCCCTCATCCCGCATCACTTTTGAATGTCTCTCTGGACATTGATGTGGGTAAAACACCTGATGGTGATTATTTGAACCTAGAGCTTGACTCCATTTTATATATAAACTCTAAGCATTTTGCCCAGTTTTAATATACACTGAATTTTGCAGGAGTGCAATTCTGTGGTTAAGCAAGAGAAGACTTGTTTTGTTTGTGACTTTCTCAAGTTATTTGCCGTTTTGGAAAGGCAATAGCGATGTGACCCTTGGGATCTTAGTGTCCTTCTGATACAACTGCACCAATCTGAATTTGTATCTGTCACATTTATGGTGATTCAAAATATAAGTGGAGGATTTGACAATTTCATGACACTTTATGGTGTCATTGTGCCTCAAGTTTACATATTAGACTATAAATTATTATATTATAAAGCCTTTCCTTTTATTTGTCATTTATACAAAAGTTTGGCCCTTATACTGGCTTGTTGAAACTGTGTGTACAGGTAAGTTAGAGATATTTACCTTCCAGACCAACCAGAGGTCAACAAATATATTTGCTATTAAAAAAGAATGGGGGTCTGATAGGAACAAAAAGATGACGCAAAAGTAATTGGCAGCCGGGTTTTGAGATTGAAGGGGCCTGAAGATAGTGAGTATAAGTGGAGGCAAAGACATATTTTTGTGACTATTTTAAGATCCTAGTTTTATTCCCACATTTTCTGAAAAACCCACATCTTACCAAACTAGAAAAACGTAGCAGTTAGTAATCATCAACTAATATTTATGAAAATACTTATTAAAGCAACAATCATAATGCTTAACATTTGTGGGTTGCTCATTCTGTGCAAGGCATTGTTCTTGGTACTTTAAATGTATTAACTCATCCTATCCTCTTAACCAGTCCTAGGAGACAGAGCCATTATTGTCCCTACATGGCAGACAGAAAACTGAAGCACAAAGGTAAGAAACTTGCCCAAGGACACTGGACTATTAAGTGCCCAGGATGGGATTCACACATACGCAGTCTGGCTCAGTCTGCACCTAGTCACTATTCTACAGCAGATGTGCAATCAGGTCAAAGCAATTACTTTTTCTGAAAACTACATTCAAGAACCATTAATTCCACAGAAATCATATATTTCCCACAAAACATAATTTCGTTCTACTTACATTTATTAATCCAACCCCCAGATTGGTGTTTGGCTGCACAATCAAGGGAATTCTAAAAACCCTCCCATGAAGATCGGAAAAGCAGCTTCAAAAAGCCAGGACAACTAATTCTTGGCCCTTCTAAGTGGCTCAAGATGGTTCCTAGAATCCCAAAGGCCTAGACCTGAGCCTGGTGGCTATGCCCACACTTAAATCACCCCTAACCCCAGGCATAGGGCTGCAGTATGAGGTTCATGGTGGTAAATTTTTACTCTGCCTTGAAAGGTTGTAGATGGTTTGGGGAGCTGAGCCTAGAGTGGGCACATCAGAAAAGAGGTAACAGAAGAAACGTCAAGAAGACTCTCAAGAGGGAATGACAGTAAGTGCCGAGGACCCAAGTTTCTCACTACCCAGGGCTGGCAATTTCCATCTGCTATTGAGTTCCCTATTTACAGACTAAAACAAAAAAACAAACAATATTTTGCCTGTGCAAATTCACATAACATCTGGTTATATGTAAATATTATGATAAATAAGAAATTAAAAGGGTTATTTTGGTTGATGAAAGAATAATCATTATCATCATAAAATGGGTAAACAAGTTCAATTTCTCATTAGGCCCAGGTATTAGCTTTCTTAAATAGCTCCTTTCTTATTTTCTCATATTATAAAACAAGCTTAAAATACAGTATAGTGGCTCAAGTTTATTAAAAGGGGTATAATATAGTACTTTGGATATAGATCTGCTTCTTTCTAGTTATGTTTCCCAGAGGTTCTTGGAGCTTCCATTTCTGTATCTAAAGGAGTTACGACAGTATCTGCCCCATGGATGGTTATAGAGACATAAGAAAATGTAAAGTGCTTGACAGTGTCTGACATGTAATAAAAATTTAATGTTACCTCCTGTTCTTATTTTAGGGTAATTTATATATAAAATAATTCTGTGCCGTAAACCAAGAAGCCCTACTATAATTATCTACAAAACAAACCAAAACTTAGTACTTATTTTCTGATGACTTTCTATATTCAATCTCTCACTCTAGGTAATTCTTGCCTACTTCTTTCCATCTCAGAATGTGTCCAAAAAGAACAATATATGTTATTGTGACACTTTTATGTCAAAGTGGAAAGTTGAAAGCCTCATTTCATTTTCCTTTCCAAGTCAATTCATGGACATCCTGAGTAATATAGAAATAATGCCTTACATATTACTTTTATAGATTTACAATATGTATTCTTTTATAAGGCATTTTCATGACAAATCTATGAGAATAGAATGGTCAGTATAATTGTTCCTATTTCACACACCTAGAAAAGAGGCACAAATGGACTAAGTACTTCTCCCAGAGTCACAAACTATAGTTAGCAGTTGGGTGGAACTGGAATTCGGGTCTTCTCACACTTGGACCATAGGATTCCTGACTTCTGCCTTCACTCGGTAGAAGGCTAGAATTCTTACCAGTATATGCTTTCTTACAAATGCTCAGAAATGGGTGAGGCAAAATGGGCCTTCAAAAGGTCCTCTCAGTGGATGTGAACGAATCACCTACTTTTGTCCTCTTTGGGGTAAGTTGACCCTTTGATACGCTACATATTTTCTCGTGAAATGACTAACACTGGGGTTGTACTGTTGCTATGACTCTATGAGGTCGTTAGTTAAAATGACTCAGAAGTAAAGAAAGTTACATTATTTTACCAATAGATGGTGCTAAGAGAAATTTAAAGAAAATGGTCTCAAAAGTTCCTGGTGTAATGAATCAGAGGATTTGAATGGGGTTTACTATATAATAGAGTCTATGCTTCTTTCCCAGACAGAAGCACACACACCCAACCCATCATCAAAGAGTAAAACAGCTTACAAAACTACCCCATTCACTCACTTAATTATAGTTCTGCCAAGATATGTATCCTTTCCAATCACAACTTCAACTCCAAATGAAGTTATCTAAGATTCTACTTAGGAAAATAAACGTATTTGACTTCGTATGTAGCTTGCTGCAACTCTCATTTTAGGTCTTTATCAATATATTTTTCAACAGGATGTGTCAGATTGGAAGACATTAAATGCTTGTTAAAATGTATTGGTCCTAATAAATTGTATTATTAATTATTATGGTTACAATGAGAAATTCAAGAGACTGGTCAAAACAAGAAGCATCTTCCCATGAATAATGTGTTCTATAACATAGGCTTTATGAAGCTGTGTGCATTAAAGTTAATGCATCACTTTACTGGCTTTTATTTCTGAATGTTGATGATATCTTGCAAATCAAAAGTCAGCTCATGGTTCTAGACTTCCATGAAAATGAATGAACAAAGATACGAGCAGAGCAAACTTACTAACAATGCTTTTCTTTCATAACACTTGCAATTTTGTTGTTCAATATCTATTTCTACCACCAAAAGGAGACTGGAAGAGAGATTATTTTGAAGTTCCACACATTATATTCTCCAACACCAAACACATACACACAAACACACACACTCTTTCTTGATAGATTTAATTAATATAAAAATCAAATGTATATGTTAACATATTTATATTTATATTCACTTACCTAGATAGATTTAAAAATGTATAGATAAATGAATCAAAATTATAGTATAGTTCTCCTTTGCTTATTGAGTTTACTCACAAATCAAGTATGTAACTGTCAGAATGAATTTTCACCACTTTAGCAGCTAAATCCTTGAACCTGATTTTTTTCTGCAACCTTCTTAATCCAGCTCCTGTAATCCCCAAATAGCGCAGCCCCTGATTGCTTAAAAATAAAGAGTTTGGCTACTTCTGTAAGAACTTTTTTATCTATTTTGAAGCAAGTTACATTTTTCAGGCATCTTATTAAGACTTCAGATTCACTGCTAATATTTTTGCTACAAATACAGTGGCTCAGGAAGAACTGAGGTGGGGAAAATATCAAAATCACTGCTTGGGTGATGTAATTGTTGAAAATGACAACAAACATAGTATAGTTTATTTTAGCAGACTACATACTAAGTCATGGAATGTGTGTATACATAACAAGATATAAAACTACTGATTAATAAATGCAGGTTGGGATGACAGAACAACCAAATCCATGACGTATAAATATAGTTTACTGAGTTTTCATTATGTAATGCAAAAAACCCCCAGTTTTATTGTTTGAAGTTCTTCAAAGCTTAATGAGTTTTTTGGCATTGTTTAGATGCAGTGCTAGTGGCCTATTTTATCATCAAAATAAGTAAATAGAGGCCTGCCATACAGATTTAGACAACAAAAGGGATTATCACTCTTACCACCTCTTCCTTTATGATCCATTGAAAATCCGAATTAATAATCAGAATTGTACATATTATAAGTGTGCTATGCAATGTTGTCTCTGGTATGTAACAGTATTTGGCAGAAGATAACAAACTCCAAGTGAAATAGAGACACCTACATGGTGGCATGAAGTACGGAGGTCGCAAACCAGTAAAGATTTACCAAACTTGCCCTACCAAAGAGTAGAGGGATCCCTCAGCTAGCTGGTCTTTAGCAAAACTTCAGAGAAGTCAACGAGCTGCCAAATGTTTACTGAAAAGTGGATATGCTGTCCCTTTCAAACTGGCCTAATGCCAAATGTGCAAAGTGTAAAGCCATGAGTGACAAAGAGCAAAGGACAATTTAGGGTCAGTGATCTCGGTCCAGCTCCTCCCAAAGAGAAGATGACAAAGTGAGTCTCCTAAGGCTCACCCTCATCCACATATCCCAGTGCCACTGGCCACCACTGCCCTTCCCCTACATCTTGCCAGTGGCCAGGCATGAAGCACTATTAGGCACACTGACAAGCTTGTTTCTTACTTTTTAAGAAATGCCAAGTGGAAGGAAGAATTCTGTAGGTGCCAACTAACAAACTATATACTAAACAGCAGATATTTTTTCCCCATGTTCAAGGAAATGGAGCAAGGCTATGCTATCAGTTTCTAAAAACCTCCACTTGATTTTGGCTGCAATTAGTTAACTTAGAGATTTATGTCTCACAGGCAGAGTGGTAAATTTTATGGTTAGGTCAGACTGTGTAGGTGATTGTCCATTTGCATGATTCGGGAGTTTCCATGAGATTCTGACTGGTCTACAATGGTGTCTAAAATTCTTACCAATAGAATTATTCATTTGGGTTGAAGTATCTCCTGTGGGGGAAAAAAGTACATTTGAGACAGGAGAGCATAGCAGCACTAATTAATTTATTAAATCAGTTGGCTCTGGAGAGCAGAGAGAAGGTCTGAGAACATGTGAGAACTGGGCTTTGAGGCAGGAAGTTAGAACTAAGCAGGGTGCAGAAAGACAAAGCCACATAGAGGCCAGCAGAAGGGCACTTGGGTACCCAATGGATAGGATCTGGCTCTGGGTGCTGAAGAGAAGAAAGATAACTATTTTCTCACTTCAAAATGATTTGCATGGGGGACAGGGATGTGGGTTTTTTCTACCTAAAGAATTCAGTGGGCTTTATCATAACCAATCAAGTTGTTTTTGTCTGTCCAATATCTCTTTCTTCCCTTGGGGATCTGTTCTCCTCTCTGCATATGGATCTGGTGAACAGCCAATCACAGCTCCCTGCCTCCTCCACCCATCTCTGGCTGTTACGAGTTGAATTGTGTCCCCTCGAAATTCATATGTTGAAGTGCTAAGCCCCAGTACCTCGGAATGTGACTGTATTTGGAAAAAAAGGTCTTTAAAAGAGCTGATCAAGTTCAAATGAGGTCATTAGGGTAAAGGCAGGAAGAGGAGAGGACAGTTAAGTGTGCTGTTGAAAGGACAGCGGAAGGAGGAGCTTGGCTTGAGCAGAGTTAGGTTGAGGGAATAATGGGAGACCTGGCAGGAGTGTAGACTGCCTCAGCCCTTGGGGGCCTTGAATACCACGCTGAGGAGCTGGGCAGAGTGAGGTTGTTAAGAAAGCAGGATCCAGACTCATAGTGCCTATGTGCATATACCACTTGTTAGATGTGTGATCCTGGGAAATGTACCTAATTTCTCTACACTTGAGTAAAAGAGAAATAATAGTATCTGCTTTATGGAGAAATTGTGAGTACTGAATGAATTAATGTATGTATGTTAATGGGACGCCTGGGTGGCTCAGTTGGTTAAGCGTCTGCCTTCGGCTCATGATCCCAGGGTCCTGGGACTGAGTCCCACATCGGGCTCCCTGCTCAGCGGGGATTCTGCTTCTCCCTCTCCCGCTGCCTGCCGCTCCCCCCTGCTTGTGCTCTCTCTCTGACAAATAAATAAATAAAATCTTTAAAAAACATATATGTATATTTATATGTAAGAATATATTTTTAAGACAAAACATTGTTAATATACATTTTATATGTGGATATTGTATACATAGGCAAACATAAAATAATATAAAGTAGATTATGTATAGCATGTACAGGGATTACTCTTCTTGCTTTTATTTTTTTTTTTTTTTTTTTTTTTTAAAGATTTTATTTATTTATTTGAGACAGAGAGAATGAGAGAGAGAGAGAGCACATGAGAGGGGGGAGGGTCAGAGGGAGAAGCAGGCTCCCTGCCGAGCAGGGAGCCCGATGCGGGACTCGATCCCGGGACTCCAGGATCATGACCTGAGCCGAAGGCAGTCGCTTAACCAACTGAGCCACCCAGGCGCCCTCTTCTTGCTTTTATTTTTAACTCAACGATATAGACATTTTTCTGTGCCAATAAATGTAGATTTCCATCATTTTAAATATCTTTGTAGTTTTCCACTGATAAATATGCCATAATTTGTTCACACTTGAAGTGTCTATTACTCTAGTATGTAAAAATTGTATATTAATAGGGAAGGTATGAAAAACTATATAACTGCACTCCATTTACATTTTTCTTTCTTTTTGTTTGTCTGTATTTTCTAATCTTTTCATAATGAATGTATCTTACTAATGTTATAAAGGCATAATGAAAGGAAAAGGTAAAAGGTATTTAAAAAATGCATGTCTGATTATTCTAAAAATTTTATTTCTGTTTTCATTAACTTCCCTCTCATAAGTGGCCAAAAACCTGAACAGGATACAGGAAGGAAAGAGAAGAACATTTCTAACTTTCTACTTGGACAAATAGAATCATGACCATATTTTCTGCACCCACTGACTGCTATTAACTCTCTCTATTCTAAAGTTCCTTATCTAAAGCCATGATTCCCAGACTGAACTCTTGCTGGGGTCAGGTAGGTGTCAGGAAGTTGCTTCTAGGGGCCACCAAGAGGATGAAAAAACAAGAGCAAAGGAAAGGATGAAGAGAGTAGGATCCTACCCATTATCGATCAAAGCAGTTCCATTTCTTTGTTAAATAGGGTTTCTGGGATTAATCCACGTAACATTCACTACAATCTAGATAAATGCTCTTTCTTTCTGATTTAGGTTTTCTGGCCATATCTCAGACACCCTGGCTTTCACAGGATCCACCGAGAAAAAGTTCTGAAGCACAATAGTCAGCAAGAAGTATTGGATTTCCTCTGCTCTGAATGTAGAACCATTAAGATGAAGAAAACTACCCGGAGAGTTAATCTGTAAGAAGTACTAAAACAGTACTGGGTAGGAAAGAGAGAGAGTATCTTCACTACTATCTTCCTACTCCATCCTTCTGGCAGTCAGCACTTAGCTTCTCCTCTAAAGAAATGGTGAACAAATATTTAAAGACCTTTGAGTTGAAGTGGTACAAAAATACGAGCCTATCTAAGGGAAGTATATGTCCATGTCTGGGCTGCATGAATGATCAATCAACTGTGCAAGAAAACGTTAACCTTGTTCTTTTAGAAAGCACTAAGGTCATGAGTCTTTTGGCTGCAATGGTAATCACCTAGAAGTTGAAACTACCTTATGTAAATTATTGGTATCTTTCTGCCTTGCGTATATGTAATAGTATATCAGTTCTCTAGTACTTTCATAAGTGCAAATACCTTCTTACTTAAAATGGGTAATTCTATCTTAGAGGAATGTGACAGTATTTTCAAATTTGCCTGCCCCTGTTCTTTGCCTCAAAGTATCAACTCAACATTCAGCTTGCAATAGGTAAATGGATGAATCCATCCAAGCTTTGCCAAGACCCTCTGATGCTGGGTAGGGCTCTCCTTCCACAACCCTGACCCTTCCATTAACATCCTCTCCGGTCTTTCATTTAAAAATACTAGATTGGCTGTTATGTACCAGGAGCTATGACCATGCACTGAACTTGAGAAGTGAAAAATAAGGTCCTGCCCTCAGGGAGACTCAGTCCTTGTGGGAGGACAAACACATACAAATACATCTAAGATACCATGTGACTTGGCTATAATGGAGGTTGTTACAGGTACAATAGGAACACAGAGGAAAGAAAGTGTCAATTTCCAAAAATTGACTTCACTTGGAAAGTACTCTTGAGTAACAAAATACACAAAAATGTTCCTAGTCATTATTTCTGGGTTGGTGAATTCAGGATATTTATTTTCTTCTTTATACTTTCTTCATTTTAAAAACAATATGCTCAATTTGGAAGGAATGTGTCCTTGTCTCACCACTTGACTTTTCTGGGACCTACAGCTGAATGACAGATTAAGCTCCATGACTGGTATCTAACTTGTTTAGCCCAAATGATGGCTGGCTAAAACTGCAGCAGGCATTCTTTTACAAACCCCATCACACCCTCAGCACATTCTGCTTATACCCTGACCAAGGACGGAGAGGGTCTTCTCTACCTACAGAGAATTGAACAGAGCATTAAGAACTACAACTTACTTCCATCAGCCTTAGGAGGCATGGAAGTTCCTCCTATATCTATAATGCAAGTGCTAGGCATAGTTCTTCATTTTTTTTGTTTGTGTTCTCATACATATTTTAGAGAGAAATTAGGATAGGCTGCTTCAAGGGGCCACAGGCCAGCTGTGGTGGTGGTGGTGGTTGAGCTGACAACTGCAAAGTAGTATGATTTTTCTTTCCATTTTAGCAAGTGAGGTAGACATCCTCAGGATAAAACCAACCAACCAAACAAACAAACAAAAAACAGCAAACTCATATTTTCCTCCAGTGTCTGTTGTGTAGAAGCAGCGAAGTCAGGTTGTAGGAATTTCTATAATTGGTGGCTTAAGGGCTGGTGCAGAAGAAAAATACAAATGTTGCCAAGTGCTTGTAGGGAAATATTTCAAGTGGCAGACTAAGTGGTCCAGGCTTGGTAAGAAAGGAATTATGACCAAAAATGGCTGACAGAGAAAGTAGCAGAATTAAGAGCACTAAATGTGTCATTTGAGGTTCCAGCTTCTGGCATTGAAGAAGTGAAAATGCCACAAAGACTGATTATAAAGTGATGAATTAGTAAGCTTTCAAAGATGGGGTAGTGCTGTGTGGCACAAGGTACCAAGCAAGGCTACCAAAGTTGGACACTGAAGTTGATGAGAAATGAAGGTCATGGATTTGATGACATCAAAGAGCTGTGAGGTTAGGAGGATGAAAGGTCATCAGTATGGGCATCAAAACTGACAGGATTGATGGCAGATTTTAAGTGGAGAGGAAGAAGTGAACCTGAGTGACAATTTCCTTATGGAATATTATGAATGATCTGGATGTTGGTAGATGACAGTGAGAAGGAGTAGCAAAGAGACGCTGATGATCCCTCCCAACTGCAGAGATTAAGGTTTTAACAGAAAACCCAGCGTCATTATTCTCAGGGGTTAGTAAAGTTACTGTTTTGTAGGGAAAATGAAAGCTGGAGTTACCAAGGGTTTAGGAAAGGGTTTAGGAAAATTCTGAGGGGAAGGAATATAGAGAAGTATAGGGATAAGGAGGTGGGAGAAGAAGGACCACTGGGTGGGATCTGAATCTCAGTGGTAACTGAATTTTACAGGGATGAGAAACATGAGGGAATTTTCCCTAAGTTTCTCATATTGCAACATTGCTGAGGTACATCTGGGTGATGCCATGTGGTATACTGCCTTGTACGTTCCCACGTCTTCACCTCCTCTTCTCTTCTTGGAGACCAAATGGCTTATGTTAAAGAGTCTATAAATTTGATGTCAGGCCAAATCTGAAAATGTGTAGGTTATCTGACCTCTCAAGCTTCTGAATTTGCTATGAATTTATTTAAGTCACATCCCAGGTCCCTGACAACATTTGGGTGTGTGACTTCTGGTCTAAAATCTAACTTTGGATCAAGTCAGAGCATCAGAGAGCTGGACCTCACTGTTTCGTCCCTAGGCAGACTGCTATGAGGAGGTCTAATAAACTTGCTTTATTTATGAAAGGGATGGGGGAAAGATAACTCTGGCTGGAGTCTCAGTAATGGAGTGGATTTTTCCGGACAAGAAAGGAAGGGGGAAGAGTATGAGAGAATGTTGGCTTGAACTAAACTGGTCATGGTAGAGATAAAATAGATGGATCCAAGTAGCTTTGGAAGTGGACGGCTTGCTGATGAACTGAATGAGAATTTTAATGTACTTCCAGAAATTCTACCAATTAGAAATTCATTGGGTTTGAAAGCTTCTTTTATAAAAATGCAAATACATCTAAGAGGCTTATGACTGGCGTGAGGGTGTAATTTAGTCTGAATTAGTTCCATCAGCTTATTTTCTGCTATCACCTAGCTGAAGTCAGTCATACTAAAGAGATGAGTTTTATTTGGGGAAAGAATGTTTTGCATAAAGGATATAATCATGGGTGGGACAGGAGGTGGAAGTCTTTGGAAAGACAGAAACATGAAGGAACACACAGGAGACACAGAGAGGGGATGTCAGCATTTGAGAGGACAAAGAACAAGCAAGCTGGCCTTCTCTGAAAGTTTGCCTGATTGCCTTGTAGAGACAAGTCCCCAGTCCTTAACAATGGCTTGTAGACTTGTTTGAAGGAGAATATAGCAGAGGGGAGGAAAAAAAAAAAAGAAAGCAACAAAAATCCTGAAATGGTATTAGGCATTGGCAATTTTCCATATTGCTTTGTTTAAATCCAAGCTAAGCTACCCAATTCCCTGACAATATTTCGCTGACATCATATGACAAATAGGAATTTTTAGACCTGAAATATTAAAAACAATCATCAGTGCCATGTGAGATAAATAACTCTTATTGATCAATGCTTAAAAATAATTTCAATTATGTTATTTTAAAGATATGTTTTATACTTGATAGGAAACATCTATAATTTTTTAAAGTCCAGTCTTCTTTAGATACAACAAAAGATTATTTTTTTATTGTTTTCCTTTTTCTTCATATACCCACATTTTATTATAAAAATGAGGATACAGATCCTAAAGTGTTCAAAATGCTTCCTATGCATCAAGTCTGGGTACATTTCAAGCTTCACGTGAAAGCCAATGCTGAGAGCTAAGATAAAACTACTGGAAAGAATGAGTAATGCCCCCAAATTTGGCACACTTCTAACCAGGGCTTGTTGGATGATGATACTGCATAAAAAAGAACAAAAACAACAACTCACAACCCAAGTAAAACCATTCTCTGATGTCTTGTTTTATATTTATATCTCAAATATGGGAAAGAAATCTTTTTTACCTAAAAAACAAAGTTGCTAAAAAGCAACAAAAACCATTAGCCAGAATTTGGGCCAACTAAAGTTATGAAACTGTTTTTTTTTTTTTTTTTTTTTCCAAAAGGCAAAGCATTAAATGGCAAGGTAAAAATAAATCTCTGTGTTAGCCAGTAAAAATTCCATGGATTTGTGCCTTTCAAAGTGAGTCACAAGTCTAATGGCAGGTACACTCAGCTTGGCGATGGAACGGAACAGACTGTGTTAATCTCACATGCTGTCTTCAAACACTCCTCTACCTCTGGCCCAAACTCTGTCCTGCTACACACGCACGGTCCCAACCACGTTTACCAGATGATCCACCCTCCACTCTTAGCATTGCTGTCTCCACCCACTGCTTAAGATAAAGCCTGGGACAGCATGTCCGCATGAAAAAAATGCACAGTGGAATCATGGAATCTCAACATTATTAATCCTTGCCAAACTTTGCATGTTTATAGACAAGGAAACTGAAGCACCAGTAGGCTTTAAATCTTGCTCAGAATTATACATTGATTAAGCTTCAGAGCTAGAACTGGTCAGGTATTCTTCTCTGAAACTATTGGGAGACACTTCTCCAGGCAATTTTCACATTTCTGTACGTTTTGCAAACAGAGCCACTGACAATCTTTGTTCTGAACTATCTTTTCAAAGATATTTATATAGCAGATAGCCTTGAAAAATAGAGATTGTGTCTTGCTCTGGAGCAAAGAGAAGGTTTTGTCCAGTATAACAAAACTAATGTCTCTCTCCGGAGCAAAGGGCAGGCATGCTCACTGCCCATTATAAAACATTCTAACTCCCTAAGCTCAGAGCTCGTCTACTGAAACGCAAACCACTAAGTATACAAGTGTCACCTAGCCCACTTCTCATCACCCTGTGGGAACTGGGATTCAGTAAACCAGCGCAAATGCTGGTAGTCTGCCTACCACTATTGCTGTAAATAATAGAGCTGTTTGTCTCTGACCCAAGAGTCTCATGTCTTCTGCCTGTGCCCTGGGAAACGGTGGCAGGCAGACTTGTGAGCTTGGAAATAGGGTGAAATCTCAAACCCCTCACAGTTTTTGCCAGAAACATATTCACAGTTTTTGCCAGAACATAAAACCATAGTGATAATCAATCATATAAAGAGAAAAAATATTAAATTTTGTGAGTCCTGTTGCTTGATGTTTTGAATCTAGGATGACATTGTTGGAGCGCTATGTGTTAGGTATAATATATATATATATATATATATATATATATATATATATATTTAATTTTTGTTAAGATTTTATTTATTTATTTGACAGAGAAAGATACAGCAAAGGAGGGAACACAAGCAGGGGGAGTGGGAGAGGGAGAAGCAGGCTTCCCAAAGAGCAAGGAGCCCTATTCGGGGCTCGATCTGTGGACCCTGGAATCATGACCTGAGCTGAAGGCAGACGCTTAATGACTGAGCCACCCAGGCACCCCAGGTATAATATATAATATGCTTTATTTTTCAAATCCAATTACACACACACACACACACACACACACACACACACACATATATATATAGGATCTACTATGTTTTTAAAATTTAACTTATGAAATGGGTTTCATTAGCCTCACTTTATAGATTAAAAAAGCAAACAGAAAAACTAACCACTTCTGAATCACAGAGCTAATAGGTGGCAGAGCTAAAAGCCCTGGTTTCAAAAATTTGTGTCTTGTCTACCTCCAAATGAAACACAGCCTAAAATGGCACAGTCCATTTTGCTTTAAATAAAATGGCTCAATTATAAAGTAGTTTGCTTATCTTACCTCTTTAATAATAGTATATATTTAGGTACTAACATGTTGCTATCTAATCTGTAGTCAATATTAAATATTCAATATTCATAACAAATAGAATGTTTTTAATCTTGTGAATACTGAGTTTATACCACATAGTATATATTCGTAGCAACAGTCTACAACAAAATCTATTGTATACAAAGCTTAAATCAGAAAATAATCCTGTGGCCTTATATGCTGTCCTCTAAAGCTACACATCTAAGAAAATTATCTTTAGCTAGAGACAAATAACATGATAATTATTTTAATAACTTTAAATTTAAATAAAATTATTTATTTAAAAGGCAATATATTCTGTGAAATTATCCTGTTAGCCACAGAGCTAAATAGAAAATTGAAACACTAGACAGAGTGGAGAAAGGACTACATTATGTCTAGAACCTATAGATGTTCTTGAGGAAAAAATAATATTTAAAACAAAAGAAGACAATTAAAAGCTTCTTAATGGCAGATAAGCAAAACATAAAATATGAGCTTATGTAAGAGTTGTTCGGGGAATTTTTTTAAAGTGGTAACCCATTTCTGGATATAAATGAGCTTTTATTCCTATGATTCTACATGTTCTGCTAACTCCAAAGCTAAGGAAACTTAATGTTTTGAATCAATCATTTTGAAATGTAAGTAGCAACAAAGAAAAACATACTTTAAAAATATGCAGGCTCTGTTCAAAATGTAAACAAATTCTTTTCTTCAAATTGCCTAAAGGATCCCTAGATACTTACTTATAATATATTAATGGAAATAATTATTTTACTTGCATCTCACAAAAACATTTTTTTTTTAAATAAAATAAAAAACTACCCAGCTGGAAGTTTACAGAAACAAAATGAAACGAAACTTAGAGATTATGGAGTCAGTTACAATTGCCATAGAAAAATAATAACTATAAAACCAAGTTTAGACAGCTATTTTTTAATTTTAGATGAATACCTTATATTGAAAGTTGAGTTGTTGATTCATTTTTACTTTATTTTAATCCTTGAGAAATGACAGTAGAAGACTGTAGTCTTTACGATGGGGCGTACCAATGTAGTATATGTTTTGTGTGAAGCAGAAACTCCACAGAAAACCCTATGGGACATGAGGTTTCTGATCCCACTAGGACACAAGCTAAATTTTTAAAAATAGAATTGAAGCTCTGCAGATCTAAATTGTAATTATATACTGAAATACTTTCTAGGGCCATAAGCTGTTTAACATTAAATGGATTTTAAACAAGAAATTTGAGGAACCCTTTCACTCATGGGTTTTAAAGTAAGCTATAATTTGATCTCTGAAGACTCATAGACCATCTGATTTTTTTTTTTTTCACTTTGGGAATCGATTAGAAAATGAGATGGTAATTTTTGCCCCAAATTTCTAATGTTGTCAAGACATGGAATTTACTCATTTGGTATCCTGTCTGAAACACACAGACAAATTGAGGGAATTTCAAAAAGCAGAAACACAAATTTGTTAAAATCAGAATTACTTAATCATGAAGAAATACATTTTTTTAAAACCTTGTTTTATATAATTAAGAAGTATTTTAATAATTATAATAATTGCTTTTAAAATAAAACAGCAATAATTTTCAAGACAAATACAAAAGAAGAAAGGAACATTCACCCAGAAAGTTAGAAGGCAAAACTGAAAGAAAGAATACCAATGCTATGCTTGTATTCCTTTTTATCAGGGTCTCCCTATGGGCAAAACCTTGTGGATTCTGGGAGATTTGTGATAGTGGAATGATAGACCAAGGAACTAAATATAAGGATCTGAGATCTCAGATCTCATTATTTGGTATCTGCTGAAGCAGCCTACATATCTCACATGTTTATGCATAAGGAAGCAAACTAAAGATTACCTGGAAATCTTCTAATTATTTGACATAATCCTTCTTTTCTGCAAAGCTGATGCTGTATATCTGGTAATATGTTTACCTGAAAGGAATGAAAAGATTCTAGTGAGTTACGTATTCATGAATGTTAAAGCAAAGGAAATGCAAAAACCCACAGGGTAAAGTGGTGAACTATTGTCTATCCTGGCTACACCCTACCTTCAAATCTCTGCAAGTCAACATTCAAATCCAGAACAGTAAAGTGGTTTATTTGATAATATAAAACAAAAATTTGCCCTTAGAAAATTTTAAAATATTTGGGAATACTTCTGAAAACCTTGATATATTTCAAAGCCATGATATGTGCTAAAACTAAAAGGAAATACTTATGTCCTTATGGCAAATAGGGTAATACAAATAACTTGAAAGTTGACAATTATGCTTTGGCAGAAAATAGCACTAAACGGGGGCGGGGGGGGGGGGGGGAAAAGATGGCAGAGGAGTAGGGGACCCTATTCCAACTGGTCCCCTGAATTGAGCTGGATATCTACTAGACCACTCTAAACACCCACAAAATCAGCCTGAGATGTAAGAAGATATATCTGGATCTCTACAAACAGAATATCACAGGCAGTTGGTTTTGAGGTATGAAGTGGGGGGCCGTGATTCCGTGGGCAGATATTGGAAGATAAATGGAAGGGGGAGGGAGGCTTTGGGATCCTGCACCGCCAGTTCACAAAAGCTTCCCATGCTGGGGACGGGGCACAGACTCAGACTGGTAGCGGTGGAAAAGGACTTTAGGGCAGCCCCCGGGACTGAAACCTGGAGCTGCAGGGGCACGTGTGTGAACTGGAGGCGGCTGGCGGTTTTAAAGCACAAAGGTCAGAGACATGCCCTGACATGGAGGCGAGGACTGGGAGTGCTGCTGAGAGGCGCATAACCCAGGAGGCTGCAGTTTTTAGCAGCACAGACAGAAACGGAGATAGTGTGGCCTGGAGAGCTCATTGAAGAACAGACTGTGATCTCTCTGCTCTGAGGCAGAGGGTTGGAAACAGTCTCTTCTGCTCTGACTCTCGGAAGAGACACGGAAAGCCACCAGGGAAAGCCGCCAGAGAACAAAAGGCCCCCAAAACTGGTTTTCACTGAGCCCATCCCTCCCCCACAGGGGGCAAGGCAACTCTACCCAAACAGGGTTGCCTGAGTAACAGCGCTGCAGACCCCACCCCCAGAAGACAGGCTGGGAGAACAAGAGGCCGGCAACCCTAAAGTCCCTATAAAACAGGTGCATCTTGCTTGGGTTGTGGTCAATAATTTGGACTCTGTACATTCCCTCAACCACCCCTCAACAGAATGACTAGGAGGAGAAACCCCCAAAATAGTCAAGACTCAGAGACTGTGACTTCTGCCACAGATTTACAAATGGATACAGAGATAACCAAGATGTCGGAAATGGACTTCAGGGTAGCAGTTATGAAGACAATAGCTAGAATGGAGAAATTGATTAATGGCAACATAGAGTCTCTAAGGGCAGAAATGAGAGCTGAACTGGCAGAACTTAAAAATGCTATCAATAAGATCCAATCTAATCTAGATACTCTAACAGCTAGGGTAAACGAGGCAGAAGAATGAATTAGTGATCTAGAAGACCAATTGATAGAAAAGAAGGAAAAAGAGGAGGCCTGGGAGAAACACCTCAAAATCCATGAAAACAGAATTAGAGAAATAAGTGACGCCATGAAACTTTCCAATGTCAGAATTATTGGGATCCCTGAGGGGGTGGAGAGAGAGAGGACTAGAACATATATTTGAGCAAACTGTAGCTGAGAACTTCCCTAATCTGGGGAATGAGACAAACATTCATGTCCTAGAGGCAGACAGGACCCCTCCCAAGATCAAGGAAAACAGAACAATGCCCTGACATGTAATAGTAAAACTTGCAAATCTTAGAACCATCTTAAGGGCAGTTAGGGGAATGAGATTCCTTACGTACAGAGGGAGGAACATCAGAATAACATCAGACCTATCCACAGAGACCTGGCAAGCCAGAAAGGGCTGGCAAGACATATTCAGGGTACTAAATGAGAAGAACATGCAGCCAAGAATACTTTATCTGGCAAGGCTGTCATTTAGAATGGACGGAGAATTGCAGAGCTTCCAAGACCAGCAGAAACTGAAAGAATATGCGACCACTAAGCCGGCCCTGCAAGAAATATTAAGGGGGGTTGTATAAAAGGATAAAGACCCCAAGAGTGATATAGAACAGAAATTTACAGAGACAATCTATAGAAAAAAGGACTTCACAGGCAACACGATGACAATAAATTCATATCTTTCAATAATCACTCTCAACATGAATGGCCTAAATGCTCCCATAAAATGGCACAGGGTTGCAGATTGGATAAAAAGACAGGACCCATCCATCTGCTGTCTATAAGAGACTCATTTTGAACCTAAAGATACATCCAGACTGAAAGTGAAGGGATGGAGATCCATCTTCCATGCCAACAGACCTCAAAAGAAAGCTGGGGTAGCAATTCTTATAACAGACAAATTAGATTTTAAGCTAAAGACTGTAGTTAGAGACACAGAAGGACACTATATCATTGTTAAAGGGTCTATCCAATAAGAAGATCTAACAATTGTAAATATCTACACCCCCAACATGGGAGCAGCCAACTACATAAGCCAACTGTTAACCAAAATAAAGAGTCATATTGATAATAATAAGTTAACTGTAGGAGACCTCAATACTCCACTCTCAGCAATAGGCAGATCATCTAAGCAGAAAATCAACAAAGAAACAAGAGCTTTGAATGACACACTGGACCAGATGGACCTCATAGATATATACAGAACATTCCACCCTAAAACAACAGAATACTCATTCTTCTCAAGCGCACGTGGAACTTTCTCCAGAATAGAACACATACTGGGTGAAAAATCAGGTCTCAACCGATACCAAAAGATTGAGATTATTCCCTGCATATTCTCAGACCATAATGCTTTAAAACTGGAACTCAATCACAAGAAAAAATCTGGAAGAAATTCAAACACTTGGAAGCTAAAGACCACTCTGCTCAAGAATGTTTGGGTCAACTAGGAAATCAAAGAAGAACTTAAACAATTCATGGAAACCAATGAGAATGAAAACACATCGGTCCAAAACCTATGGGATACTGCAAAGGCGGTCCTAAGGGGGAAATACATAGCCATCCAAGCCTCACTCAATAAAATAGAAAAATCCCGAATTCACCAACTAACTTTACACCTTAAAGAACTGGAGAAAAGGCAACAAACGATGCCTAAGCCACGCATTAGAAGAGAAATAATTGAGATTAGAGCAGAGATCAATGAATTAGAAACCAGAAACACAGTAGATCAGATCAACAAAACTAGAAGCTGGTTCTTTGAAGGAATTATTAAGATCGATAAACCACTGGCCAGACTTATCCAAAAGAAAAGAGAAAGGACCCAAATTAATAAAATTATGAATGAGAAGGGTGAGATCACAATTAACACCAAGGAAATAGAAACAATTATTAGAAATTATTATCAACAACTATATGCCAATAAATTGAGCAACGTGGAAGAAATGGATGCCTTCCTGGAAACCTATAAACTACAAAGACTGAAACAGGAAGAAAGTGACAACCTGAATAGGCCAATAACCAGTAACAAGATTGCAGCGGTTATCAAAATCCTCCCAAAAAATAAGAGTCCAGGGCCTGATGGATTCCCTGGGGAATTACCAAACATTCAAAGAAGAAATAATACCTATTCTCCTGAAGCTGTTTCAAAAAACAGAAACAGAAGGAAAGCTTCCAGACTCATTCTATGAGGCCAGTATTACCTTAATCCCCAAACCAGGCAAAGACCCCATCAAAAAGGAGAATTTCAGACCGATATCCCTGATGAATATGGATTCCAAAATTCTCAACAAAATCCCAGCTAATAGTATTCAACAATTCATTAAAAGTATCATCCACCATGACCAAGTGGGATTTATCCCCGGGATGCAAGGGTGGTTCAACATTCACAAATTAATCAATGTGACAGAACACATTAATAAGAGGAGAAGAAACATATGGTCTTCTCAATTGATGCAGAAAAAGCATCTGACAAAATACAGCATCCTTTCCTGATTAAAACTCTTCAGAGTATAGGGATAGAGGGAACATTCCTCAAGTTCATAAAATCCATCTATGAAAAACCCACAGCAAATATCATCTTCAATGGGGAAAAGCTAAGAGCCTTTCCCTTAATATCAGGAACATGACAAGGATGCCCACTCTTGCCACTATTGTTCAACATAGTACTAGAAGTCCTGGCAACAGAAATCAGACAACAAAAAGAAATAAAAGGTATTCAAATTGGCAGAGAAGAAGTCAAACTCTCTCTCTTCACAGATGACGTGATACTTTATGTGGAAAATCCAAAAGCCTCCACCCCCAAATTATTAGAACTCATACAGCAATTCAGTAATGTGGAAGGATACAAAATCAATGCACAGAAATCAGTTGCTTTCTTATACACTAACAATGCAACTATAGAAAGAGAAATTAGACAATCAATTCCATTTACAATAGCACCAAAAACCATAAGATACCTTGGAATAAACCTAACCAAAGAGGTAAAGGATCTATACTCTAGGAACTACAGAACACTCATGAAAGAAATTGAAGAAGAAACAAAAAGATGGAAAAACATTCCATGCTCATGGATCGGAAGAATAAACATTGTTAAAATGTCTGTGCTACCCAGAGCAATCTATACCTTCAATGCCATCCCAACCAAAATTCCAATGACATGTTTCAAAGTGCTCGAACAAACAATCCTAAAATTTGTATGGAATCAGAAAAGACCCCGAATCACCAAGAAAATGTTGAAAAAGAAAAACAAAGCTGGGGGCATCATGCTGCCTGATTTCAAGCTATATTACAAAGCTGTGATCACCAAGACAGCATGGTACTAGAACAAAAACAGACATATAAACCAGTGGAACAGAATATAGAGCCCAGATATGGACCCTCAACTCTATGGTCAAATAATCTTCAGCAAATCAGGAAAAAATATGCAATGGAAAAAAGACAGTCTCTTCAATAAATGGTGCTGGGAAAATTGGACAGCTATATATAGAAAAATGAAACTCGACCATTCTCTAACACCATACACAAAGATAAACTCAAAATGGATGAAAGACCTCAATGTGAGACAGGAATCCATCAAAATCCTAGAGGAGAACATGGGCAGTAACCTCTTTGACATCGGCCACAGCAACTTCTTTCAAGATATATCTCCAAAGGCAAGTGAAACAAAAGCAAAAGTGAACTTTTGGGACTTCATCAAGATAAAAAGCTTCTGCACAGCAAAGGAAACAGTCAACAAAACAAAGAGGCAACCCACAGAATGGAAGAGGACATTTGCCAATGACACTACAGAGAAAGGGCTGATATCCAAGATCTATAAAGAACTTCTCAAACTCAACACCCAAAAAACAAATAATCAAGTCAAAAATGGGCAGAAGACATGAACAGACACTTCTCCAAAGAAGACATACAAATGGCAACAGACACATGAAAAAATGTTCATCATTAGCCATCAGGGAAATTCAAATCAAAACCACATTGAGATACCACCTTACACCAGTTAGAATGGCAAAAATTGACAAGGCAAGAAACAACAAATGTTGGTGAGGTTGTGGAGAAAGGGGAACCCTCTTACACTGTTGGTAGGAATGCAAGTTGGTGCAGCCACTTTGGAAAACTGTGGATGTTCTTCAAAAAATTAAAAATAGAGCTATCCTATGACCCAGCAATTACACTACTGGGTATTTACCCCAAAGATACAGATGTAGTGAAAAGAAGGGCCATATGCACCCCAATGCTCATAGCAGCTATGTCCATAATAGCTAAATTGTGGAAAGAGCTGAGATGCCCTTCAACAGACAAATGGATAAAGAAGATGTGGTCCATATATACAATGGAATATTACTCAGCCATCACAAAGGATTAATACCTAACTTATAACAACATGGATGGGACTGGAGGAGATTATGCTAAGTGAAATAAGTCAAGGAGAGAAAATCAATTATCATATGGTTTCACTTATTTGTGGAACATAAAGAATAACATGGAGGACATTAGGAGAAGGAAGGGAAAAATGAAGGGGGGGAAATCGGAGGGAGAGATAAACCATGAGAGACTGTGGACTCTGAGAAACAAACTGAGGGCTTTAGAGGAGAGGGGGGTGGGGGAATGGGTTAGCCCAGTGACGGGTATTAAGGAGGGCACGTATTGCATGGAACACTGGGTGTTATATGAAAACGATGAGTCATGGAACACTACATCAAAAACTAATGATGTACTGTATGGTGACTAACATAACATAATAAAATTAAATTAAATTAAAAAAAAACAAAAACAAACAAAAGAAGAAAATAGCACTAAACATACCTCAAAACGAACTAAACTCTGAAGTTCCAAAGGCCCTCAGTGATTTGAATCACCGACATTTAGTGGAAATTCAGTGCTAATCCTGTTTCAAACTTTAATATATAGACTTCACTTCACATTGAAGGGCATTATTGCTTCCAGATATAAAATCCAGTCATTACAAAACTGTTTTCTAACAAAAATTTGTTCTTAGAAAGCTTCATAGACATTATCATAAATTCAAATATATATTCTACCTTATAAAGAAAAGACATAAACAAGCTTAATTCTTTCCTTCGCTTCTGAATTTACAGATGGATTATCTAGCTATTATCAAACAAATTCCAAAAAGAATGTCCCAAATGGCAAAGCCTTGTTAAAACCAACAGAAAGAGATCATGGTAAATTAGCTTGAAAAGCAGATTCATTTCTGAGAAATTATTGATTACTTTCAAATTAACTCACTCTAAACTTATCAAGTATTGTAGTTTCTCCATTGTATCCTACTAACGGGGCTATTTGAAAAGAGCTCAGCTGCAGTTTAGAAGAGAGAACCATTTGGATGTCTTCTTTGGAAAAATGTCTGTTCGTGTCTTCTGCCCATTTCTTGATTGGATCATTTGTTCTTTGGGTGTTGAGTTTAATAAGTTCTTTATAGATTTTGGATACTAGCCCTTTATCTGATATGTCATTTGCAAGTATCTTCTCCCATTCTGTTGGTTGTCTTTTGGTTTTGTTGACTGTTTCTTTTGCTGTGCAAAAGCTT